>NC_141335.1:16178882-16516382 GCF_037954235.1 Aulostomus chinensis | reverse complement strand
TTTGTCACATTTTATTCATGGGTTTTGATAGTTGTTCAAATTAAATTCATGAGAATTTTTTGTTGCTATACACATCTAAATGAAACGGATTTTAGGAATGTGTCAAGTGTTTAGTGCTCAAAAATTATTCGGTCTGGTCGGAAGTTTATTTGGAATAAACATGATCAATGATAACCACTGAATAACTTCCGATGGGTGCTGACAGCAGTTCTAAACCGATCGGCGGTCCCGCAGACCAGAGCAATAAGTTTTTAAAGGCTCTTGAGTCGGTTGAGAGCAACTGTGGCGCCTGGCCTTAAAAACTACAAGCACCGTCAGGTCCGGCGCCTGGCCTTAAAAACTACAAGCACCGTCAGGTCCGGCACCTCACACAGGCCGTTTTCAGATCAAGTCCGACAACGTTACATCCATCGCGTAATGCGCTCTGCAAGTTGGCAATGGAAACTTCGTAGGCTTCGCTCAAACAAGCGGCGAAGGTTGCGTTCGCCAAAGGGACTTTTAAAGCCATGCTAAGATGAAAAACAATAAGCATAAATTGAACCTGAACAGGTTGGATTGTTTACAAATTGGTATGGCGATCTAGCCTGAAGGACAATTCTGATTTCACGTTCAACATTCATTGCTTAGCCCTATAATATCGCTTCACGGTTAGCTTTCCCTTTAGCCTAACATATATCCAGGGCATATAATTAAGGATCTTTGCTAGAGATGCTCGATCGATGGCGGCAATAAATGGTAAAAGGTATGTCAATCGCATTCTTCAAAGTACCTTGAATACATGAATAAAAGTCTCGTATTCGATTATTTACCTTGAGGAATTTCGTGTAACTTCAAAAACTGCAGCGCAGATATCACCTCCATCTTGGTTTATACTTTGAATTAGCCCGCCCGGAATACGTACGCGTACGCATGTGTAACGCTGCGCCTATCTTTTTTTTTTTTCCAAGGCCTTACCACTTTCCTCAGCAATGGGAAGGTATTGGTTGTCAAAACAAATCATATCAATTTAAATGGCCTGTTCTGTGAAAATCCATTCGCTGATATAATTCTACAATAATATAATATTGTTATGTTTTCTTCAACAATCACACTGATTCGCAAAATACCGTCATATCTGTTCCCGTAATTTAGATGTACCCCTCTTGCACAGATAGTGCTTTCGTCCCAAATGGCGCGAAAGTACCGAATAGCACCACCCAACATAACGTTCCAGGCTGCGTCATAATTGTAAAGTGAATAAATTGTATGATGGAAATGACACAACATATTGACAAAATAAAAGTATTTCAGTATGTTGTGTTTTAAATTAAAAAAAACAATCTGCATTAAATCAGACTGACAAAAACTAAATATTCGTGTAGAGCAAGGACACTACATTTTATTTGTTGACGTCATATTTACCAGAAAATATAAATGTTGTTTTGAGTTTGTTTTTTGGCCCAATTACACCCCCTCATCTAAGTTACCAGAAAATAGATCCGGTGGTATTCTTCGAAAAGAAAATTGGGAAAACATACAAATCAAATCATCAATTATACAACGTTCTCGGTGTAGGTAATAACTCGAAGAACAAAATTAGGTTTTAGTAACGAGCCTGACAGCGCGGATATTGGGACTTTTATCTTGAAAGCCCAAGAGCGGAGGTACGTTGTGTTTGTCAGCTAGTAACAGTAGCGTAAGACACGCCGTTTTGGATCGGGAGCGTGGGCGAGGAACGTACACTGGTCTTGTTTCTATTTCAAAGGACATTATTTTCATTCACTGTCATATTTGTACATTTAAACTCATATATTTAAAACTATCCAGCAAAACCTTGCATATTGCATGGACAGCGACAGTTTAGGGTTTAAGGATCGAAAAGGAGGTGCTAAACCTACTTAAAGTTACATGTAAAACACAGGACAGGTTGCACTTTTGTTGTGGTCTCGAACAGAACAATTTATAGTTACAGACTGACTGACTTACTGACACCGTATTAGGTTCTGTTTCGCTCTTGACAATGAACCGGTAAGTTACATCATTTGCTTCTAATTTTGATTAAGATATTTTATCTAAAATGATGCATTCGTTACCCACGTTGTACATCGACAGTTGTTGAAGAATGGGCAGGAAAGGTGTTAGTTTATATGTCTATCATTATGAAATGGACTGCATGTCATTTAGGTTGCAAGGAGCTTAAAGTGTCGTCAATTAATTGTATATCTAAAGTCAGTTTGATGTTCACCACATGTCGTTTTTTCTTAATGTTAACTGTGGATGAGGGTCGTTACTCATCGGAAATATCTTGTAAAGTATTTGTTAAGACCATATAACACAGGGCTGTTATGTGAAAGGATTTGTCTTCCCCCTGTAAAACACTTAGTGGTTGTGGTCTTGCCCAAAATATCAGCATGAAGGAAAAAACTCGAAGTGTGTCCCCTCACTGCCCTGAACCTGATGAATCTGAGGAGCCCCTGGGCACAGCAATGGAGACTGGATCTGCAAATGGTCAGTAAATTGGAAATCTCCAGAGACATCAGACACACATAATGTTGGCGTTTTTTTTTCTGCAGCTAATCAAAATTTAATAATCAATTTTATGTGATTTTAGGTTATGCAATGAGGTAATAATTCTGACAGTAATGTGGCATTCCATCTAACTTAAACTAATGTCCAGAGTTGAAAGTTTATTTTCAGCATTGAAGAGTGATAAATACCTGTTTTAGATCAGAAATAATGTAGGTAGTGATTTTGGCATTTGTGGCTTGTATATAATGTTTTAAAGCAGTGTTCAATATTTGTGTTAAGATACTGATGAGAAATCCAAGAGTATGTCGTTGTCTGAGGCAATCATCACCAAGGAAATGGAAGAAGAGGAGAAGCAGCTGATGGTTTCAGGGGAGAAAAAAGAGAAGGAGATTATGGAAAAGGTTTGTTGCTCAGTAATCATCAAGATGATCCTAGACTTGTATTGTGAGGCAGGATTTGTGGGTTAACAAGATACACTTTTGGGCTATTTGCCATGATATATATATGCGTCACATTTAACCTGCCCTGGAAGTGATATAAGAATGAGCCAAACATTTATAAACTTATATATAGCTTGTGTTAACATTGTTTCCCCATTACTGAAAGATTCCCTGGACCTCAGGTGTGCCACTGCAGTTGTGATTTTTACCTTTTAAGTACTCACAAATGGGTGTGTTGAGTGCTCAAAACATATTTTTCTTGACTGCTGCATGCTGCGTGACTCCAGATAGCAGAAAGGGCTAGTCATGTATACAGTATTTAGCTTGAAGCTAATGACCCCCCTTAAAACCAGCTACAAACAAAATGGTGTCCAAAAGTACACAAACACATGTTATTTTCTATGTTTTTCTACATTCTCCCTGTTTACTTTGTGTTTTTTTTTTTCATCAAAAAAGTGATCATCACTTTAAGTCCAAACCTTATATTCTTATCTTTGCAGTAAAGAGTAATAAAGTGATGATGGAAATGAGGTTTGGACAAAATGGTAACAGTAACTGCAGAACAAAAAGCAATATCTATCAGAAAAAAAACAATTTAAAACTTTCCCCACATTGTTCAGCACTAGTTTGTTGATCATCCTTTCTGAAATGAGACCCAATTTTTGATTTAATTAGTTCTTTTGCCAGTTGAGTACCTTGGCTCTTTCCTGCACTATTGCTTGTCTGTAGATATGTTTCAGACAGTTTCATGTGACACCCCGTTGATTACAGTAATAACATTGCAATCATTAATGTGTGATATTTTGCAACATTCTCCTCAAGGCACGGGAATCATGGGAAAGAGATTCTCACGATATGCGGTTTAAAAGACTGCAGCATTTGCTACAGAAGAGCAACATCTACTCTAAATTCCTGCTGACTAAAATGGAGCAGCAGCAGAATGAGGTACAGCATTTGTCACAGTCACACAGGAACTGTCTGTGCTGTTTGTGCAGCTGTACAAATCCTTGCTTTTTATATTTCAGGAGAAACTCAGGAAGGAAAAACTTGAAAAGAAGACCAAGAAGGTACACTGCCTACAGAATGTTGGCATAATATCCAAGTATTCTTAAATTCTTATTGCTTGAACATTATGTGTTTCTGCAGAATGGAAACAGTACAGAACCTGAAAAAGGTGAGTGCAGATTTTATGTGTTCATACAACAGGATAAAATATATATTGAGTTTGTAAACTACAAATCCAACCCCTGTTTTTAGAATGTCAACACCATGAATGGTAAATTATGGATACACCCAGATCTGAACATGACTTTGGATGAGCATCGTTATAATGCACGTGGATTTTTGTACTATCTGAACATCACTTTTTATCTGGATAATGTAGAAAATGTGGCCACAGTACGACCCAACACTTCTCACGTGGAAGATAATGGTATTTTTGACAATCCAGGCCAAGCCATTCCCACTTGCAGTCTTCTTTCCAGACATGAAAACCAATAATGATATCTTGTTACACCCCTAATGACAATAACTCTGTGGTTTTTAAAATATCATTCTTATAGAATGGAGATGGTCCACACCACAACTATATCGATGAGACTTAATAATATCAGAACCACTCTCAGAGTGACTGGCTGTTGTTTCTATGATTCATCAGATCAAAATCCACCTGAATTTGCAGGAACACACTCTCGTTCTTGATGTTTCTTGATTATAGTAGATCTTTTGTACATGCATGTCCTCCTTGCTCTACATCTGTGAAACCTTAGCCATGACAGAAGGAATTTGCCACTTTCACACAAAGTATAAGGGCAAGGATCATTCGGTTGATGGTCATTATGAAAAAAAAAAGTGTTCTGCTTTATTGCTCTACTGTAGACAAACTCTACTGGAAGATGGTAAGTTTGCACTTCAAACTGTGGGTTGTCTGTTTTTTGCCATGCAGCGAGCCATCAGCAGGCAGAAGTTTAAAAAAAAACATATTTATTTAAATTTCCCCAGTGTGGGTTAAATAAAATATTCTTTTTATTCCTAAATAATTAATATAATCCCCTCATCATACAGTATGCATACTCTGTGTATCCCTTACTGTTTGTATGATCAAAACACTCCTGACACCGTCATGTGTTCTATTTTAATCGCTCAGTTTATGTAGTTGCTTTATGTAATGCTCTTTATTATATCAAGCTGGTGATTTCTCATTCAAAAAAACATAATTAAACATGAGAAAAACTGCCAAATGGTTCTTTTGTCCCTACTTAGAAGTTTGTGCTGTCTCCTGTTCACCTCAGTGCTGGAATACAGAAATCATGTCACACAGTAAATATGTCTTCAAAATTTAGCAGTTCATTAGTGTGGGTTTTGTATCCATTATCCCTCTACTTGTGTTATATTTCTCTGTGCAATGTACAGCAGCAACAAGTAGCCTAACCAATATTCATTTTCCATAGCTGCCATTGGCAACCTGAGTGCACAGTGCACACTTGTTAAAACTGGAAACAAATAATTGCTGTTCATCGGAGTGGATGCTCAGTTATTGTTAATGGTGTGGATGTTTTCTAAGTCCCAATCTGATGGTATGTAAAGTGTTTTGCTCTCTTATTTAACTAGATAAAAAGAAAAGGAGGAGGGATGATGACTACAAAATTGCGGACGTCATATCAAAAGAAGTAAGGACTGATATGACTTGTGCATTTTTGGATTTGTCTTTGATATATTCACATGGGCTCTGCTTAATTTTTGTCCTCAGGAAATTATGTCGCAGGCAAAAAAAGCAAAAGTAGAGGAGCTGGTAATGATCTGTTTTATTTTCACATAATTTTTCAAGTTCTGTGTTGATGAAATGTGAATGTATTTTTTTATAATCCAAAAAGGAATTTAAGATTTTAGTTTTTGAGGACATTTGGGTCTGATTGAAAAGAGATTTAGCAATGACCTTTTTATATACCCATAATGACCTATTTCAAACAATTCATGATAGGAAGTGGCATCAGCCCAGAAGAAACTAGAAGCTGAGGACATTGAGAAAATGAGCGATTCCAACCAAGACATAAAGAATCGTCTGTCAGAGACTATGCGAGACAACGCCAAGCATCTTCTGCACCCCCATAGGAAGGTGAAAGGCCAGCCAGTCCCTGCACAGCAGCCCCAGCTCTTCACTGGTGGGGTCATGAGGTGGTATCAGATTGAGGGCATCGAGTGGCTTAGGGTGGGTATATCTTGAGCACAGTCTGTTCTGTTCCCCTCTAAGAGATCAAATTCACTATGTATGTTGTTGAAAATAACATATTGAAACCTTTCCTTTTTTTCTGATTTTGCTAAGTCAAATTTTAAGCTCTATTCTTAATATAAGGAACAATAAAATAATCTCACCTCTTTTGAGTATTCCAGTCCTAACTTCAGCAAGTGCATGTTACCAAGCAGTTCATACTCCCAATGTTTTTGTGTGTATTTCAAGATCCCAAGCTCTTGAAGTTGTTCCAAATGTATTTATATAGATCAGTTCTAACAAAAAGTGAGGAAAAAAGATTTTACTTTTATCTATTACTGAACTGTTAAATCTTTCATATATACCCAAGAGGTCTTAGACTTTATTTCAATATTCACCTGCCTAAATTAAAATAAAGTGAAGCTTTGCCTCCTCAATTTTGATTGGTCTTTCATGAAGTTAGGGAGTTTGAAGAGACGTCAGATTTTCCCTCCATTAGATTTTGAATTTGAAGCTTCTAATTTATGATGCAAATTTGTCTGAAAGCACAGTATTGTTTTGTGGCCTCATCAGTATCCAACTAATCATACAGTTTAGGGTCTGTAAAACAGCCCTTTGGCCTTTTAATCCATGTTCAACCTCTTATCTGAAGTTGGGTCATAGAGGTACCATCTCCTGTTAGGAACTCAAAACTTCCCTTTCCCACAGCATATCAAACAGCTCTGGCTGACTGACTAACCTCCATAACCTCTGTTTGACAGGTCTGCAGTACTTTCACCTCTGCGTCCTGGTCTTTGGTGTTCATGTTAATGTAAGTCAACTCTGCTTGATCTGTGCCATCAGATGTTGTGGGAGAATGGCATTAATGGGATCCTGGCTGATGAAATGGGACTGGGAAAGACCATTCAGTGTATTGCACACATCGCAATGATGATAGAGAAGAAAGTAATGGGACCCTTCCTGGTGGTGGCTCCTCTGTCTACACTGCCCAACTGGATCAATGAATTCAAGCGCTTCACACCAGAGGTAAGAGAATGTGTCACTGATATTCCAACCAGGTTCATACACATGACAAGCAGAGCACAAAATTGAAGAACCTGATCAGATTTGGAGCTTGTTGTTAGCCTAATGTGTTTAATTCTTGTTTGTGGTAATAATACAGATGTATGAAGTATGGGAGGCTCTGCCTTGATCCTCATGAATTAAATTATAAATTTTGTCCTCAGAGGATGGACAGTATACATAGTCTCTATCTGGACATCCGCATACCTACCAATTTGTCTATCTTGATTAAAGGTATATTATGCAACAATTCCAAATCTGATTAACATGGGTTTTTCCCCTGTCAGACCTGATGTGACATCCAAGTTATTTTAGGTATTTATTGACTTTAAAAAAATATTTAATCAATAGTAAGGCAAAGCAAGTTATTTAGAGTGGTGACTAACCACCATCCCCATCTCATTGTTCCCCCTCGTGTTTTGAAGTGGTATTACTTTGCACCATATGACGCAAAGCCAACTGAATCCCTTTCCAGCCTCTCTCGGGAATCAACAAAAACTGCAGTGGAATTAGAAAGTATGTCCACCAAAAAGGTAAATGTAAATCGTTAGTTTTATATTGAATTTGAAAACAGGTGAAAGCTATTGTATAATATTTATTGCACTATACTACATAGTTTGAGAAATGTTATTGCTTCATGCTCTGTAGTTAAAGAAGGTAAACCCTTAAGCCGCAGTGTACCGTCACCAATACAAGAAGGAAACAACTTGTTGGATTTAAACGTATAAAAGTGGATAATCTTTTAGCCAATAAATAGACGAAAAAAACTATACCCTGCATGACAGCATCAAGTTTGGTAGGCAACAACAAGTCACTTGCAGTTGGTGCAGATAGATGGAGCTCCAGTGGATCTACGGAAACACAGACTGCAAGACACCAAGGCCAAACTACAAAGTGCAACAGGTAATGACTGTTCCAAAATGTGCGGAGAGGAGAGGAGAGGGCTCCATGTAACCAGATGTGTCCCCCTGCAGTCTAAGCCAATAGCAGCATAGCTATAAATGGATTAAAGCTACCTGAACCAGCCCTAACTAAAGCTCTGTCATAGAGGAAGTTCTTAAGCCTGGACTTAAATGTAGTTATTATGTCTGCCTCTCTGACCCTTGGAGAGAGCTGGTTCCACAGTAGAGGAGCACAGTAACTGAAGGCTCTACCTCCCAGTCTGTTTTTAGAGATACTAGGGGTCACTAACAGACCTGCATTCTGGGAGCAAAGTGCTCTGGTACTGTAGGACAGTAGGGACTAATTAGTTCTTTCAAATAGGATGGAGCTTTATCATTAAGAGCCTTTTAAGTCAGCAGAAGGATTTTGAAGTCGATTCTAGATCCTACAGGAAGCCAGTGGAGAGAAGCTAAAGTGGGAGAGATGTGTTCTCTCTTCTTAACTCCTGTCAAAACCCTTGCTGCAGCGTTCTGGACCAGCTGGAGACTCTTAAGAGAGTTTTTGGGACATCCTGACAGGAGAGAGTTGCAGTAGTCAAGCCTAGAAGTGATAAATGCATGCACCAGTTTCTCAGCATCACTCCGGGAAAGGATATTCCTAATCATAGCGATAGAAGAAGGCAGACCTAGTCACATGCTTTATGTGGGAGCTGAAGGAAAGGTCCTGGTCAAATATTAACTCCAAGGTTCCTTGCAGTTGTACTCAGGGTCAGGGTGATGCCATCGAGAGTGGTCGATGCGGTGAATGCGAGACAGCGAGAGAAAAGATGGCCAATAAGTGATTTTTAGCATAGGAAGAGGCTGAAACAGTGCTTCAGTCATCCGCCTCAGACGAGGAGCCTGCGGTCAACAGTGAAGACATCAAGTTTTTTGCAGGAGTGGACCCAGACATGGAGTTAATGAGTGACTGATCCAGTTATTCCAGATGCGCATTTATGTACAAACAGTGAATAATAAGCATGCCATTGTTTACTTCTCTTTACTTATGTCGACCAGTCAGCAGCCCAGTTTGCATGAGGAATGTGTGAATTAGCTGTGTGAGACGGGGGAGGGGAACTTAAACTACAGTAAGTCCTCGTGTATGAGTGGGGTAGACAGGCTGGAATAGCCTCAAAAGCCACACAGTTATTATTGTCAGTCATATTCAATTTCAATTCAGTATACAGAACAATTATGAACACTTCTACAGTTTTATAGTTTTTTTATGCTATTGATGATTTGCTCTAGTATTCTCCATTTGTTCATCCCAAAATGACTAAAAATATCCAAATCCTTTGTGAAAATGCATCCTGCCAGTGTTGGTTGTCATTAGAGACCAAGATTTTGTTATGATCTGATGCTATTGTGGGTATCCAGACGTCCTTTTGGAGTCTCCAAATAGGACGCAAGGAGGAATTTTGTGTGCCAAACACTGTATACTGGTAATTTTTTGACATTATGACTTCAGATTTGGACTGTATGAAGTCAGGACCTGTGTCTGTACACTGGTGATGACTGTTAGAAGGTCATGGACCTAGTTTTTCATAGTCAACATTCAGACAGAGTAGTTGGGCAGAACTAAAAATGCTTTATTGTAACCACTGTATCTCATTGTCAGTAAATAACAGAATTAAATTCACTGAGCTCTCTCTCTTCTCTTTGCTGCCTTAGTCTGCAGAACAAAAGTTTTTCAGCTTGATTTTTTTTTATTTGTGAATTCAGCCAGAATCATAGCACTGCCCTGTGTTTTGTGATTTTGTCAGGTGATGTTGCAGCCATTAAATCCAAGAGCGTTAGCACCAAGCGGTAGCAGAATTGACAAAAGTGAGCAATTGCACAAACTAAGGACTAACTTCCAGTGTCAATAACCCAAGCCATTTTTGTCACTATTTCATGTTACTTGCTCCAGTGTGTTACAGCAGACAAATATGTAGCTTAGAACAGCTTTATAGTGAATTTAGCTGATAACTAGTTTCATACTATTGTATTATGTTATGATTCCTTCAGTTCCTACAACAGTAATATTAGTGTAACCACAGACAATAGGAAAGAGGAAATCTAACCATGGACCTCACCATCTGCTTTATATCTTAAATGTTACTGCGTTGTCGTGCAGTCTTAGTTTTCTTTGAGATGAACTCTCATGTCTCAGGTTGTTGTTCCCCCATAAAAAGGAATCACTTAATAAACACAACAAACACCACTAAATAGTATATTGCTCTTTGCATTTACGTGCTCTCAAAATTTTCCAGTATTCAAGCAGTGTAAATGACATCATATTTACTCCACCATCTGCAGGTTCTACAACTTTGGACATAATTAAAGTTTTTATTTCTTTGAGTACAGAACCGGGCTACCCCATGATTGTTGGCATGATTGAGTGATGGTTAAAGAGCTGTTTCGGTAGTGGCCTCATTTAATGTTAGGTGACTTAATCTTAGGTAAGTTAAAGTTACTTATGAGTGTGTCATTTGAGTGACATTACTGAAATAAAACCTGAATACATTGCTCATCTGTGAAAATGACGTTTGCCTCAGTAGCATCCAATTATTCATCAGCAGTGGCAAACAACAAACTCAACAGTGGCAACCAATGTGTTAAAATCAGGCGGCACGGTGGTGCAGTGGTTAGCACTGTCGCCTCACAGCAAGAAGGTTCCTGGTTTGAGTTCCGGCTCGGGACGGGAGGGACGGGATCTATCTGTGTGGAGTTTGCAGGTTCTCCCTGTGCCTTCATGGGTTCTCTCCGGATACTCGTCCAAAGACATGCAATTGGGGACTGGGCTAATTGTGGATACTCTAAATTGACCGTAGGTATGAATGTGAGTGTGAATGGTTGTTTGTCTATATATGTTGGCCCTGCGATGAACTGGCGGCCTGTCCAGGGTGTACCCTGCCTCTCGCCCGTAGCCGATGGGATAGGCTCCAGCCCCCCCCCTCCCGCGACCCTTAACAGGAATAAGCAGAAGACGATGGATGGATGGTGTTAAAATCATGCAAGGTGTATCGTGACTTAAAAAAAATGTTTTCACATTTCTGTGCATCAGAACAAACTTACTCAAACCACATTAAAACTGACGAATATTTGCCCCCAAAAATGAAACATAATGAACTGACTTAATTTTGTTTTTCATCACAAAAAGAAATAAACATTCATTATTTAATAACCAGTATGCTCGCCTCCAAAATAGTTGTACCCATTGGGGATGAGATCGTTCATAAGTAATTGGATAAATGGTACCATATTGTTTTTCCAAAATTGCTTATTTACTGGCTTGCCTATCAACATTTAATAGGAATTTAATTGGGGTCACCTATTCTCTACAATTTAAAAATGGAACCAACTATTTTGTTAAATATTTTGCAACAGCTGTTGTACACGCAACCTACTCATGCTGCAATGTTTGTATTTTAAACATTTTGCAAAAAATGCAATTAACAAGGACTGCTGAATTGCATTAATGGTGGTAGCTTGACAGTTTAGCAGCCTCTGAAGGATGGTGAGTCTTGTGACTGAAAGCACTATTAGCTTCATATCAAACCTGGCTATAAATGGTTGACTATGTAACTATATCACATTAAAAAGTGTAGTCACAAAGCAACAGTCCTTACCATTTAATACATTTTTTTCATCTGCCTGTCCACCGGTAATAATGGTCCCTGGTAACCAGAACCAATTAGAGAATTTGACAGCTTCCATTGGTGCTTTTCTTATTTGCATCATGGCATCTTGTTTTGCCACTGACTCAGCTTCTCCGTCCCTCATCCTTGCTGCCTGTCAGTGATGTAACTTTTCCCACCCTTTGGCGATCTCATTGTACAGATTTGGACAATCTGAAAAATTGAACAGATCACTAAACCCTACTCCACAAGGTTCTATTGACAAAAAAATTGCATAGGTAATTTTTAAAACAACCAAAGAAAAAGGAAGGCCTCTTTTTTTTTCCTTCACTTTGAACTATACTGTGTCTGTTTGTTTTTTTTAACTAGGATGTCAGTTCTTACAAAACTTGAATATTTCAGAATGCAGGTAGAACTTTGTAGTCATTAAGTTAAAATATGTCATATGTTTATCCTAGGTGTCTGTGCTGCTTTATCATGGCCCCCAGACAGAGAGGGCCAAGTTGCTGAAGCAGATCCGCAAGATTCAGGGGCCCCTCGGTATGTGCCCTGTGGTGGTCACCTCTTTTGAGATCGCCATGATTGACAGAAAATTCCTTCAGGTAAAAGGACTCCTCATATAATCAAAGATATCATCCAGCTACAAGTGTACATTTAAATGTGTCAGTAGAAAAACAATGTGTTCACTGAGGGTTATCACATTGCCGGCTGTTGGCGGGATACCAAAATGCTGCCTAGGGCCAAATTTAGCCAAACTTGGAGAAAAGAAAGAGTTGAAGTAATAGAAAGAGGGTGAATCCATTTGATATTTTTTCACACAGTGAAAATTTTTACATTCAGGTTTTGTTGAGTTCACCTTAACAGTTATGTCCTCTCAGAGTGACCTCTAGTTTATATTGGTGAAAGCACAACTGAACAACAAACCTTTCCTCTCAATTTAAAAGTGAAAACCACAGAACTTCATTGCATATCAGTTTTTTGTACGCTATTAATATGTTACACTTAGTTATCATAGATAGCCAGCATCTTATTTTATAATGTGCAGACTGTAAAGCCCCCTGAAGCAAACTTATGTTTTGACAATATGTAATTGATTTGACTGATTATGCAGACCAGGGTTTGTCTGTTAAATTTGAATTTGAGCCATTTCTTTTTTTAAGCCATGATATGGTGCGCCAGGACATCAGATAATCAAAATTGGCTTAATCAAAGGGCACAAGAGAAAAATGTCGCCATTAAAAAGTTTCAAGAGGAAAATTGTCAGTAAGAGTGCATACAAAGAAGAATGGAAGGACATCCTGCCTGGTTTCTTGTTGTTAAAATCATGCAGAGATTAAAACAAGTTTATTGTTTCTGTGGATGGGTCTCACTGAAATTTTAAGGCTTAATAAACTACAGTCTTGTTTTGAATTATCCATCTGGTTTGTTGTTTGAGTGAGAGAGAGAGAGATATATCTGGGGGAGACATATTAGCTCTTAAGAGAACAAGAGGAATTATATGCAGAGGGAAGACAAATTACAACAATACAGTTACAGAAGTCACAGGTGCTGGGAGGTACTCAAAGCTGCAGTAATATGTGAATAAACCTGATGAGTTCAATATATTTCGCTTTTCTCATGGGTACTATGAGAAGGCAGCTAATGTTTATTTTCTTTTCCAGCGCTACCAGTGGAAATACCTAATAGTGGATGAAGGCCACAGGATCAAAAATCTCAACTGTCGTTTGGTGCGAGAGCTTAAACTGCTGCCAACTGACAACAAGCTGCTGTTGACAGGCACACCACTTCAGAACAACCTTGCTGAGCTCTGGTCCCTCCTTAACTTCCTCCTTCCTGAGGTCTTTGATGACCTCAAGAGGTATGCAGCCTTTTTTTTTCCCTTTAGTTGTTCATACAAGCAGTAACTCATGCATAGAGGGAAAACATGCAACTAAATATGGATCTAAATGAAAAGGGGATGATTTAAACATACTGTCATGTTGCACCAGAGCGCTGCATTTCTACGGTGAAGTTCAAATACATGTTTTTGCTGATTGTGTAACACCTAAAGCATCCTCCAGATGAGGAAAAATGTTGTTAAGATGATGCAATGGTTTTTCAAATCATCAAGGGTTTCATTTATATTATAGGATTTCATTTATTCATAGTTAACATACACAAAAAAGCTCCAAATTGCATATGCAAACAACTCTTATTTATTAAACAGTGCATATGCTCACCTGCAAGCAATTTCATGTTGTAATTTCAGGTATCAGTTTACCTGGAAATGTGAACACATCAAGCCCACATTTAACCATAAATTGTCAATGTCAATGAGCTGAATGACACAAGCTAGTTGATCAGTGATTACTCGAAGAGAATCAAAGCAATAATTGCAAGATGTGTATTATAAGTCATCACTCATGAGGGCCACATTAATATTAATTTGTTAACAACAATCAGATTAATGGCTTCTCACCAAAACAG
This sequence comes from Aulostomus chinensis, assembly GCF_037954235.1. Taxonomy (NCBI): domain Eukaryota; kingdom Metazoa; phylum Chordata; class Actinopteri; order Syngnathiformes; family Aulostomidae; genus Aulostomus; species Aulostomus chinensis. The sequence continues at coordinate 16,502,158 of NC_141335.1, read as the reverse complement.
GATTGCAGTGGTGTGCAAATACAGTATAATATGGATCAGACATAATAGCGCACAATATGACTTCTCTATGTGCACATGATATGCATGATACATAAACCAAGATACAACGACCAAACCAGCAGAATCTAAGCAAGTAAAAAAGCCGGGAGGGCAAAACTTGTCTCTGCCAAAACACTGCTTGTGGAAATAGCAACTATGTTGAGGATGGATGTGATTGCTGTTGAAACCATCTTCAGACAGAGGAGAGTGCAGAAGTGGTAGAGAGAGGATGCAAAAGTGGAGGAAAAAAGAACTGTTTTCATCTGAAATGTCTGTGTTACCAAAATAGTAATGATCATAGACCCGCAGAAATGCGACTAGGTAAAAACTTAACTTGCAGACTCCCCCCCCCCCCAAAAAAGTTGCATGTGACCAATTAAATATTTTAGCAACATCTACAGGTTAATTAAGCAATCAACTTCAGAAAAATATGAATTTTTAAGTGCTAACTAATACGATACAAACAAAATGCTGGTGATTATGCTAGTACAGTATTTGAGAATACTAATATGAATACTTCTAGTACGAATACTGATACTAAGGGTGGCTGTATTTGCAAATCCCCTTGTGTTTTTGTGGATACAATTTTGCCAAAAACCAAATTATAAAATTTACATTTGTGTTTTTTTTCTGTGGGTTACATTGAATAAAAGCCAATAGAATCTTCCTTTGAAGATACCTTTATAAATTAGACTGCATTTGGTATGATATGCTGTCAGTCATTTGCTTATCAGGTTTTACTCTTTGAAAAGACAATTTGCCACACATTTTTTTTTTTTGTGTGTGGACCTGGACAAATTTGTGTTCAGAGTCCTAAAATGTTACACTTTTGGATTTGGCTTTTTGTTGGGATGTTTGCAAAGGACATTGAATTGCTTCTATGTATGAAATGTGTCTTATTGCTTGCTGGCTTTTTGACTGATATTGATCTTAAAATGAATCAAAATAATAATGACTCCCTTTGGACATAATTATGCAGGCCTAGTGATGGTAAGATATTTCATTGTGTACGTAAATACCGTTTAACCTGTCATGAACATGTTTGTTGTGTAGTTTTGAGTCGTGGTTTGACATTGACACACTCCGGGAGGCAGAGAATGTGGTGGCCGCTGAGCGTCAACAGAACATCCTGAGCATGTTGCACCAGGTCAGTCCCCAAATTGCCTGGTGATGCACAATCAAAAGACAGAAGTTTAACATGCTTTTGTCCGTTTGTGAAGGTTAGGGAGTTGTTTTGAATCATTAACCCAGACCGTTATTATGAATTTTTACATTACGTACATAAGACACCTGACATTATATTCATATATATATACACATATATATTTTGTTTAGATTCTGACTCCATTCTTGCTGAGGAGGCTGAAGTCAGATGTGACATTGGAGGTACCTCCCAAGAAAGAGATAATTGTTTACGCTCCTCTGACCACAAAACAGGAAGCTTTCTACACTGCTGTGGTGAACAAAACCATTGCCAAGATGTTGGGCCAGGAAAAGGTAACGCCACAAGATGAATAAACATGTTTAGGCTTTTCTCTCTGAGCTGGATCATATGAGATTGTATACTGCCTTATAATTTTTTATATTTTAGCACAATCACAAAACATACTTTTTTCAACGCCTCTTAGAAAATACAATCCCCAATTCCCAAAAAGTTTGAACGTTGTGTAAAATGTAAACAGGAATATAATGCAATGATTGGCAAATCTCAAACCCATATTTTAATCACCGTAGAACATTAGACAACATATCAACTATCATGTTATAATTTTACTATTTCATAAGAAATTTTAGCTCAGTTTGAATGTAATGGCAGAAACATGTCTTAAAAACACATTAAAGCCTTAAAATAAACAGCTGGAGGAGTGACTTTTGGAGGCACACTTTGTGCATACATGCATGTTTGGATAATTTAAGAGCTTATCCGTGCATTACTTGATAAAAGTATAAGTCTTTTATCATCAATTAAATAATCTGTTTTCTTGCTTTTAGATGGAGGGTCCTGTGGCTTTGACCTTAAGCAGCAGGCCAAAGCGCTGCTGTCGAAAGGTGGTAGACTACAGAGAAACAGATAAAGACACACCATATGACCTGGAGAAATACCTAGAGAGGGTCCAAAAGGAGCATGAGCAGAGGTTCTGTATTTCACCTTGGTTGAAGGCTTTTTCAGCCTGAAGGTTGCGCAGACAGCCCGACTAATAATGCCAAATTTTTTGTTATATTTTCCAATTCTTGCAATTTTAGTGGAAGAGCAAGCAAAATGTCAGAAAACTAATTTTTAAGAAATATTTCACAACTTAAAGATTTTTTTTAAATTGATGAAGTAAAAGGAAACATCAAGAAATACTATTTCAAAGTCATCAGTCTTTTCTTCAGCTTATGACAGGCTCTTTAGGGTACACTACTTTTCCAGTGTGGATCTCACTATTTGCACATTTTATCTTATTACATACATAAAAACTCAGTTAGCATTTGCTAGACTAATACATTCAACTTGTGTCCAAAATCAAGAAATGCAACGTTAGCATTAGCATGTTAAGGCAAAGGCATGCTAATGCTAGTGGCAAAAATGTAAGGTCGAGCTACAGGCGTCAAAAACAAAAATTAGCCCTGGCATGCTAATGCATGCCAGGGCTAATGCATGCTAATGCATGCCACCATTAGCATGACCATTAGCATGGTCATGCTAATGGTCAATATAAAGGTTCACTTCTGTTGCTTCCAAAATCCATAACAGTTATGTTAAGTTAATGCAAATGTATCATTGCCATGCTAAAGAGCAGGAAGTGACAGCTATAGTGCAGTTTAGAATAAACTTTATATTGAACTTATAAAAGGTATATATAATGCTATACTGCATTATAGCATTACAGGTTGCATGCTTAAATCTGCTAACACTTTCTCTGCCTTCAGCTCTCCTGCTGTACTGGACATCCAGAGCCCAATGGCTGCTCAAATCAACCTGAAGCTACAGAACATTCTCATGCTGTTAAAGAGGTGCTGTAACCATCCCTACCTGGTGGAGTACCCCCTTGACTCCTCCACACAGGAGTTCAAGGTAAGGTGCAGTAATTAATTGAAGCCAGAAGGGGCTGGGAGTGATGTATGCAAAGGCTATTGAAACTGCAAAGGTTTTGTTTTATGGTGGTCCATGCACAAAGGGACTGGTAGCAGCATATGCAAAGCAACATCGTTCCCTGTACCAGTGGTGCTGGGAATCTTATTGTCATCACTTGGACTCTGTCTGTCATCACTTGGACTCTGTCTGTCCTGTCTTTTTCTGGGCTGCCTCCGGGCGGGGGTTGCTGCTCCTATGCATTCCTGCGGGTCCTGGCATGGGTTGGGCCTGTGGCTGTTTTCTGGGGGAGGTGGCCTGGGGCTCCCTGTGTTCTGGGGGTTTCTGGGTGCCCTGGTAGCTTGTTCCCAACCTGCCTGCTACCCTAGACTGGGGGCGTGTGTTTCTGGTCCCCCACATCAGCTACAGTCAGCTACCCACAGCATCCAAGACAAACCGTAGCACACACATACACACATGCGGTGCACAACTGATCCATAATCACACACTCAGACATTTATTTTAAAATTATATTAAACCAAATGGTAAATTTGCCCTGGAAATTCTGCAACCAATGTTTTTCTTTTTCTCTCTGTTGTTATTGTTGCTACTGTTTTTTGCTTGTTTGTTTGTTTGTTTTTCTGCTATTGTTGTTGTTTTTGTGTGTCCCCCCTTGTCTTCCCTATCCTGTCCCTGTCCTCTCTTTCTATCCACTCCTGAGCCTCAGTCTGGTAGCTTTATCCATGAACCAATACCATTCCAAATAAAATTAAACACATATGGCGATAGGAGGAGTTTATCAGATTCCTCCTTTGCAGAGTAAAACTGCTTCAGTACAACAAGGCACCAGGAACATGGATACTGCTTGCCCCAGCTGCTGAATGGAACAGGTTTAAAAAAGGAACAGCTTCCTGCATGATGCACTGTAAACAGGAAGTGATGCGATATCTTGGTATATACAACTCCTATCAGCAGGAACTTTTGGAATCTTAATCCACATGAGTCAGAGGATGTCTGTCTTTAATTTGGCTACAGTTGACCACAAGGTGGCACCAAAACCTAAAATCATTTATATCTCTGTAAAGACAAGTTAAATACCAAATTTGGTACAGTACTTCAACTCCCCACTGTGAGTGTAAAAAAAAAATGAAAATTACACCTTTGAGCTAGGTAGTGCAGTTACTAAATACTGCATAGTATGTGAGTCAAAACTTAACCCTGACCCATTGATAAAAAGTTATCAATAGAATTTGGATTTCACAAAAAATGCGAAAGCTATGGACAAAGGGTTATCACTTTTAACCAAATATCGTTGAGTATCTAGGCAACACCTGGTCCTGTTAATATTAAACAGGACCTCGTTGTTTCTGGTTTTATGGCACATGGTCTTACTTGCATCATGTCCACTGGTTGCGAGGTCAGACTTGCTGGAGATGCAAATAGAACAAGATGTACTCTCTGGTGATTTATTCCCTAGAGAAATTAAGTGGGGCTGCACTATATATTCTTTAAGCAATGTCATCACGCGTGCACAATGGTCACACCACCAGACTTGCAATGTCAGAAGCAAATTAAGTTGCACTTCAAATTCATGGCTACTTGATGGAAAATTTACTGATCACATGGATCTCATTTAATGGGTACTTGATTACATGCAGGTTCTTTAAACACAACATGAATCATTTATCACAATATTTCTTGATCATTTTGTCAGAACATAGCCTACTCCAGCTAATGTAGTCATTGCAAACACACTCTGCGACATAGGAAAATTAACAGAACATCATCCCAAGAGTAAGAAGAGTAAAGGATTTAAAATGATCCAGTCACTCTGCAGATGTCTTACTGTCATACACTTGTTTTTCACTGATGTTGGTTTCCCCTTCCTCCTTCACATATTAAGTTGCAGTTGGCTTCCAGGGCTTCTGTTCTCTGACATGCATAAAATAAGCAGTTGGAACTCGACTATTAGCAGCATCACTATCAGTAACCTCTGCAGACTTTGTCATTTCAGCAAAAAATGTAACCAGTCTTTTTTAGGAGCAGTCTTGAATATGTTGCTGTAACCACAGCTAAAAAGGATTGCGTACAAGCCCAAGATGCTACACTCTGGTGCTTTTAAACATACACCTTACACATCTTTTGTGCATATCTGTTAAGTTGGCAAGTTACGGCAATGTGGAAGGAAACCACAAGGCAGTTGAAATGACTGCCGCAAAATGTTTTCTTTTCTGTTTACCCTGCAGATTGATGAGCAGTTGGTCAAGAGCTCTGGAAAATTTCTCATACTTGACAGACTACTGCCTGCACTGAAGAAAAGGGGACATAAGGTGAAGGGGGGGGGGCACTCTTGGTCCAATATTTATCAACTTGGCCAACTTCAAAGACAACAGGGACGAGAAGAATAAAGACCTCAAAATGTGAAATACTTGGCTCTGAATAAGTTGCATCAGATCTAGTCACAGTGGCAGCAATGTAAATGTGCAGGCTTGTGGTACTTGAGGATTTTTGATTGTTAGTAGCAAATAGTCCACATTTTGACAAATTTTATTGTCAACCCCCAAATGATGTACCTTCCAAATCAGCCTCTTCTCTGATGGCTTGTGCCAGTGGCTCAATAAAAAGGTTGTAAAGTGATGGGTTGAGTGGATAGCCCTGTCTACTGCTTTGCTGTCATGCCATCAGGTTTGAGGGGCTCCTATTAATTTTTTAGCCTTTATGTTGTTAAGAGGTGTTTTTTTACATTCTATAAATCACTCACAAAAACCAAACCTTCTCATAACTTTAAATATAAAGTCCCAACTGACTGAGTCAAAGGCCTTTTCAGCATCAAGACTGAGAATGGTCCAAAAATTGTTCACTTGAAGTCTGTTTGAATATTTAATGATTTATAATGTGTTTCAAATGCTTTCTGAATTCCTTGCAGTTCAGTAGTTTGTATTTATTTCCATGTGAGTATTTATTGTGCATTGGATCCTTCACCCAAGTGCCTTTGTTTTGCTAGTGTAAGCTTTTCCATAATTTCTGATACCATTTTTATTTACTGATACAAGTACTGGCAATAAAGTATTGATCCAATACCAGTGCATAAAAAATAATATAATTTGTGTAATCTAAAGAGCTGTGTACTGCTAACCCTGTCTTGATGTGGAAAGATAGCTATCCATTTGTAAAACAAGTAAGTTCATAGAATTATTGCCATTGAACTTTTTATTCTCTAGTTTGACAGGCAGCCATGCCTAAGAAAGAACACAAATCTTGGTATACACAACATTCCCTTGAGTAAACTGTTAAAATAAGTCAAAATAAAAGATTTTTAAACTATTACTGCCATTTTCAGAACTGTAGTGCAAGAGCATCTTCAAAGGTAAAGATCTATCCCCATCTAAAATCCAGGATTATTTCCTTTGTTTTTTCTATGTTGAGGAAAATATAACATTGTTGTTTGCTCTGCACCATTCCTCAAGCAGCACCACCTTCTGTCTGTACTCAGACTCATCATTGTGGGAGATTAGTCCCACCACGACTGTGTTATCGGCAAACTTCACAATATGATTGCTAGGGTGAGTGGCCGAGCAATCATACGTGAGGAGGGTTAAGGTCAGGGAGCGATCCTGAGGGGAGCCTGTGTTGAGGGTGATGGAGGCCTAAGTTACGTCATGGATCTTGACGGTCTGCAGTCTGTTGATCAGACAGTCCAGTATTTGACTCAAAGCAGCTGCAGTTGTTGATTAAGGTCTGCGGGATGAGGGCGTTAAATGCATAACTAAAAACTAAAAGAGTAGTCTGATGTAGGAACCCTGGGTCTCCAGATGTGTAAGGGCTGTGTGGAGGATGGATGAGATGGGATCAGAAGTGAGCCGGTTCTCTCTGTAGAAGTACTGGTGGAGGTCTGTGGTGATGTTAATACTGGCCTTTATGTGGGCCATAAACAGACACTTGAAGCTCTTTGTTATGACTGGGATGAGAGCCTGTTCAGAGGAGACTATACCAATCAGGCCTTTATGGTCAAATAGCTGCTAAGAAACCACTACTAAGGAAAAGAAACAAGCAGAAGAGATTTGTTTGGGTCAAGAAACACAAGGAATGGACATTAGACCAGTGGAAATCTATGCTTTGGTCTGAGTCCAAATTTGAGATCTTTGGTTCCACCTGCCATGTCTTTGTGCGATGCAGAAAAAGTGAATGGATTGTCCGTACATCCCACTGTGAAGCATGAAGGAGGAGGTGTGATGGTGTGAGGGTGCTTTGCTGATGTCACTGTTGGGGATTTATTCAAAATTGAAGGCATGCTAAACCAGCATGGCTATGCCAGCATCCTGCAATGACATGCTATCCCATCCCATCCCATGTGTGTTTAGCGTGCCTTCAATTTTGAATGGACCACCATTTATCTTCAACAGGACAATGACCCTATACAAACCTCCAGGCTGTTTAAGCTGGCATGTTTGATTAACTCCTTTTGGTTTTTTAGCTGGCTGGAGTCCTATGTATTGAATTCCTCTGTTCTGCTCCATCGCTTTCATCTTTGTTTATGTTTCCATAATGCAGATTTCCTGCTTGCATCTTTGCCATGTGGAAGACAAGAAACAATTTTTCAAATTATGAAAAATATTGCCTAAAATGTGTAATTGGCAACACAATGAAATACAAAAATGATAGAGAATGATGTGCAAATATTTTTTTCTCGTCATACCACTTATTGTCATTGAACAGCCTTTGTGCGTGAAATTTCTATAAAGACATAATGACTAACAACTGCTGGCTGATACTTTTCTGCTGTGCTTCATTAAGCTTGTGCATATCATGTTGGTTGTACCCATGCCTTTGTGTGTTAAAACATCTGTTGGGTTGTTGTGGTTAAGGTTTTAATCTTCAGTCAGATGACCTCAATCCTGGACATACTGATGGATTACTGCTATCTGCGTGGCTTCCAGTATAGCAGACTTGATGGCAGTATGTCCTATGCTGACAGGGATGAAAATGTGAGTTTGAGACAAGGATGTCCTAAAATGTTTTACAATACTTTCTGTGTAAATGGGAAAAATGATTAGCAGGTTGCTGTGTTAACATATACAGTATCATGTCATATAATGATCCAAAATTTACCATGAACAAAACTGCATACACAATTTGGTTTTATTGTTGTTTCCTCAATTGTTACTGAGTAAAAAATATTGGTATGAACTGTTACTGGTACTGCAATATCTTTTCTTCCAGATGAGCAAGTTTTCCAAAGATCCAGAGGTCTTTCTGTTTCTTCTAAGCACCAGAGCAGGAGGGCTTGGGATCAACTTGACAGCTGCTGACACTGTCATCATCTTTGACAGTGATTGGGTAAGTGCAGAGTAACAACATTTTAGAATGTTTGTTCCAGCAGCTCTATTTAGGCGCAGTGTTGCTTTGAGAAAATATGCTATGTTCACAATCTTGAGGGGATGTCTGAAATCTCTTATTAATACACTGCTTATCACATACCCATTTTTAACATGTTTACAATGAACACAAATGAAAAGAGGGAGTTTCCTTGATGCGTAGAAAAAAGTAACTGCGCTTGGGTAACTAAAGTTCAGTGTACATCATTGTTACCATTGTTGCACAGAAACACCACTGGGGCTTCCCCATGCATGAATGGCTGGAAGCCTGATGGCACATTCTGACATAAAGCCTAGTTTAAATAATCCCAAATAGATGTGCTTTCCAAAGCCATCTTGTTTTTACCCACTGCTGTGTACCAGTCATTGAACAACAGGATGGATTCATACGCAAACTGAGGCTATATTTCCTTAATGAAAATACCCAGCCACAGACACATGCTGTGAACTCATCCAAAGGATGTCTCTAAACTGAAAAAACTCTTCCTTTTTTTCACCAAATCACTATTGACAGCGAGCGCATCATTAAAGGAACAACAGTTACATGACTCAATTGTGATCCAGCTCACTGACAAAGCTGGAGTTGAGGCTGTCCTTGATGAAGGAAATGCTGAAGCAGTGCATCAGCTCTCTGATACAAGCACATACAAAAAATTGATTAAAATGACCCCTACCCATCCCCCCACAATATTATCAAACAGCGAATTGATGCCGTTCTTCAAGATGGACATATTTTACTTTCTTGGGCCTAAGTACTGTAAATCTCTGGTCTTGTACTTTTTCCTAAAATCCATTGGAATAAAACACAAGGCTGTCACATTGTGTCCTGCAATGACTTTCTTCCTGAACCAGTCAGTATGTTGACCATCACATCGGACCTCTTCAACAACTACCATCGTGACGTGACATGTTTTGATTTCCTCTGCACACTTGAACAAATCCAAACAAGTGTCAGGCAGCATCCTTGCTACCATAGACATTGAATTCCTTTAAATTGGAATGCTCAAGTACTCAAGCTTGATCAAGTGCTACATGGAGGAATTATAAACAATTTTTGTTTCAAAATCATGTAAAATCAAAGAATACTATCAGATGGTATGTTCTTTAAAATAAAAATACATCATATATTCTCAAATTGTAATTCACAGTAAGTTTTGTCTCTCTCAAAATATTTTTGTCAGACATTATTCCATGGTCATGTTTATTCACATCATGAGTGTGCAGCCTGAGCCTGCAGCTGGACCATTAACGGCCCCTGCTGCTGCTAGTATTAACAATCAAAGCAACACAGTAAGGAGATGTGGCTCGAGTTTTCTCCTATATGTATTCAATTGGATGGAGGAAGAGCCAAGGCCCCTGTGTGTGTGGTATGTATTGAAGTTCTCTGCAAGAGATCAGTAGACTCTGCAGAGATAGGGTATTATGAGACATTCTGACAGTTGTCTTATGTTTGTGAATTACCCATTGGGCTCTGCACAATATTGAGTTGAGTAGGGTGTTCCGATGGGCAAGGTGCCTATGTGTCTCCTCATAGCCCATAAAGAGAGGAGGGTGACTTCACTGACTCATTTTTATGGGAGAATGGATGGATCACTAGAAAACGTAGCAAATTTCCTAATTGTACTTTTTATGGACTCCCCAAAATTCATAACTGTTTGGAGAATCCGCCCTTTAGCCATCCTGTGGTTAGTATTGGTGGCTTCACAGAACCACCATCTCATTGTAATTTCTCCATTTGGAAATTGGCAATTGATGCGCTGCTTTTATGCACAAGAGATAAGAAATTTTCTTGAAAGCATTTTTTACTCAAAAATGTATAGTTAGAATTTAAATGGCTCACTCTTGGGTGTCTAACTCATGAAGATGTGAACACGCTTCACACTAAGTTCACGTGGCTGGTTTGACTAGCTATTATCAACTTGGTACATTGTAACTATTACAGCTCTCCATTTATGGGTAAGAATGAACTTGTAGTGATGCTTCCTTCCCCTCTCAGAACCCCCAGGCAGACCTGCAGGCTCAGGACCGTTGTCACCGGATTGGACAAACCAAGCCAGTGGTGGTGTACCGTCTTGTCACAGCCAACACTATTGACCAGAAGATCCTTGAGAGAGCCTCAGCCAAGAGAAAGCTAGAGCAGATAGTCATCCACAAGAGTGAGTGTCACTTAAAATGGCTAACCAGATTTTTTTTTGTCCGACCTGCTCTTCTGCTGCCACTTACTTTAAGTACCATACATCTCGAATTTCCCCAGAACTGTGATGAATTATCCTTAAATGTCAACCATTTTATGATTACTCTTTTCCCTTTTTGCCATAGATAAGTTCAAAGGTGGGAAAGCAGAGCTGAATCAAACAAAAAGCTGTATTGATTTGGATGAACTGATGGAGATGCTCAAAGCCAGAGGCAATGAGAAGTAAGACTTTTTTTTCAATTTAAGTTTAAAATGCATGTATAGTAAAATGGGATTGGAAGGCTCTATACCTCTGCATAGGCATAAGACCTCTTCTGATTTGGGTGTGGTTTCACATCCTTTACAAAATCAAATGGATTGTTCCCCAACCTAATGCTTTCATCCTACCAACAACAGAGAACCTGCAGTGATCACATTAACTTTTTGGCAGGGGCAATGATAACTGAAAAGGATGTCAGTAATCAGAATAAAGTTCTCAGCATATATATGCTGATGTTTTGATGGAACTTTTTTGTCCATCACAGGGAGGTGAAAGCATCAAGGGGGGAGGTGATCAACGACAAGGACCTGGAGGATCTGCTGGATCGCAGTGACTTGTTAGGTAAGCAGACTTTTTTGTCAGTCAGTAAAGGCTCTGTCACTTTGTATTTAGGACACATTTGATTAGAATGACCCTACTGTGGACAGAAAAGTCTTCCTTTTGCTTTTGAAAAAAATAATTGCATTTATATTGTCTGCTCTAACTACCAAAAGCGTAATATGCATTAGAGTCCACTTCTTGGCAGTGTAACTTGGTGACACGCCATTGGAGAACATGGTCTTTGCTTTCTTTGCTAGTCACAATAGTGCTGCACAAATTTACATTTTGCTTAAGTAATGTTTATAACATCTGAAGAGAGAAACTGAAACTGCTCAGTAGTCCATCATTATTTTTTATTGTTGTCCTCCTTATATGTCCTCGTGTGTGTATACGTGTGTGTGTGTGTGTATGTGTCTATATATGTGTTTTGTATACATATATATGTACAGTCATGATCTAAAGGTTTAATTTGTTTAAAGCTGATTTAAAACATTTAGAAAAATCATCAGTGAAAGAGATTGATACATTTGCTTTGATCTTCTGAAAACTGCTTTTAACATTTAATTTATTGTACTGTATTTTTATCATTAAAACCAGGATTTTGGCTTTGCTCTGCCATTAGGACAAATATTTTGAAAGTAGGAGGCAGTGATAGTTTTCAAAAAATCCTCGCAACAGTGATCCCTCACCTTGGCGTGCACACCAAATCTGCTAACTATAACTGGGGGGAACTTTAATGAATTCTGCTATGGTTCTGTGTGGGTTTGTTGTGATTTCTGTTGCCACCTCAGTCCAAAAAGGAAGCTGAATTTGTCTTTGTATATAATTATGTCTTTATTTAAGAAACAAACAACTCCCTGTGCCAGCCAGTGTGTTCCATTTGTTGGAAGGTGGCAAGAACTTTTGAAGAACAAGCAAAGAAAATTAGCACATTACTACCACACACTGAGCAGTGGTTCATTTTCTTTGCTTGTTATAAAATTATATACCTTAGTCTTGACATGAAATCATGATTCTATGTGTACTGAATTTCTCTCTGGGATCAATAAAGTATCTATCTCTCTAGCTGGTCTGTAGTGGTCTGACGTTAAGTTTTGTGTTTTCAGATAAAGAAAAGGGGAGCATGAAGAAAGATAAGGTGGGAGTCTTCAGAGTGATCAATGCCAAGGAATCATCTGAGATTATGTTGACCTGAGGGGACATAAAATATTCACATGAAGAGCACACTCACAACTTCCTTTAAAAAATGTATTTTGGTCTATAACTGTAAATTGATTGAACTAGTTGGGCAAAGATTTTCAAATTCTGTCTGTAGGGTGTTGTTTTGTCTTCTTTTTTTTTTGAGGGACGTGGGGCGTTCTAGCTTGTTTTGGTCTTGTACTTAAACCACCTTGTTAGTTTCAATTTATTTCTGAGATGTTTATGATGTACTTGTACTGAATATTGTGTAACCACTGTATGTTCTAATTGATATTAAATTTTGTCGCCGTGTGCATGACAAAACCAGGTTCGTTCTGCTTTGTTAGTTCTTGACATTCAAAACCACTTCAATGAACCCAATGTAATAAAAGCACTTGCGTGTGTTATTTATACATATTATTTTTAATGTGTTTTACATAATTAAACTATAAGTTGATTAACTTTTTGTCCTGCATAACACCTCATCAAGTTCTGGCATAAGTTGAAGTCCTTGCCATCTTCAAATTTGAGCCTGCTAGGCTCAAAGTAGCTATCTCTTGTCATTATGTTCATGCCTCAGTATTTGAAAATCTTAGTCCATAAATCAGCACTTAATTAATGAACCGCACTAGCCAGTCAGAATCTGAAATGTGTGTATACATGTCAGTATACCTCTAGTTTCTGCCTGTGAATGGAAAGTATCAAAGTATCATTATCAGTCTGAATAAGAAGGTAATAGCCACAGGAACTTGTCAAACAGCCATTGCTGGTCACTCTAACATGAAGATGCTGCAGCTGCTCTCCAATAGATGGCAACATGAGCGCTTGTCAGCTTCATAAGAATAATACAAACATTTTATTAATCCCATACAGGGGAAATTTAAATAGTTTCAGCAGCATTTACAGAGGGAAGAAGAAAGGATAATATAAATTAAAATATTACATGAAAACTAAAATAAGTTATATTGGACAATTTACAAAAAAATATTTACATTAGATTGAAAAAATAGGAATGTTATTACACCTGTAATTGTACATTGCTGGAAAAACAGTGATGTGAAATGTTCATAGTGTGCAGTTGTACAGCCTAATGGCTGCAGACAGGAATGATCTGCTATATCGCTCCTTGCACTGAGGGTGCAGCAGTCTGGAACTGAAGGAGCTGCTCAGGGTCTCCACAGTGTGGTGGAGGGTTTGAGAAGTGTTTTTTTATGATGTCATCTTGGCCAACATCCTTCTGTCTGCCACCTCCTTTATGGAGTCCAGTGAACAGCCCAGGACAGAGCTGGCTCCTCTCACAGTTTGTCCAATCTCTTCCGGTTCCTTTCTGTGACTAAGCTACCCCAGCAAACGATGGCATGGCACACTGCAGAGGCCACCACATAAAAAATCCAGGGTAGGGCCCTGCTAACCCCAAAGGACCTCAGTCTCCTTAGCAGGTGGAGGTGACTCACGGCTGAACTAAGGTGGCCATTTCCACATCACCAAAAAGGAGGACACTGTGGCATTTAGTGAAGAAAGAAAAATCGCATCATACAAATCTGGTGTACTCCCCATGACAATATAATTTTGTACATGATAATGATATCATGGTACAGTGATTCTGAGGTACTATGTTCATCACAAATCAATTTATCTATGATATATCATGATGTAGTAACAGAAGAGGAAAAAATATTGCTGATAAAGTGAAAAATATTTGTTCACAGTAGTTGTATATATTCAATACATCTGTCTTGCAAAGTACAGTGCCACAAAGCAGAACATTTATGGCCTTAAATGTGCAAATTAAATATACATACAAATTAATAAATATATAAATAAATGCAAAAATACACATTTCAGTTCTAAATAGAAAAAAAAACTTATTTTACAGGCAAGCCTTTCAATTCCCGTCTTTCTTTTTCGCTAACGTCCACATCACAGAAACAAAGTACGCAATACGCATGCAAATCGTCTTTGCTACAATTGTTGACAAACGTGTGCTCTCTTGACCATTCGATATTGAATAAGGTCCATCTTTTCGGGCATGTTAACATTCCCCTTATGAGATGAGACGCCGGCACAGCTAGCACTTGGGAAAAGGGGGCGGCTTGTTTACATTTTCAACCAATGACAAATCAGATAATTGAGTGACACCGTTTTAGCCAATCATTTTTAACCAGCCATTGGATGATATGCTGCGTTGCATTCATGTGCAACTCCATAAAGCAGGACAAATGAGCGTCCTACTTGAGGCTGCGCAGGACGCCGGACAAGACATTTGAATTCCGGACTGTCCATTCCGGACTGTCCTGCCTAAATCCGGACGTATGGCCACCCGAGGCAGAACACGGACTGCTAACAGCTCAAAGTCTCCACTGCAGAGCTGTTCCTTAGAAAAACACAAACAAACCTCCGCCACTCTCCGGTCCGCGCTTATTAGAGAAAATCGTTCCAGGGTGACAACAGAGTCAGGTACGTCCTGGTTCAGCCATGTTTCCCTGAAGCACATGAGGTTACTCTCCGTGTACTCTCGCTGCATCCTTGTAAGCGCCGACAGTCTGTCCATCTTGTTAGAGAGACAGCGGTTTATGCATGGTTTATACTTCCGGTTTCTCTCTCGGGGCTTGACTCCGGCCCTGAACCCTCTCCAATTCCTTCTAATTTCCACTGGAATCTTTGACGTTTAAGCATGATTTAGCCTAGAGGGTTGGAGGGCTAACAGCTGTTCCCGGGAGTAAAAAATGGAGCCATGGCATGAAGGGGTCACCTTGGGCAGACTCAAAAAGTAAAAAAAAAAAAAAAAAAGTAGCGCAAAAGTTACCAGACTGAAAACCCGAGGTACGTAATTCCATAGGGCTTTCATAAAGAGGGATTAAAAACAAGAAAAAGAATAATAAATACTAAAAAACACTAATTGAGGGAAGAAACATGAGAGCTGTTGCAACTCACTGCCACTCACACGGAGCCATATTGACATTATTCATTCAAATTACATGTTTTAATTATAAATTATCACCAACCCCATGCACTACCGCAATATCACAGACCAATATATGTTCAATGGACCACTGGTTGAGAAATACTACTTTCTATGCAGGGGGTATGCAGTCATCTGTTGTGGTTCTTCTCATTAAGGGTAAGACAATTGATGGCCTAAAAGATGTAATTTAATTACTTTTTTAAAGTGGTTTATCTTATGTGCAGTCAAATGCATGTTAATGTCTCAGTGCAGTCAGGAAGTACTGCTGTGGCTCCATCCTTTCTATGAGCTTTTTATGTAAATTAGACAGGGTGTGGTCAGAGGTATTCTTTTCACCTGGTCAGGCGTAACCATACTTTGTCAGCCCTTCCCTGAAACATTACAAGAATGACTCCATGACTCCTATTCTCATACAAACACAGCTGTGAAGGAAGGCTAATGAATGGTGGAGCTGCTGAATGGTGGATTTTAGGCCTTTGTTCTGGAAAGACTGGCCTGCATTGCAAGGTTTGGTGAACTACTTTAAATAATCAGTGTGCTATTTAGAACAAAGTATTAAAAGAAATATTTATACCATATTCACCATAAGTTACAGAAGCTTTTTTGTTTCATAATAATTCCCTAAGATAAAAAAGCCCTGCACCTGTCAGACCAACCTGCTTTTTCATCCTCCACCTTGAACCTATTCATACGATACTGAAATTATGGAGCGTCTGAAGTTAGTTCTGCAGTATTTCCAGTCCAACTCAGAGTCCATCTCCAATGGGATTTGTATCATACTTGCATTAGTCAGCGTTAAGCTCTACACCAGCTTTGATTTCAACTGCCCCTGCCTTCCTCAGTTCAACAAACTGTACTCTCTGGGAGTGATGATTATTCCTCCCATCATACTTTTCTTCTTGGGGGTCCTAGTTAATCGACATACAAGTGTCATGATGGATGAATGGATGAGACCCGTTGGGAGAAGATCCAAAAATCCTGCTGTGGTTAAGTAAGTTCAACTCTTTGATTTGTGCACATTTATCAGTTGTGTCAACCAACACAGAGAAATTGCTCCATAAAAAAGCTGAACCAAAACTCTCATATATCCCTTTCACATTGGAAACGCATATCAATGCGGGTTTTTGTACCTGCATTTGCTCTCCATTAGGGCGCATTCAAGCTTCCAGCAGATGTGGATCTGAACTCCTGCTGTGGAGTTTTTCTCTCTTGTACGTCATCGCGCTGACAACGTCATCATTACACATAAAAGTGCGGCGTGTCTGAAAATGCCGGTGATCCTGTAAATCACCGTCGCTGCGTCAGAATTGCCAAGTAGGTCAGATCGTAGGTCGCAGAGTAGGTCATAGGCTGTTCGAAACCACAACTAGCGCGAGTAGCGACCTACTTCGCAACCTAAATTCCAGCCTAAACACCACCACCAATCTAGGGGGCATTTTGTTTTCATAATCTTCGCTCAGTTCTTGTTTATAATGTTCGGTTTAAAAATAATATAAAACATATATAATAAAAATAATATAAAACATATTGCCCCAGGAATTACCATCAAAATAGCCTCGCTTGTTTGTTGTTGTTTGTGTGTTTGTTGACTGTAGCTGTTCAATGAAAATAATTCCATATATCCGCTTCCGTGGAAGTCGGCCCCCGTTCTTCTGTGAGAAAATCCGGAAGTTGTCGTTCACTCCGAGGAAAAAAAAACAAATATTTTTGATACTTTATCTTTTGATTAATAAGACAATCTACAAATTCATTTAATTTCTGGATGTTTATTCTACCTACAAAGTACATTTGTAACCATTATCGATCTAACAATCAGCATTAAGAATATAAACGATGATTCAAACTAATGGGCGCGGTCTGCTGACGTCACAGAGGCTAACTCATGCACTCATAGGTGGCCTTTTAGTTCTACCGTTTCACGCTATATTTACAGATTTATTATTGAGTGGAACAAACCACACTTATGTCTGGGTTAATCAAAGATATAATTAAAGTTTTTTGTAAAATTTATCCTTATTGTTCTTCATATATTATGCTGGTAATGTCATGTAATTTCTTTTCAAATGTAATTTTTTTTCGTTCCGATATGTGTATTTTTACTGCTCCAACAAAGCTGTTCCTCTTCATGGGTAAATCAATCATTCAGGCAATCAATAACTGAATGTCTCTGATGCATGTACAGTGTGGACTGCATGACAACAGATGCGATCCTTATGGAGGACAGAACAACGTACTAAAATTTCAACTTCCTAGGTTAAAAGAGAAAAAAACTATCCTGATTTTGCCCAGTTTCACAAGGGGATAGTTTTTTCTCTTTTAACCTAGGAAGTTGAAATTTTAATATGTTGTTCTGTCCTCCATAAGGATCGCATCTGTTGTCATGCAGTCCACACTGTACATGCATCAGAGACATTCAGTTATTGATTGCCTGAATGATTGATTTACCCACGAAGAGGAACAGCTTTGTTGGAGCAGTAAAAATACACATTACATTTGAAAAGATATTACATGACATTCCCAGCACAAAATATGAAGAACAGTTAGGATAAATTTAACTTGCCAAATAGTTTGGATTTCTTTAATTATATCCTTGATTAACCCAGACATAAGTATGGTTTGTTCCACTCAATAATAAATCTGTAAATATAGCGTGAAATGGTAGAACTAAAAGGCCGCCTCTGAGTGCACAAGTTAGCCTGTGACAGATGTGACGTCAGCAGACCGCGCCCATTAGTTTGAATCATTGTTTATATTCATAATGCTGATTGTTAGATCTATAATGTTACAAATGTACTTTGTAGGTAGAATAAACATCCAGAAATTAAATGAATTTGTAGATTGTCTTATTAATCAAAAGATAAATTATTAAAAATATTTGTTTTTTTTCCTCGTAGTGAGCGATAACTTCTGGATTTTCTCACAGAAGAACGGGGCTGACTTCCCCGGAAGCAGATGTTTGTAATTCCTGGGGCACTAAAATCCATTTCATATTATTTTTGTTGAACAGCTGTAGTCAACAATCACACAAACAACTACAAACAAGCGAAGCTATTTTATTTTTGATGGTAATTCCTGGGCCAATATGTTTTATATTATTTTTATTAGTCAACAACCCCACAAATATATCATCAACTCAGATAACGACGCAATGTAACAACAAAATACAATGACATAAACGCCATTTAGGTTTCCGTGGTTTGAACCATAACAACTGCAGAAAAAATGACACTGTAACGACTCTTTTCCGAGAGGTGAAAGATTCATCGTAATAACGAACAAATCAAAGATTATACACAAGAACTGAGCGAATATTATGGAAATAATATGTATATGTCTCGCCAGAAATGTCCTTAAAATGCTTTTTTAAAAATCAAACCTATCTTGAAATGACGCTCGTCCGTAATGGCGTCCTTAGCAACCACCATAGCAACAGCAGAAACGTGACACTGAACCGACTCTCTTCCGAGATGTGAAAGATTCATCGTAATAACGAACAAACCAAAGATTATACACAAGAACTGTGCGAATATTATGAAAATAAATGCATATTTCTCGCTAGAAATGTCATCAGAATGCTTTATTAACTCAAAACTATCTCGGAATAAGGCACTTTCCTCTGAAAAATGGCAGGAGCGGCCGCCATGTTTTTTGTTTAGAGAGGCCCGCATGAAAGAGTCACATGACCTACCAGCATTCCAATAGAAAAGAATAGGGGGAAAAAAACGTACACATTTCACAATTTTTAGGCCTTTATCGTAGAACTGATACGTTTTGCACTGTGGACAAACGTAGCCTTTTTACGTTTTGACATGAGACTGGGTTGTTTTCAAAGCTTTCTTGCGGTTAAGTCCGTCGATAATATTGTAGTAGTTTTCCAGTTCATTTCGAAAATGATTGAAGCTGGGTTTGGAGTCAGTCCATTTTTTCTTGTGTATGTGAAATTTACCTAAGAAAAGAAGCAACTGAACAAAAAAGATGAAGTCTTTTTCTTTCTGTTTCTTTTCAAAACAAATAAAAATGTCTTTTCCCTCTAAGTGGATTGTTTGTCCAGTTTTCTTATTGATGTAATTTTGCACATCCCTCCAGAATATTCTAACATATGTACAATCATAAAATAGATGGCAAATTGTTTCTTCCTCAGATCCACAGAAAACACAATAATATTCAATATCAACATTAAATCTTTCTGGGGTTTTCTTGGCTGGATAAATTTTATGCGTTATTTTAAATGACACCTCTTTAATCTTATTATTCAAACAAAATTTATCCCCAACTAGCCAAATTTTCCGTCAGTCAATATCCCCATACCATGCAGACCAGAATAGTTTTGCTGAGGGTACAGTTACACTCAGCTGGAGGCTCCTAATGAATTTATTCAAACATTTATTCTTCATAATATCATTCCCTCCGAGAAACAAAGTGTTCTTTAGTGGATCTGTTGTAACACCAGTTGTTCCCCTAATCAGCTACCCTGCCCTCCTTGGTATGGCATCAAAGACCACTGAATATTCTTTGGGGGTAATTGGCAACCTAAATTTATTAAGGAATTTCTCATACCTGAGTAATTGTCCCCCAGCATTCACCAGTTGATGAGCTGAAACAATTCCCTTCTCCACCCATTTTTCAAAGTACAATGATTTGTTTTTATACTGGGATATTCTTGTTTTTCCAGATGTAGTATCTTTTTGGAGAGAAGTTATGTTTGTACACCATTTTCCATGCCAGCAGCGCTTGTTTGTGAAAGTTGGCTAATTTAACATGTAATTTATCACTCTTATAGTCACACTTTAACAGCAATTTTAGACCACCAACAGAGTTAAAAAGTATTCCATTTATTATCTTTTTCTTTGATCAAATTAGTTAACCATTTTACTTTGAACATATTGTTTAGTGTTTGAAAACTTAACACCTCAAGACCTCCATCCCATCTTAAGTTACATAAAATGTCTTTTTTAACTAATGCGATCTGTTCCTCCAAATAAAATTAAATAAAGTTTTATCTATATTTTTGTATATTGCAGCAGGCATTTCCAGTGATAAAGACACAAATACAGTTCGGGATATCCCCGGACAGTAAAACTCTGCTATTCAATGAAAGATCTCTCATCAACCACATGTTAAATTTCTTAGCAATCTGTTCCTCTATAAGATCAAAGTTTAAGTCACTGCGAAGTTTTTCATTTTTATCAATAACAACACCCAAATACTTAACAGTTTTCTTTACAGGGATACCATTCACTTCAAGTTGATCACATACCTTTATCAGAAATAAAACAGATTTGTTCAGATTCATTTTTAAAGCTGATACAACAGAGAACTCCTCAATACAATTAACAGCTTTTATCACCTCTTGCCTGTTAGATAGAAAAACTGTGGTATAGTCGGCCAGTTGGGCTAATTTAAATTCTCTACCCAAGGCTGTTATACCTTGGAATAACCCTTTTTTAATATGAACAGCCATAATTTGGGTTACAAGGAGGAACAGGAAAGGACTCAGAGGACATCCTTGTCTTATTCCCCTACAGATGTAGGATCATCTAATATAAAATCATTGTAATCAATCTAATATTAATAGGATATTATTACATATATTTCTTCCAGGCATAAAGCCTGATTGTTCTTCATCAATGATATCATCTAGTCTAAATTTTAATCTTTTAGCGAATATCATGGCAAATATTTTGGCATTGTTGTTTAACAGACTGATAGGTCTCCAATTCTCAATACTCAATTTATCTTTTTTTGGTTTAGGAATCAGTTTAATGAGACCTTGACAAAGAGCTGGCAGAAGTTGTTCTTTTTCTATGGCTTCTTTAAAGATCTCAACTAAAAATGGGGCTAATATTTCATTTAATTCTTCATAAAATTCAGATAATAACCTTTCATTACCTGGAGATTTGCTATCTTTTAGAGACTCTGCATTTTTTTTTTTTTTTACCTCTGTTAAGCTAACCCCTTGATCACACTCAGTTTTAAAGTTGTCATCAATACTTTTAATGTTCTTCTTAATGTCTTGAAGAAATAAATCAGTGTTACCTTCATTTTCAATATCAACAGCATGTAATTCCTGATAGAAATCAGCTACATTCTGGGAAATATATTTTTCATCCTCACATACAGTACATGATTATTAATCTGAGGTCTACAAAGAGAGGCTAACTCGAAGTTCCTTTGTTCCAAATTAAAAATGTATTTTGTGTATTTTTCCCTTTTTCTAGCCACTTCCTTCGAGACCTGACGAAGGCCCCCTGGCCTTCTCCTCACACATTCTATCTAGTTCAAGTTGTGAAGCTGACAATTCATTTAGTTCTTCTCCACATAAACTTACTTTCTCTGATAGTCTTATAATACTTGTACTTTTCTGATGTTCTCTTTCTCTATGTGCTTTGACAATTTTTTTCCAAATGTAATAGCCATTTTTCTAATATCATACTTCAATAGTTCCTAATATTCCCCCAAACTGTTAAATGAGTTTACTTGCCTCCAATATTTTTCAATTATTTTTTGGGCTTCATTTTTAAATTGCTTATTCTGGATTATTATTCTAGTCAGTTTCCAGTAGTCCCCATTAGAGGTGAGTCTAGTTGCCGCCATATTGTCTTTAATAGTGACAGCCTGATGATCTGTTCAATTATTACTGACTCCAGCTTATCATCTATATCTGATGAGATCAACCAAAAATCTATACGGGATTGTTGGGATCTATCTTTATTACTCCAAGTATATATATTTTTGGTTTGGGTTTCTGTGCCTCCAGATGTCAATAAGACCCATTCTGTCACAGACATTCCCTAATTCGTTCATCACTCTG
Organism: Aulostomus chinensis; assembly: GCF_037954235.1. Classification (NCBI taxonomy): domain Eukaryota; kingdom Metazoa; phylum Chordata; class Actinopteri; order Syngnathiformes; family Aulostomidae; genus Aulostomus; species Aulostomus chinensis. The sequence continues at coordinate 16,479,960 of NC_141335.1, read as the reverse complement.
TCCTTAGGAGGCCATCGGTCCAAACTTTCATCAATAACTTTTTTCTTCTTCCCCAATGACATTTTTTGCTAAACTTTGCATGTGGTCCGACTGGTGTTATGGCACCTCTGTGCCATAATGTTGCATAATACAAATACACCATTGATTGATTAATTAATTAATTGCTAAAAATAAAAAGTTTACTTTTCCAAACTTGTATTAAACTCTTTGTATGTTTCAGACATTTTGGATATGCTGTGGATTAAAAGTTATCACAATAATTGTGATTACACATAAAATGCAAAAGTTATGGACTTTACTTTTGAACCAAATGCTGTGGAGTATCTCATCAACAATTGGTCCTGTTAATGTTAAACAACACTCAGTTGTTTCTGGTGACCTTATGAGTCTTCTTGCAAAATTCGGCGCAAAGTCAAACTTTTGTTGTGCACGCTTGTAATCACATCCCCTGGGCTCCAGGGTTTGACTTGTCAGGGCTTGAACCCCAGTCATACTTGCTTGCCAATCTAGTTTAAATGAGGATTTTTTTTTGCATTTTCTGCTGAACTGTTTCATCAGCACATTTTAAACATTATACCTAAATGGAAAATGTGCTACTTCCAATCTAATGAAGCCATTTTAATCAAATGTCTTTGCTAAAAAAAAATTTTTTAAAAATCCACTGAATTTCACTGTGTTTTTATATACAGTGCCTCTTCATTTTGCATTCCAAGAAAGAAACCAGATATGACTACATAAGTGCATCACTGGTGCACAACCTGAATACATGGGGTAAATGCAAAGCTTAAAGAAGGACAATGTTGGTGCAGGTTTGCACAGATTAAATAGTGAATAGGTTTTTGAGAACATCTGGGCTAATTAAAAGTGTAATAGAGCAGAGCAACAGTGGATGACACAATCGAGAGGGAAGCGTCCATGTAATAGTTTATTGGATGACAATTTCCTTTAAACTCCAATACTGAGGAAATTTTAGAGAATATACATGTCTTTTCCAAAGGATTTTTTTTAATCACATTTCTCTCTGTCAGGTACCTGTTCTCAGCTATGGTCCAGCGGGCCCTGCTGGCACCAATGGTATGGATACTTGTCACTTTGCTGGACGGAAAGATCTTCATCTGTGCCTTCAGTACGAGTGTTGATCCTGCACTTTTCTCAGGTATCTCCAAATATATAGAACGTTCTAAATAGGTAATCAGTGCTTTTAGTAATACAGTATGTCTGTTGTATATGTCATAGTACTGGTCTCACTAATGTCTGTTGTGTCCTTGCTCAGGTTTTCCCAACAACACTGGACTGGACATCATCAAAATCATGGCCAAAGTGCCCTGCAAAGAGGATGTCATCTTTAGGAATAGTTCTTTTCGCAAAGCAGTCTCTCGTTATGTTCGCTGCTATTCACAAGTAAACTAGTACACTGAAAGCATACCTACGAATCACTTTCAGCACTTTCAATGATGTACATAGACTTTGCAGTTTAGAGAAGGAATGAAGAAGGGGAGACTTTTCCATGTGCATGATTAGGACTTAGTGTAATATAACTCAATGACATATTTAAGGCCCTGTGAAACGGATGTCAAAGTACTTTATGTCTGTCCATATTTACATGTTTCTAGTAAAATCATGAAGCTAGGGATGGACATGTCAATATAGACTGGTGATTACACAAATTAATAGCGCAAAATATAGGCTGAGGATTAAAACCAGGAAAACTTGTTTAATTTTTGTGGGATATTTACTGTTGAACCAATTCATAACAGAATATCAAAGTTTCCTCGGCACACTTGGCATGTAGAGATCCATGGTTTTATAAATTCACAATGAGGTCTTAGAACAATTTAATTTTTAAATGGAGATGGAGCCATTTAGCAGAGCTGAATGCATTTATTTTTTGTGACTGGTCATACTGCAAGTGGACTGGCCTGGTGGGATGATCCATATCTCGCAAGCTTGAAAGCTAAGCAGTTGTGTCTGAATCGCTGCATATCTAATGATTAAGAGGGGGCTGAAGACTTACTTTGACAGACAAGGTCCCCCAGGCATTCCACCTAACAAAATATTTCATGCCATCACATTTTTGAAAATGTATTTTCTGTCAAGATACTTTACTTGTGCGGATACTGCTGAGACCTTGCATAATAATCTAGTACAATGAGTTTTAAAACACATTATTGTGGTGCCATTTTCAGTTTGCTTCACCATGTCTTTTTTGGCTGTGTGTCGCTCACCTTCCTGTCTAGGCTATTGGCTGGTCCATCCTCCTCTTCCTGATTGTACTGGGAGCAATGGGACGCCTTATCAAGCCCTGTTTCGATGACCATGCAACCTTCCTGCAGACACGCTATTGGAGTAACTACCTTGATGTGGAGCAGAAGCTCTTTGATGAAACCTGTGTCCTCCATGCTCGAGACTTTGCCAAAAAGTGTGTGGTCCAGTTCTTTGAAACCATGAGGGATGATGACACAATCCATCTCCACCACCATCCACTGTTTTTCAAATATTCCACAGAGGAGCACGAGGAGGACGAAGAGAGACTTCATGGGATAACAAAGCAAGAGCAGGTGGACCAGCTGCTCAACCAGTGGTATTGTAATAAACCTGAACTGGATGTCACCACAATAGCTTACAGACCCAAGATGTGTTTTACCCTGAAGGACCATGAAGTAAAGACTTTATATTCTGATGTATAAAACACAGGTCTGTGTGAATCAATTCAATAATTCACTGAATTTACTGACACTTGACAGTGCTTTAAAGATACAATTGAACAAACTACTGTATAGGTGTGTCAAAAAATGTCCTGTAACAAAAGGGCTACATTATCATGATGATGATTGCTTTATCAAGACCCCAGACTTCAGACTTCATGGCAGTGTGTGCTGCATTAATGGAGAGCCCTTGTAATGCCATTAAATCAGCTTAATTTTATGAGTGATGAATATGTTTAAAGCAGAGTTACTCAATAAGAATATGCATTTGGTAACAAAATTATAACAATTTTCTACATTGCATACATTTTCATGAACATATTTTCTTCTTTTTTGTGTTAATTTGTACTTGATCCATCTGTAGCCCTGTACAAATATCACATAAATTACATAGCATTAGAAATAATAAAAAGTTCATTAATAGAGTTCATAATAGTTAAAAATGGTCAAAATGTGAGCTGTTTATTAGCATATATATGTAAAGTTTAATAAATAAGACTATTTACAGTTATAAATTCATATAAGGTCTTTAAGTTCATTGAGTCTGTAAAATATTTGTGATCTGAGAAAATGGATAGAGGAAGACGCCGTGTTTATGTGTAGCCTAAGGTATTACCTGTCTATCATTTCATTCCTGTTAAGAGCTGGCATGCCAATCACAGGAAAGTCACAGTACTGTGCGTTCACACCGAACGCGAATTCACCATTCGCACGAACAGTTTCCAATCGAAGTCTATGCCAAACGCGCGAATGACGTGAATTTTCAGTCTGGCGGCGCGAATGGCGCGAATTCATGCATTCGCCCCATTCGCGCCATTCGCGCAAGTTGAAAATATTGAACTTTGGCGAAAAATTTGCGTCAAGACAGCCAATCAGCATTGAGGATGTCCCGACGTCACGGCTGACTGTGACTGATAAGATGGCGGACAAGTTGATTGTGGCTATGTGTGGAAACCCGGTGTTATATGACAGTACGTGTCAAAATTACAAGAACCAGTTGAATAAATTGGTGTCCATTCGTGAAATTCTGTCACCGATCCTAGCTAGCTGGTCGTCAAACTGGCCAGTCGTCATCCGAAAATACCGCTTGAAGCGGCGGTTATCCAGACGGGCCCCTGGAGGAGCTAGGTTCACGAGCGGTGAAATTCACCGAGCTGAGCTCGCCTCTAGATGGTGTTGATAACCCAGATACGACGGCGTTTAGTTTTCCGACGTATTTCTGCCTTCCACGGCAGGTACAACGCAACAGTTCTGTGAATATTCATGGTGAAATGGCGGAAAGAAACGTTGCCGGAAATACTCTCTACTCGGGCAGGTGAGCGAATTCGCATATTCGTGCGAATGACACAAAGGGACACTAAAATGATCCGGCGTGAAAATCGCATTCGCATTTGGTGTGGCGCAGGTTCGTGTGGAAGAGTAAGCACGCACGAGGAGAGAAACAGATCGACCAGAGAGCTAAGAGAGGAGGCATCGTTCGTGTGGGGAGCATTTAAGTTTATTGTGGAGGTCAACTACTCGTGGTCCCAATTAGTGATGTGATGATAACTCACTCAAGGCGTGTATTGACACACTACCCAAACTGTGTCGGCACTGTATTGACACTGTGATGGTCACTCAACAGTGACCCCTGCAGTAGTTCTAAAATCATTGCAGGTAAACAAAATGAAAATGAGATGGAAAAGCTTACATGCTGCAAACCCAACATCAGCCTGTGTAATAATATTTAATCCCCAGTCCTTTACTTAAAATATGATCTTCCATCCATTTTCTTCCGCTTATTCCTGTTAAGGGTTGTGGGGGGCTGGAGCCTATCCCAGCAGCTCTCGGGTGAGAGGCAGAGTACACTCTGGACAAGTCGCCAGTCCATCGCAGGGCCAACATATATGGACAGATAGACAGATAACCATTCACACTCACAGTCATACCTATGGTCAATTTATGGTATCCAATTAGCCTACTCCCCAATTGTATGTCTTTGGACAGAGGGAAGAAGCCAGAGTACCTGGTGAGAACCCATACAGGCACAGGGAGAACATGTAAACTCCACACAGAAAGATCCCGTGCCTGAGCAGGGGTCTTCTTGCTGTGAGGCGATAGTGCTAACCACTGCACCACCGTGCCGCCAAATATGATCTCATCATTGCATAATTTAATTTGCTCAATTTGTTTGCTGAGTTTAGTTGCTTATGAGAAGATTTTGAAATTTGCTGAAAACCTTGTTTGTGGAAATGCTAAAATGAATTGGTATGTAAAATATAGCAAATATGTCTGGAATAAAATTCAGAGTTAAACTTTTTAACTTTTTTTTAACTTAAGTGTTAAATCATATGAAATAAAAGACTATAAATTGATTCATTTATGAATTTATACAAGTGTCTTTTAGTTGTTGAGGATTGCATGGATACCGGCTCCAATCATTACGAATAAATGAAAGCATTTAAAATGTACAGGCATCATCGCCAGCTATTAGTAATCATTCTAGTTCAGAACTTGTTTCATCAAGGAAAGCATAGTAGAATGATCAGTTTATGTATTTCACTTAATTATCTATTTATTTATTTTTAAACCTGTCCTGTTCAGCAGCTGGGGCAAGCAGTATAAATGTTCCTGGTGCCTTGTTGTACTGAAGCAGTTTTACTCTTCAAAGGAGGAATCTGATAAACTCCTCCTATCGCCATTTGTGTTTAACTTTATTTGGAATGGTACTGGTTCATGGATAAAGCTACCAGACTGAGGCTCAGGAGTGGATAGAAAGAGAGGACAGGGACGGGATAGGGAAAACGGGGGGGGGGGGGGGGGGGGGCACTCAAAAACAACAACAATAGCAGAAAAAAACAAACAAAAAACAGTAACAACAATAACAGCAGAAAAAAAAAGAAAAACATTGGTTGCAGAATTTCCAGTGCAGATTTACCATTTGGTTTAATATAATTTTAAAATAAATGTCTGAGTGTGTGATTATGGATCAGTTGTGCACCGCATGTGTGTATGTGCGTGTGTATGTGTGTGTATGTGTATGCTACGGTTTGTCTTGGATGCTGTGGGTAGCTGACTGTAGCTGATGTGGGGGACCAGAAACACATGCCCCCAGTCCAGGGTAGCAGGCAGGTCAGGACCAAGCCACCAGGGCACCCAGAAACCCCCAGAACACAGGGAGCCCCAGGCCACCTCCCCCAGCAAACAGCCACAGGCCCAACCCATGCCAGGACCAGCAGGAAAGCATAGGAGCAGCAACCCCGGCCCGGAGGTAGCCCACAGAGAGACAGGGCAGATAGAGGACCCCGGGCCCACCGGGCAACCCCCCGCAGCATGAGCTGAGCCCAGGGGCATAGAGCCCCTCCAGCCCAAGATCCGGCCAGAGCCCCAAAAGGGGCCTGCCAGCAGACCGACACCTGCCCACACCCCATGCCCAGGCAGGGCAACCACAGCCCACTAAAATGACCAGGCCCACCGCCCCCGGACCGAGCTACCCCCCCAACCTTCCACCCCCATCCCCTGTTCCCCCCGTGCCTCCAGAGCAGGCTAAGCTTCAGGCCATAAGGCACCGCCAGCCAGCAACCCCCCTGTTGTGGGGGGCCTTTAAGGTGGCTGTCATTAACCCTTTACTTAAAAAACCTTCTCTTGACCCTGATGTGTTAGCCAACTATAGGCCGATATCCAACCTCCCCTACATCTCCAAGATCCTTGAGAAGGTTGTCCTGGAGCAGCTACATGAACATCTGCACAGCAACGAGTTCTTTGAAGCCTTCCAGTCTTGATTCAGGGAACACCATAGCACTGAAACAGCACTGGTCAGAGTCTCTAATGATCTTCATATAGCTTCAGACAGAGGTTTTGTCTCTGTACTTGTCCTTTTGGACCTCGGTGCTGTATTTGACACCATCGACCACAGCACCCTACTTCAGAGACTAGACCATGAAATTGGGATTAAAGGAACTGCCCTAAAATGGTTTAAGTCATACTTATCAGATAGGTTTCAGTTTGTTAATGTTAATAATGACTATTCAGAGTATAGCAGAGTTACATATGGTGTACCACAGGGTTCAGTTTTAGGACCGATTCTCTTCACTCTTTACATGCTCCCATTAGGTGACATAATACAGAAGCACTCGATCAACTTCCACTGTTATGCGGACGACACACAACTTTACTTGTCGATGGAGCCAGACGACACAAGCCAGTTTACTAATCTGCAAGACTGCCTAAAAGACATTAAATCCTGGATGTCTTCTAACTTCTTAATGCTAAATTCAGATAAAAGGATGTCAGGATGTCCTAAATAGTATTTAAAGGGTCCAGAACGCTGCAGCGAAGGTTTTGACGGGAGTTAAGAAGAGAGAACACATTTCTCTCACTTTAGCTTCTCTCCACTGGCTTCCTGTAGGATCTAGAATCGACTTCAAAATCCTTCTGCTGACTTATAAGGCTCTCAATGATAAAGCTCCATCCTATTTGAAAGAACTCATTAGTCCCTACTGTCCCACCAGAGCACTCCGCTCCCAGAATGCAGGTCTTTTAGTGATTCCCAGTTTCTCTAAAAACAAACTTTTAGTTACCGGGCTCCTCTACTGTGGAACCAGCTCTCTCCATGGGTCAGAGAGGCAGACACTCTAACTACGTTTAAGTCCAGGCTTAAGACTTTATGACAGAGCCTTCAGTCAGGGCTGGTTCAGGTAGCTTTGAACCATTGATAGCTATGCTGCTATAGGCTTAGACTGGTGGGGGACACATCAGGTTACATGGAGCCCTCCCCTCCCCTCCTCTCCTCTCCTCTCCTCCTCTCTCTTCTCCTCTCCCCCTCTCTCCTCCTCTCCTCCCCACACATTTTTGGAACTGTCATAACCATTACTTGTTGCACTTTGTAGTTTGGCCTTGGTGTCTTGCAGTCTCTCTATGTTTCCACAGATCCACCAGAGCTCCAACCGCCGCCTGCATCGTCCCCCCCCCCCTTTATCCCCTACTATTACACCAGCCCGCGCTCCCCTTCCATGAACCAGTCTGCCATCCAGTCCCCCATCAAGCTGGTTTGCTCTCCCTGCCTCCCCTTAAAGAAGCTTCCTTCTTCAACTGTTAACATTTCCATGTTTCCAACATTTTGTATTGTAAACTGTTTTCTTGTCTGTAACAACATCTACTGCACGTCTGTCCGTCCTGGGTGAGGGATCCTCCTCTGTTGCTCACCCTGAGGCTTCTCAGATTTTTCCCTGTTAAAAGGGTTTTCTATGGAGTTTTTCCTCAGTCGATGTGAGGGTCTGAGGACAGAGGATGTTGTTATGATGCCATGTGAAGCCCTTTGAGACAAACTGTTTCTGAAAATGGGCTAAACAAATAAAATTGCCTTGCCTTGCCTTGTTTGCCTGGTGAATGTGCTCCCAATTACTACAGGTGTGTTGGTCATGTTACCCTCCCTCTGGAACACTTAAGTTGCACCTGTAACCAATGAAGATTGATTGTCTGTTTCTCACTGCAAGCTGTGTGCAAGTTCTCTTTGTCTATTAACCCAGCATTTAGCCCAGATATCTGCAAAGTTAACAGGTTATGGGCCCAGCCATGATGAAGTTTGTGAAGATATGTCTGAGGAGCAAGTTTGATCAGTAAGCAGCAGTTTTGCTTGCATTTCCCCCCCTTTTTTTCCTTTGGCTTGTGCTTCAAGGACTGGAGTGCCAGCCCCACGACTGAAAGGAGTCCATGTTGGTCTTGTCTAGAGATGGGTCGATGAGGCATGTCGACACAATGACACACTGTGTTGATACTGTGTCACTGAATACTGACACCTGCTGGATTTTAAAAATCCCTGCAGGCAACCTACTTAACAAACTGAACTGACACTGATTTGATGACCTTGCGTATACAATATCATTTGAGTCTTTGCATTCATATTGTATCATTCCATATCTTTAATGTGAAGATGTATCAATGTGAAAATTATGTAAATTAGGATGCTTGTGGACTTTTTTTAAAAAAAAAATTTGTAAAAACAATTTTTCTCACATTTTAAAATTAAGTCTGTTACGGTTTTTTGATAGAACTTCTCCAGCTGTTGAAAATACCCGCTCACACAGCACAGATGAGGCTGGAGTGCAAAGAAATTGTAGGGACAGCTGGTAGAGGTTTGGATATATTGTCTTTTGGCTGGCCCAGTAACTCATTGGATCCTGGGCCCTGGAAATATTACCCTCTGCCAGGTATCTCTCCACCTCCTGGAAGGCATCAGCTGTGGCACTTTTTGTCTGCCTGCCCACTTCAATGTCCAAATGTTGCCAAAGATTATCTAAAAAACAAAAATTGGCATTTTAGTACATGATTTCCAACAACAACAAACAAATAAGGCTGAATAACATGCCTGAAGTGGGTGCAGACAGCTGTTGCGAAGACTGTCCCGGCTGGGGCTCATTTGTGCGTCCAATTAGACGCACATTCTGACTGCAGTCTACTGATGGCCTCATTGCACTTGGAGGAACTGCGGAACTCAAGTGATTTGAATCTGGGGTCCAGAAGTGTTGCTAGGGTCAACACACTTAATGACTCCAGATTGGAAGCAGTGTCTGTGACTCGATGCTTCAGGTGCTCATGTCGGTGTATGGCTGCCTGTGTGTGCAAGGTTGAAGCGTGACGCTCAAGTGCAAGATAGAGCATTTTCATCGTCGGGATGACCTTTGAACCTGACACTCGCCTCTCTTCAGACAACTCCACTGTAGCTTGATGGAACAGAGCAAGCACTAGAGGTGCTTTGCTTATGATGGTGAACTCATCAGCTGTCAGTGGAGTCAAATCTGTCTTTAGAGAGGCCAGAGATACCCACACTGGTTCCCTCATCATGCAGCCTTGACAGCATTTCATGTGCTGTTCCAGTGTGTCGGCACCTCATTGATGAGTTTCAGAGTTGGCCGTCCCATCTGTTGCCGCACCTGAGTGAGCTTCTCCTTGGCTGTAGTGCTTGATCTGAAGTATGTGACAATGTGCCTAGCTTTGTGTCTGATGGATGTAAGTGTGGTGATCTGATCACATGATTTTCTAACTAATAAATTCAGACTATGTGCAATGCAAACTGAGTGCTGTATTTGAAGCTGTCTAATGGATGCTATCATGTTTGGTGCTGCGTCGGTCACAAAACACTTTACTTTGTTGATTATGGCCCAGTCCTCCATCATGCCCCTTTTGACTTGGGCCAAATTGTCAGCAGTGTGACTTTGTGGAAAGTATTGCACTCCCAGCACTGATGAACACAACTGCAAATTCTCATTAATGTAATGACAGGTAAGAGCCAAGTAAGCCTCCATGTTCACAGATGTCCACATGTCAGCTGTTATACTCACTGCCACAGCTTGCTGTACTTCCTTTTTCACTCGTTCCCGTTCCTCCTGATACTTTTTGGCCACCATTTGTTTGATGGTCTGAAAATTACACCAAGTCAAACCAAAAGCAAATCAATATATTAAAATTAAAGATGAAATAAACTGGATATATCACCTACTACTTTAAATAATTTCCACACAAACCTTTCTAGTTGACAAAACATATGAGGGCTTAAGGACCTGAACCAGTTCCCTGAACCCTTCATTCTCAACAATGCTGAGGGGCTGGCAGTCCTTCAAGATAAAATTCAGCAGAACTTCATCAAGCATCTACTTCCTGGAAGCTTGATGGTTAAAAATGAAGTAGAGAATAAATTAATAGGAATTAACTATCAATAAAGCAACTGTAAGTAAGTTGGAGAGTGGCTGTATACCTGAGTTTATCCTGGGTGTATCTGGGACTTCATTCTCATGCCTGGCCCTATAACGCCTCAGCATTGAAGAGGTGCTTTTGTTGAGATAAGATAGTTCTGTCGAACAAATGCGACATTTAACCTGCAATATAAGCTTTTGTGGGTTGCTTCCGGGTGGGGGTTGCTGTTCCTATGCTTTCCTATGGGTCCTGGCATGGGTTGGGCCTGTGGCTGTTTCCTGGGGGAGGGGTGGCCTGGGGCTCCCCGTGTCCTGGGGATTTCGGGGTGCTCTGGTGACCTGGTCCTGACCTACCTGCCATCCTGGACTGGGGGTGCGATGTCCTGGCCCCCCACATCAGCTACAGCCAGCTACGCACAGCATCCAAGATAAACCGTAGCACATACACATACATGTACACACGCGTATACACACATACACGCATGGAGCGCACAGCTGACCCATAAACATACACTCAGACATTTATCTTAAAATTATATTAAACCAAATGGTAAGCCTGCACCGGAAATTCTGCAACCATTGTTTTTTTTTTTCTTTCTTTTTCTTTTGTTGTTGTTACTTTTTCTTTGTTTGTTTATTTGTTTTTGTCTTTGTTTGTTTTTGTGTTTTTGTTATTGTTGTTGTTGTTTTCTGCTATTGCTGTTGTTGTTTTTTTGTCTCCCCCCTCCCCCTTGTCTTCCCAATCCTGTCCCTGTTCTCTTTTCCTGTCCACTCCTGAGCCTCAGTCCGGTAGCTTCATCAATGAACCAACACCATTCCTAATAAAGTTAAACATAAATGGCAATAGGAGGAGTTTATCAGATTCCTCCTATGCAGAATAAAACTGCTTCAGTACAACAAGGCACCAGGAACACTGATGCTGCTTGCCTCAGCTACTGAACAGGACAGGTAAAAAAAAAAAAAAAAAAGACATCAGCACCATACTCACCACATCAGAATGGTACTGCTGAGCGCAACTGGAGAACACTTTTGGATATGGCTAGATGCATGCTCTTGGAAAGTCAGTTACCCAAGGAACTATGGCCGTATGCAGTTCAGACAGCAGCACTTGTGAGAAATAGATGTTTCAGCAACCGCACCAGACAGACACCTTACTTTATGTTTACAGGAAGGAGACCCAATTTGTCCAGGATGCTGAATTTTGGTACTGTGTGTTATGCGTATAGGCAAGACAGGAAGAAGTTAGATCCAAAGTCTGACAAAGGCATCTTCGTGGGGTATGACAAGAACAGCCCAGCCCATATGTTCTACTATCCTGAGAGTAGAAAGGTGATGAAACACAGACTGGTGAGGTTCATGTCTGATTTTGAGGGACAGGAGACTGACATGTCTGATGACGACGTTGGTGTGCAGTATAGCATGGCCAGACCTGACCCTGACAAACCCAAGCAGTGTGACATTCCAGAGATGAGGCTAAGCCCAAGCCAGACAAGCCCACAGCCAGCAGAGATCAAAGCAGAACCACATCCTCCAGACACCCTGAGTAGAGAGAGAAGATACCCTGTTAGAGAGAGGAGCAGGCCTGATTTCTATGGGGTGGAGAGTGATCAAGTACAGATAAACATTGATTATTGTTATAAGATGGTTTCTAATGTACCTCTGACTTTCAGTGAAGCTGTGACTTCATCCAACTCAAGAGAGTGGGTAGATGCAATGGACGAGGAGATGAAATCATTGAGGGATAACGACACATTTACTCTGACCACTCTTCCTGAGGGTAAGAAAACAGTGGGGGGTAGATGGGTGTATGCTATCAAAAGCAACGCTGATGGATCTGACAAGTACAAGGCACATTATGTGGCCAAAGGTTATAGTCAGGAGATGGGTGTAGATCATCTTTTCCCCCTACTGCTAACCTTACAAATGTGAGAGTGTTCATGCAGAAGGCTGCTCAGGAGCCTGATCTGATCCTCCATCAGATGGATGTAAAAACTGCCTACCTACATGCACCGATTGATTATGAAATCTATATAGAACAGCCAGAGGGGTACAATGTAAAATCTGAGACAAATGAGAAACTGGTGTGTAAACTAGAAAAATCATTGTATGGGCTAAAGCAATTGGGCCGAAACTGGAACAAAATGGTACACGACTATCTGTGTGAAAATAACTTTGTACAAAACCCAGCTGATCATTGCGTTTTACAAGAGAGAAACAGAACATGACAAAGTGATAATATTGACATGGGTTGATGTAGTTATTGCTGCCAGTGACGAGAGAGCGTTTAAAAACTGTCAAAGAGATGCTTACAGGGAAATTCCAGCTGAAAGATTTGGGCAGACTGAAGAATTTTCTGGGTATCACTTTTAACCAGTATGATGAGGGTGTGACTATGTCACAGCAGAGTTGATAAACTGCTGGAAAGGTTTGACATGCAACATTGTAAACCACGGTCGACACCTTGTGAATTAAAACTGAATTACACTGACGATGATGTAAAGATGAGTGATCCCATACAGACATACAGAGAGGCAGAGGGTAGCCTAATCTACCTTCACGCGTGCACTAGACCTGATCTGAGTTATGTCGTGAGCAACCTTTCACAGTATTTCAGTGACCCGACAGAAGAGCAGTGGATGACTGTAAAGCATGTACTGAAATATCTGAAACGCACAAATGACAAGATGCTCTGTTACAGGAAATGTGATGAAGGGCTAAGTTTGGTGGCTTACAGTGATGCAGATTGGGCAGGTGATGCAAATGACCGACGTAGTACATCTGGTTATTGTGTTAGCCTATGTAAGGATGGTCCCCTGATTTCCTGGAAGACCAAAAAGCAGCCAACTGTAGCACTGTCAACATGTGAGGCTGAGTACATAGCACTAGCTGCTACTACACAGGTGTGTTTGTACTTGACCCAACTGCTTGAATATCAGTATGGTGTGCCTATGATCTATGAAGACAACCAAGGTACAATCGCATTGGCAAAGAATCCTGTTAGCAGACAGAGATGTAAGCATATTGATAAATACCATTTTGTGAGATCAACTGTAAACAATGGTGAAGTGTCTTTGGTGTATTGCCCAACAGATTAGATGGTGGCTGACCTGATGACTAAATGAAAAAAATTGCAGCACACATCTTACATGTGTGGTGCCAAGCCAAACCGTAAAAACGGGAACACTGGAAAAAAGATGAAGGCCCGCAACTCACTTACAATGCTCCAAAATTTTTTATTTGGGATGACAGAAGCAAAAAAAAAAGACAACGTTTCGACCCAGACGGTCTTTTTCAACTAAAATACACAAAAGGAAGTGACATCCTTATATAGTCAGGTAAGTGACAGGTAATCAGCCCCACCTGGTGAGGAGTAGTACCAGGGCAAATAACACTTTATCAATCAGGGCATAAATAACACACATTTTATATTTGTCACATAGGAAACAACTACATTGTATGTCACCTGTTCTAGAAAATTTTAAATAGAAAAATTGTATGAAAAATAGTATAGAAAAAGAGTAAAAAATACATATATAAACACACACAACAATGAATATCCTCCAGTGAATGACAGCATACAAGGTTCTCTGTCCACAGACACCATCAGCTGTACATTACTAAACGGACAGCGAAATGGTGTCAACAGACACACAGCCTATGAACTCCTGTGTAACAAGTAAATACAAAAAAACAAGTAAATACTTAAAATATGTCAAGTCAAAGGAATGGTCTTATTTCAAACTCTTCATTAAGTCCCATTGGTGCCATCGTTTTAAGATGATGGATCCACCAAAGTTCTCGTTTTAGTAGGAGATTATCCAAATCTCCTCCTCGTCTGGAAGAATGTACTTTTTCTATTCCTATATATCTTAGAGATGAGACATTGTGACAAGCCTTTTTAAAGTGTAATGCTACTGGGTTTCTCTCATCCTTATTACGTATATTACTCCTGTGTTCTGCGATTCGTGTCTTTAAAGCATGTGTTGTCTTTCCAACGTAAGCTTTACCAAAGGGACATCTTAGCATGTAGATAACGTGAGTTGTAGTACATGTTACTTTACCTCTTATTTTCACTTTTTGACCTGTTGATGGATGATAGAAGTTACATTTTTCAGTAAAGTGGCATTGAGCACATGAACCACATCATCTGTTACCATCTGGTAGGTCATCTACAAAAGTTTGATGTTTTTTTTAGGAGGCAGGTCTGATTTAACTATGTCTCTTATATTAGGTGCTCTGCGATATACTAGACGAGGGTAGATCTGAAAAGACTCATCCAAGGTTGGGTATGAGCTAAGAAGGTGCCAATGTTTTTAAATTATTTTCTTAAAGACATTACCTAAAGGGGAGTATTGTGTAACACATTGTCAAGGTTGTTTCTCAATGGTTTTCACTTTAAGTTGTAAACATTCATCTTGTGTTTTATAGCACATTTTTCTTTCTGCTCTGTCAATAATCTTGGCCTTGTAACCCCTTGCTCTGAACATATTTTTCAAGATATTTGATTGTTCCTTAAAACACTCATTTGTACTGCAGATTCTATGGACTCTGTAGAACTGACTAATAGGCTATTTTTTAAAAGAGGTGGGATGAAATGAATCACTTTGTAATAATGAATTTCTGTAGCATGGTTTTCTGTAGACATTAGTTTGGAATACTCCATTTACTTTATTGATTTGAATATCAAGAAAATTGATTTGATGCTTGTCATATTCTATGCTAAATTTAAGGTGTTCATTTTTAGCATTCATGAAATCAAAAAAAATTTAAAAGTGTCATTTCATCCTGTCCACAAAATACAGATGTCATCTATGTATCTTTTATACATTTTAATGTGTGGTAGATACACATACAGTCGCGTTGAATATATAGTTGTGTTCAAAAAGTCCCATATAGATGTTGGCTGTGGACGGACTGGCTTTGCTGCCCATACTCACACCCTTAATCTGTAGGTAGTTGTCATCCTGGAACATGAAGTGGTTGTGTGTGAGTAGAGTCTCCTTTAGTTCAGTCAGTACGTGAGTATCTGGTATAGACTCAGGTGGTCGTTGATTTAGGTACAATGTCAGAGCTTCGAGGGCGCCTGTGTGAGGAACTGACAGGTATTCGACGTCCAGGCAGGCCATATAGGTCACTGTAGATGGGTCTTGTATCGACTTAAGTGTCTTCAATAGGTCTGTGGAGTCCATGGGGAAGCTGCCCCCACACCATCGGCTCAGCTAGCCACCAGACACCCAAGGAAGCCAGCGTCCATAGCCACCTGACCCGGGGCCAGGGCCACGAAGCCCAGCTCCCCCCATTGAAAGTACGTGATGGATTTAATTATCGGGGACCAGATTCGTTCGAACTCTGACGATCGACTTTCCTCCAAGCAGACATTCTCTCCATGGAAATGTGGTCTAATAAAAGGTTTCTATATTGAGTAATGCTGAGTGTGGCAAGGCGAGCAGTGGGGAACAGTTGCTGACAACGCCACCTGGGGGCTTTCACATATAAACAAAATTTCAAAATGACCAGGCTTCCATTTGAACAAAAGGCACAGTTCGAGAGATACCACAGCACAGGACCGTGATTTCCAATTATAAAAATACTTTTATTAGAAAAATATTTTAAAATGAGCAACAGACCAAATGAATACCAATGGATATAATTATAAAGGAGTGCAAGAGGAATTACCGAAAGGAAAAGGGGACAGGGCTGGGGCTTACCACGACCGCAGTAACGAAAAGGGGAGGGATCCAAAAAAACTACACTGCACCCGTGACACCAAAAAAATGTGAAAAAGGAACCACCACCAGGGGGACCGCTGCCGCTCTGGGCCCTCAACACCTGTCAAAGAAAAGAAAACAACACCATTAAAAACATGAAATCAAGGCAACCCTCACACACTAACTAAATATCGCTACCCCACATAACCCAACAGAAACTATTTTAAATCCAAATGATCAAATGGGGAGCAAAAGGCAATAATAATAATAATAATAATAATAAATGAGAGGGTCGGGATGCCCTCTCTTGGCCCACATTAAGGCTCTTGTAAAGGCCGTAGTGCAGGGCTTTAACCGCCATTACTGGGAGCAGAGTCCGTTATGAGCCGAATCAGCAAGAATCAAGAATGAAGAAGAGGAGAGAAGAAGAAGAAGAACCAAAACAGCAGCGAGGCTCACAGCGGCAATTGACGGCCGCGCACTGCAAAATAAACAAGTTAACCTAATTAAAATGTGGATATAGGGCATTACAAAATAATAAAAGCTAAGAATAAACATTTCCTACCGGAGATCAGAATCGAGGCATCAGACAAGGCAGGAGGAGGAAGCCCGCAGCCCAGACTACACAAACGATGGCCGGGAGAGGATAATCAAACCACCACAGATCATCGGCAGCTTGATATGAAAGGCAGACAACTACGCGTCTTACCCACAGAAAGCGCACCACGCACACACCGGCCCAAGGGAGACAGCCCAGCTTACGGTAACACCACACCGCTGGACGGAGCAAAACCGGAGTAAACACGGGGCCCATGACACTGAATAATTGAGCAGCGCAAGCATGCATACCTTTGTTTTGTAACCTGATCTGCTGACCAGCGAGACGCCACCATGCACGGCTGTCAGTTCTGTAAAGGTGGGAGAGGAAGCGGAAAGGTCCGACCAGGTCTATTTATAGGTGACCACTCACTAATTGTCTGCCACACTGCCCCTCATGGTGGGGAGTGTAGCGCTATCCTGCCACAATAGGTTATTCTTGGATTTCCAATTAATCAGCATGGCCTTTTTTGCAATGCTTAGAGCAGTGAGGAGCATGCAGGATTTGTTTACTTCCATATTAACATTAGTGAGGTCACCTAGCAGACAAAGTGAGGGGGAGGTGGGGACGGGGTACCCCAACCACAGTGATAGGTCTTCGCAAACCCCCCTGCCAAAAATTGTTAACAGGTGTACAAAGCCAAATAGCATGCAGATAGCAGTCTGGTGAGCCAGTCGCACAATTTTGACAAATGTTTGTTTGTGTGAGGCCCATTTGGAACATCCTTTGTCCTGTGTAGTGTTTTCTGTGGAGAACCTTGTAATTTATTAATTAGGGCCTGAGCCAGAAGGTACTTCTGGCGAAGACCCTATTATGTTTGCTCGGCAGAGCAACACATTAGCAGCACTAAAAACACACACTAAACAGTGTCCCAGGCCCCCCCAACACCCATGAGGCAACTGGGCCAGACGGCCCAGAGCCAGTTTTCACATACACACCCATTCAAAACCTGGTATTATACTGTTCTTGCTCTCAATGAGTGCGTGCTATATGCGCATAATGCGCATAACGCGCATAATCTAATTTGACCCCCTGAACATGCATGAAATTCGCTGAAATTCGGCACAATCGTTCGGTATGTCTCAACATTCACTAATCAAAAACAAAAACGCCACTAAAGTCTATAGCGCCACCTAGGGAGCCACACAAAAAAAAGATAATTTTTTTTAATTTCGCGCGCTATAACTCCTCACACAAAACTCCCACAAACATGGGACCAACACCGTTGGACTCGTCTCATCAAGACGAACAATTCTTACACTCTGACCCCTCACCTATCTCCAACAGAATGTCCACAAATTGGACAAAACTGTCAAAATCAGGACTTTTTTTACTCCCCGAACAAAATCTATCTCCTCCTAAACCCTAAATGCCAGGGCTTCCAAACTTTCACACATTACTCTCCCAACTGTGCTGATTAAAAGTTCAGTAAGAATTAAAGCTGCAAGCAGCGTTGTTAGGGCCTGAGCCCCCGCGCGGCCTACGGCCGCGTCCTTGACACCAGCCCGAATCCAACGGTGTAATCGGCAAATCCCTAGGCCTTGTAGTTTAGGAGATACGAGCCTCAGTTCGCTGCACAGTGTGACTGCAGAGCTGAGAGCAGAGCTGCCAGCTGGCCCATTAAGAACCCCTCCCCCGCTGCACTTTCTTTGATCTGTGCTAGAGTGGAGAGAGCGGAGGATTAAGAGAAATGTAGTGTGTAAAAGCTGAATAAGTCGGCCTACGTTGGTCAAAAGTAACACAAAATACCATATTTTTGTAGGGATTTTTGTCAGGAATACAGTGATATGTTTTTAAAAGCTGTGCGATGTATGGTATAGACGTGAGAAGCATTTGTTTGAGAGTATGTACCATGAGAGGACACGGCCTCCCCATTGACTTCCATTGTAAGCGTGAAACGTGTCTCTGTCTGACGGCTTATAAAATCCGAACCGAGCGCGTAGTATATTATTAGGGCCTGAGCCAGTCCCTGGCGAAGACCCTATTATGTTTCGAAGTCACACTCGCCACTTCAAAAGTAAATTTGACGCCCTAAACATGCATGAAAACTCACCAAATTTGGTAAGCACATCGGGTGCGGCGAAAAATTCGATAATTAAAAAAAAAAGAGGCGCTCTACTCAATAGCGCCACCTACATACACAAAAAACCACGCCACAGACTGTAGGAATGTCCTACAGACATGGGACAAACACCATTGAACTCGTCTCATCAAGACGGATAAATCATACACTCACACCCCTGACCTAACTGTAACAGGATGTCCACAATTTGGACACGAATGTCTAATTTTGGACAATTTTGCGCCCCGAACAAAATCTATCTCCTCCTAAACCGTAAATGCCAGGGCTTCCAAACTTTCACACATTACTCTCCCAACTGTGCTGATTAAAAGTTGTTCAAGGTTAATATACTACGCGCTCGGTTTGGATTTTATGAGCCGTCAAAGTGGGGGAGACACTTTTCGCCTTACAATGGAAGTCTATGGGGAGAGCGTGTCCTCTCAGGGTACATACTCTCAAACAAATGCTTCTCACATCTACACCATACATTCCACAGCTTTTAAAAACACACCACTGTATTCCTGACAAAAATCCCTACAAAAATATGGTATTTTGTGTGACTTTTGACCAACGTATGCTGACTTATTCAGCTTTTACACACATTTCTCTGAATCCTCCACTCTCTCCACTCCAGCACAGTTCAGACACAGTGCAGCGGGGGAGGGGTTCTTAAAGGGCCAGCTGGCAGCTCTGCTCTCAGCTCTGCTCTCAGCTCTGACACAGATGGCAGAGAGCGAGCAGAGAAGGGAGGGGCTCTTAAAGGGCCGGCTCTCAGCTCTGCACTCACACTGTGCAGCGCACTGAGGCTCGTATCTCCTAAACTACAAGGCCTAGGGATTTGCCGATTACACCATTGGATTCGGGCCAGTGTCAAGGACGCGGCCGTAGGCCGCGCGGGGGCTCAGGCCCTAACAACGCTGCTTGCAGCTTTAATTCTTACTGAACTTTTAATCAGCACAGTTGGGAGAGTAATGTGTGAAAGTTTGGAAGCCCTGGCATTTACGGTTTAGGAGGAGATAGATTTTGTTCGGGGAGTAAAAAAAGTCCTGATTTTGACAGTTTTGTCCAATTTGTGGACATTCTGTTGGAGATAGGTGAGGGGTCAGAGTGTAAGAATTGTTCGTCTTGATGAGACGAGTCCAACGGTGTTGGTCCCATGTCTGTGGGAGTTTTGTGTGAGGAGTTATAGCGCGCGAAATTAAAAAAAATTATCTTTTTTTTGTGTGGCTCCCTAGGTGGCGCTATAGACTTTTGTGGCGTTTTTGTTTTTGATTAGTGAATGTTGAGACATACCGAACGATTGTGCCGAAATTCAGCGAATTTCATGCATGTTCAGGGGGTCAAATTAGATTATGCGCGTTATGCGCATTATGCGCATATAGCGCGCACTCATTGAGAGCAAGAACAGTATAATACCAGGTTTTGAATGGGTGTGTATGTGAAAACTGGCTCCGGGCCGTCTGGCCCAGTTGCCTCATGGGTGTTGGGGGGGCCTGGGACACTGTTTAGTGTGTGTTTTTAGTGTTTTTAGTGCTGCTAATGTGTTGCTCTGCCGAGCAAACATAATAGGGTCTTCGCCAGAAGTACCTTCTGGCTCAGGCCCTAATAATATACTACGCGCTCGGTTCCCATTTTATATGCCGTCAAAGTCGGGGAGACACGTTTCACGCTTACAATGGAAGTCAATGGGGAGGCCGTGTCCTCTCATGGTACATACTCTCGAACAAATGCTTCTCACGTCTATACCATACATCGCACAGCTTTTAAAAACATATCACTGTATTCCTGACAAAAATCCCTACAAAAATATGGTATTTTGTGTTACTTTCGACCAACGTAAGCCGAGTTATTCAGCTTTTACACACTACATTTCTCTTAATCCTCCACTCTCTCCACTCTAGCACAGTTCAGACACAGTGCAGCGGGGGAGGGGTTCTTAATGGGCCAGCTGGCAGCTCTGCTCTCAGCTCTGCTCTCAGCTCTGCCAGAGATGGCAGAGATTTGTTTACTGTAGTCATGGAAACCACAATTGGCGCTTCTCTGCCCTCATGTACATACTCTCAAACAAACACTTGTAGCTTCTAAACTAAAACACTCACACCTTCAGAAAACACACCATTGAATTCCTGAGAAAAAACTCTACGAACTGATGTCTTTACATTACACTTTTGACCAACATATGCAGAGTTATGACTGTGTTTGTCAGTAAAACTGCCAAATCCTCCTCTGCTCTCCACTCTGACACAGATGGCAGAGAGCGAGCAGAGAAGGGAGGGGCTCTTAAATGGCCGGCTCTCAGCTCTGCAGTCACACTGTGCAGCGAACTGAGGCTCGTATCTCCTAAACTACAAGGCCTAGGGATTTGCCGATTACACTGTTGGATTCGGGCCGGTGTCAAGGACGCGGCCGTAGGCCACGCGGGGGCTCAGGCCCTAACAACGCTGCTTGCAGCTTTAATTGTAGGTTACCACTTCAAATTATTCTAAGTATGTTGGAGCAGATTTGTATCCAAAAATTAGGGTCTGGGTTGATCGACAGATCTTTCTTTCATTTGGAGGAAAGAATAGAGATTGTAAGTTCTGTTGTAGATACTATTGAGTTAATTTTAGACAGTAGCTTATGGGGTGAAAGCTGTAAAAAATCTTTTATTCTGGGTGGAAGCTCTAAGTCTAACTGGGTAAGGTCAAACCGTGCCTGTATTATAGTTTTGAACTGAAGATATTCCAGAAATTTGTTTATGTAAATACCACAATTTGCTGTAATTTGGTTAAATTGTATGAATTCATTGTCTTGGAAGATATGCTCTAGATTTTTTATCCCTTTATCGACCCATGCAGCAAAATGTATTGATTTTTTATTTTGCAGAATGTCAGGATTGTTTCAGATAGGTGTGAGCCTGCAAGGGGTGTCAGAAAGCCCATTGCTTTTAAGAAATTCCCACCAGGCTATGAGGGTGTTGCTGATGCTAATATACTTAAAGCAGCTGTGATGCTTGATAACAGGGCTGATAAAAGGGAGATCAGGGATTTGGATTTCTTTGCAGAATGTTTATTCAATATCGAGCCATGCTTGGTCTAATGAGTTTGGCTTTAACCATTTTAGTATGTATTGTAATCTATTTGCCAAGAAGTAATTACAAAAATTTGGTAGTTCCAAGCCACCATGGTTTTTACTCTTTTGTAAAGTCTTTAAGCTTATACGTGGTGGTTTAGCTTTCCAGAGAAATTTGGAGATGTTCGAGTCGAGTGTTTTGAACCAAGTCCGGGGAGGCTGGGTCAGAACCATCGAGAAAACATCGTTGATTTTTGGCAAGATCATCATTTTCACTGTTGCTATTCTTCCCATAAGTGATATGGGTAGTGTCCTCCACTGGGTGAGGTCGTCCTCTATTTCTTTAATAAGGGCGGTATGATTCAGCCATGTCAAGTAAGAAAGTTTGACGGAGATGTTGATACTCAGGTATTTAATGTTTCCTGGCCATAGTGGTGCAGAGAGCGTACTCTGGAAACCTGAGTTAATCGGTAGGACATTTGACTTGCTCCAATAGAGTAGTCAGAAATGGTTGAGAATTTATCAATGAGTGCTATCGTTTCAGGGACAGATGATTGTGCATTTCGTAGGAAAAGTAATACATCATCATTATAAAGGCTTATCTTATGGTTTACATTTGTTGTATCAATTCCCTTGATGTTTTTGTTCTGCTGAACTGCAGCTGCGAGTGGCTCTATAAGTATAGAAAAAAAGGGAAGGGGAAAGTGGACAACCCTGCCTGGTTCCTCTTTGGAGAGAGAAGCTTGGAGAAGTTAGATCATTTGTTCTAACACAAGCACTGGGAGAGCGGTAAAATGTTTTGATCCAGTTTACAAAGTTATCTCTGAACCCAAACTTTTGTAATGTGGTGAGGAGAAAATTCCAATTTACCCTGTCGAATGCTTTTTCTGCATCTAGGGAGACAATTATGGCATCCTTGCTCCGACTGTTACAGTTGTCTATCAAATTGATAAGTCTACGTGTGTTGTTGGTAGAGTGTCTGGCTTTAATAAACCCGGTCTGATCAGGATGTATTATGTGAGGTTACTTTTTCAAGCCCTCTAGCTAGCGCCTTGCAAATAACTTTAATATCTGCATTTAAGTGATATTGGACGATAGCTTGATGGAAGTGCTGGGTCTTTGTCCGGTTTAAGGAGAAGGCTAATATTCGCACAGTTCATGTTGGGTGGGAGGGTCGAGGTTTTCTGTATTTCAGTGAACATTTTGTAGAATATTGGTGCAAGCTCAGGCCAAAACTCTTTGTAGAATTCTGCAGGTAAGCCATCCGGTCCCGGGGCTTTCTTGTTTGGCATATGTTTAAGGGCTTCTTGAAGTTCCTCGATTGAAATAGGTGACTCCAGAGTCATTATTTGGTCTTGATTTAATTTTGGCAAGTCAATTGTGCTCAGAAAGGTTTCGATGCTGGATTTGGATGGGTTAATCTCGGAAGAATAATTTTTTTTTTACAGAATTCCCTAAAAATGTAATTTATTTCTTCTGGGTCACAGGTTGTTTTCCCATTGGAGTCCTTTATGGAGGATATTGTTGCTGTTTCTTTGTTCTGTTTTAGTTGGTTTGCTAAAAATCTGCTGGATTTATTGTTATGTTCAAAGTTCTCAAAGCGTAATCGCTGCAGCTGAAATTGTGTTTTGATGTAGAATAAATCATTTAGTTTTAATTCCCTTAATTCTCTCAGTAGATGTTCCTCTTGGGAGGCAGCATAAGTTGTCTCCAAGGCTTTAATTTTTTCATTTAATTCTGTTTCGAGAGCTTTCTCCTGTTTTTTCTTATATGAAGAGTAAGATATTATTTTTCCCCGCATGACTGCTTTTGCCGCCTGCCATAGCACACAAGCACACATCGGGCTGGTCATTTATTTCACGGAATATTGTCCATGCCTCTTTAAAGTATTTAATAAAATTGGGGTCCTTGAGTAATGATGTATTAAATCTCCATTGTTTAGAAAGTGGTGTTTTTTTTTTGTGAGTGTCAGAGTGACTGGTGTGTGGTCGCTAATGGCAATAGGGTGATTCTTGGTGTCAAAGACATCCTTCACAATTGAGTTACTAATTAAAAAGTGGTCTAAATGGGAGTAGGAGTGGTGGATTGGCGAGTAGTGGGTGTATTCCTTAAGTGTGGGGTGGTGTGAGCGCCAAGCATTGCAAAGACTGAAATCACTCAAATACTGCTTTATTATATTGGAAGATTGGCAATTGCGTTGACTAACTTCTCTACTGATTCTATCCACTTGTGGGTTGAATACCAGGTTGAAGTCCCCTACTGCTATGAGTGCTGTGTCTGAGTGGGCTGGAAGTGCTGTGAAGAAGCTGTGGAAGGAGGAAGGGTCAACATTTGGACCATATATACTGGCAATACATACCTCTGTGTTGTGTATGATGACTATTATAAACCTACCTTCTGGGTCTACAATGGTGTTTTTACAAGTGAACCTGACGTTTTTATGAATTAGAATGGCTACGCCTCTTTGTTTGGTGTTATAATTTGCTGTGTATGTGTGCGGGAACTGTGAGCTTAGTATATGATTTCCTTTTAGGTTTTAGGTAGATGGGTTTCCTGTAATAGGACAATGTCTTCTTGTAAATTGTGTAGGTGTGTTAAATTTTTTTTAGAATGATCAGTTTAAACACAAATTATTTTGTCCTCTTCAAATCGCCCTGTGATAAATTACAGATAAGAATTTTAGCGCAACAAATGTTCCCTGGACGAAGACAGTATTTTCTACTGTGTTTTAATGATGCGACGAAAGAGCCCTACTCATATTTAATCGTGGACTTGAGCCCCGAATGTGCAGAACACCTCCGGCTGCGCAGCGGGGTACTCCCTCATGAGTGGCCCACAGTTTATCTGTATAAGAAGTGATTTATCAAAATAAAAATGTCAAAGAAACTTTCCGGTTTTAAAAGCATTGCTTTTTCTAAAACCAAAGGCGAGGAGAATCTTTCTATGCAAAGGCGCAGAAGATCTCATACTGACACTCTGTGAGATTGCTTTGAATGTGTTAAAGGAAAACATTCCTCTCACCCCTGAGCAGTACGCTAAATTGAATAAACTGAAGAAGTATGTTAAACTTTTTTGGCTAACCGCAAAACTGGTGTAAAACATAAGCGTAAGGTGTTGGCTCAGTCCGGCAGTTTCCTCCTTCCATTATTAGGGGCTGCAATCCCATTCCTAAGCAGTTTGTTTGCCGGTGACAGATAGACACACAGCCACTGAGCATCATCATGGGGTCATTTGATAAAATGTACATGATTTCCCCACAACAACATGTTTTGGAAGAGAAAGTGGAACGTCTTTTAAAACAACCAGGGCCGACACACACCAAAAACTTGCATTATAATGAACTACTTGAAAAATATGTGGCCTTGATCAGAAAGGAGGAGAGTCGAGGTCATGAAATAGTTTTGAAACCTGCCTCCATGCCCTTAGAGAAAGCAGCTGAAGATGGTGAGGGGTTTATGAGAGTTGAAGAGGAAGAACCTTGTGACAACATTGAAGAAGAGATGTTGGAAAATATAGGCTCCCGGATTCTGAAAAATGCAGCCTACATTTTACAGAAGCTTTGTAATTCATACCTTCTAAGATGGAATCGTGCGGGTGAGATAATTACGCAGAACAGGCCTATTAAAGGCTCTCATATTTTCGATTTAATGAAGACTCTGCCAAACCGTCGATTCCATGCACAAACTGTACCATGTGGATGGGATGTATTTTTTTTTGTGGAAATTTCCGAATTAGGGCTGCACAGTGGTGCAGTGGTTAGCACTGTGTCCTCACAGCAAGGAGGTTGGAGGTTTGAGTCCTGGCTCAGGCACGGGATCTTTCTGTGTGGAGTTCGCATGTTCTCCCTGTGCCTGCGTGGGTTCTCTCCGGGTACTCCGGCTTCCTCCCACCATCCAAAGACATGCAATTGGGGACTAGGCTAATTGGATGCTCTAAATCAGTGTTTCTCAAAGTGTGTGGCGTGCCCCCCCGGAAGGGCGCGGGTCACCCGACGTCCAAACATTATTTTTCCCCTCACCTTTCGCTTTGTTTATGGTTCCACCGTGAAAAAAATTCCGATGTCCAAACATTAGTTCCCCCCTCCCCTTTTCCCCCCGGGGAGGGGGGGAACTAATGTTTGGACGTGCTTTAAACCTCTTTCATAGCAACTGTTGTCAGGTCTGTTTTTAAAATGGAGAGATATTTGACAGGGATGAAACACATTTTATTTCATTTTTTCTAGTTCTGAAAAATTAAAGGAATGTTTGTCATTTTTAATAGGTCAATAAAGTTAAACATGGCCTATTTTGTCAAAAAAATTGGCGTGGGGGGGAATGAAAATTTTTCTTCCTCCAAAGGGGGGAATGACAGAAAAAGTTTGAGAACCACTGCTCTAAATTGACTATAGGTATGAATGTGAGTGTGAATGGTTATTTGTCTCTATGTGTTGGCCCAGCGATGGATGGGCGACCTGTCCAGGGTGTACCCCACCTCTCGCCCGTAGCCGCTGGGATAGGCTCCAGCCCCCCAACGACCCTTAACAGGAATAAGCGCAAGACAATGGATGGATGGATGGAATTTCCTAATTAATTATCTCAATCACAACTGTTACCAACACTCATGCACACAAGCAATTATGGTTTAAACCCTCCAAAACCTTGAGCGAACCGGTTCACCAGACAGGACGGAGTAGAAGAGAATGTGGGAAAAAAATCTCATATGTTGTTGTTACTATGAGACACGGATTACCACAGGAGGCCTTCTACATCGACTGCCGACAAATGCGAGATATACAGTATACATCTTCACCTGTTGAATGGCATCTGACTACACCAATCCCCTCCAGATGGCTAGATTTCAGTTGATAAAATCAATTTTTGCAAGCTGTATCTTTCAATAAATAATGTTTTCTTGAAACTATATATGAGAGAAAGAGTATTCATTCAGAACAGATGTAACAATCGTTAAATAATGTTGCGGCGATCTGCCTGGAGGTGCGACGTCATACACAGGCATGTGACTGCGGCCGTTTTGCTGTATGCGCGCCTCAGCGTATGCGCTGCCTCGTGGCACGCCTCAACAGGTGAGCGCAGGTAAACTAATTAGCAGCACATGGACAGAACAATAAAAACGACGCAACAGTCATTTATTTGGTTGTGTGCAATGGAGCTGAGGGCAGTGGAAGACAATCTACAACACACGGGAAAAAGGACTCAAAATCAAACGGACTACCGGTGAGCTCACTTTTGCTCTTCTACTTCATCTCTTCACTGGACTCTGTTTGATAAGTGCTGACTGTTTGTATTCGTACATATGCATTTCTACCGTCTGTTAGAGTGGAACATTTGTTTGTTCAGTTTAAAAATTAGCAGTTATGGCAACTGGCTACAATCTTTATTTTGGACATCAGTTTGTTAAGATGCGGGTACAATTTGTGCTTGTTTTGGTTCTAAAAATTATTTTTTTTATTTAAATTGTGAAACAATTAGATTGCTTAAAACATGTAATCTTTAAGTGTAGAAATGGCTATAGTTAGAATATAGTGGGTTTTGCTTTATTAAAATGCAAAGTAATAACATTTAATTTGTTTAAAAAGAGGTATTTCTGTGGAAAATGTTTTAAAATGTACAGTAAAATCAGTTTAAAATATTTAATTGCATTTAAGTTAAAATTGTGATGTCAAGTTTAAAAAATGTATAAAATTTAAAATGGTTCTAAAAGTGGACCTAAATTTCTGTTTATGCCTACAGAATTTAATGCCTAATTTACTTATTTAGTAAAATGGTTAATGTCAACTACTTACCTTGTTGATGAAGATGACGATGCTGAGTTTTATATTCATATTTGTTTTAATTTTGTGTTTTTTTTTTTTTTTAAAGGTTTTTCACCTTCCTGATTTCTGGTATAATAAACCAAAAACGAGTGAAATCCTGAGTCTTGTCAAGTCCTTCCTTTTCAAGTGTGGGAAGCCGTGACTTTTTAAATACACTTGACAAATAGTTTTAAAGAGCATGCTTTCTGATTTATAAGTTTTACCACTTTTCACACGTGAAATACATTTAGCAGATTTCTTGACAAACTTGCTGACGAGAATCATTCTTTCTTAAATTATCAGAATACAGTCCCATTGCCTCTTGAAAAGAGTCCTTTAAAGCGCTGGCAGAAGAAGGAAATAATGTGGGTCCCAAACGCAGTAGAATAATCGTCTTGAACTTGGAGTTTGTTGTAGTGTATTTGAAGCGAAATCCTCGCTGGGAACGTTACAAAACTTTCAGGATAGTATATAAAATCTGGTGCATGACCATAACTGTTGAAGAAGCTTGATTTGTCTCTTTCCGCTTCAATAATCATCCCTACCCAGTGTTCACCCTCCCGGGTTTGATCATGGGTGTTAGTGACTAGATAGCATGGGTGCTTATCAATCTTAGTTGGTAGTAAATTGCTAGGCCAAACATTTTGCTAGTTTTAATAGTTGATCAGAACCTGTCGCTTGGAGTTTATTTCTGTCTATGCCTGTTATGACAGTCTCATAATCAACGTCATAGTTCTTTATAACGCCGCTCTGAATCTTAAATCCAGTCGACATGTACCGAGAGTGAGAGAGCCTCGCTATCCATTTCACATCCCTCGACAGATTAAATAGAAATGAGTAACCGTCTTAAAAGTTTTCATGGTCAGTGGAGAGTCTCTGATATGTCTGTTTGTACCCAGAAAGAGGTTGTAAAATTCCCAAAAATTCTGAGTCGAAACGCGGTTGGAGAGGTTTCGAGGGGATAAAACGTGAATTCACACTGAGAGAGAGGTCTTCAAGATTTGCGTGTTGGAACTTGAAAGGATTCAGCTCCCTTGCGTTTGCGCAAGGCCCTGTGATCCACAATTCCTGCCACTATATATTTATGAAGCCTGCCTCAATATAAGTTGTCCTGTGAACACAAACGCGACTGGGCGGGGATACTATAATGATTAACCAACATGCGGCTTATGGGGGAAATGGCATTGGATTTCATTAGTGAAAGCTGAATGTCCCAGCATGACGTCTGGCGAGACTTGCCCCTTTTTCACGAAAACACTTGCGCTCGGAATTTTTAAATTGAACTTGCGATCTGCAGCGGACATCAGTGTAAAAGCATTTTTAGCCTTAACAAGTTTCAAATGTACATCTACATTGTCTAGCAGGAGTCTTTCGGAAAAAAAATGTCAGTGTGCAGGGGTCCAACTAACTCAAATGGTCGTGAACCGGAAGCAAAGCTGGCTCGGCTTGCCCTTTGTTGGGAGCATCTTCAACAAAACCTAGCCGACATCTTTTAGGTGGTGCGCCAAGGGCAGATTTTGTGTATTTAGATGATCCCCACCGAGGGAGAACCTAATTTTTTTTTGTGGATTTCATCTTTCAACAAATTAAGCAAAAATTGTTGGCACTCTTACCTCTTGCACATTTTTTGTTTCAGTCTGGCAAACCGGACCCGGTAACTCAGACAACATGGATGACGTCATTGTAGTTACTGTCCAATGACAAGCCTCAAAATTTGCCGGCTTCTACTTTTTATAGCCACTGTGGCTAGCGACATCGGAGTACAGTATTAAACATAGACATTAATGTATGAATGACTATGGTATTAAAGATTGCACTACAAACACATTGCCAATATATCTCAAATTTTGCCTGTCAATATCTGTGCGATGAAGTAAAATTAATCAAATTAACAGTCTACAAAGTTTGCCATTAAGCTTGACGAAAGGAGGGAAACGTATAACTTAGATGTAGTCTTGTATTCCCTTCTTTTGAAAACCTTGTGGAAATATTGTTAGTGCTTGATTGAAATTTCACAATTGATATTGTACTAAGCTGGTTAAAAAAAACAACTTACACTTAGACAGAGCAAGGTCCACTTGGTATCTAATGAAGTTATTATTAGAGTAACTATTAAAATATACAATTACCCGGTATGCAAAACAGCATTTCAGGGTCTTATACTTGATGTATATACATGATGGTAACACCATTAAAATATTCCAAATAAACTAACCAGTAATCACACTCTCTGACAGTGCATGGCTTAACAAACCCTTAATGACTGAGGCTGGCCAGCTGCCAAATTTCCAATTTTAACTTCCAACAATTTGGGTTATTCACACTGAAGTGACTAATCTAATATTAATTTGATAAGAATAGTCAAGGATATTGAAATGTAGATCAGGTCTCAAGCTTAAATCACTGATAAAGCGAGCAGGAGTTGTTTACAAGAGCTAAGACTATGCTAACGGTTAGCACTATCTGCTACCCTAAATGTTGCCTCGCCAAAGGTTATACATTGAATAAACAGCATAGCTAGCATTTTCCAATCACATTTATACTTACCTACACATGGAAGCTTTTTATTCATCTCATAATATTTCCCGTGGTTTCCCATGGATGTATCACTGTCTCCATGTCTATGCCACTTCACCGTGGTGTGACCAATGTCAACTGACATAGTAAGCTGTGGCATTTGCCTGTATATTTAACAAACTTTAAACTATGACTATGAAAAAATGTGCAACAATTACAAGTGCCAACAAAGGAAATCTGTTTGAGGAAAAAAAAAAAGAACTTTGAAACATGAAAGATCCAGGTCCTCCCTCACTGGCGATCATTATTTTCAAAAACTAAAGCTGGCCCACCGTCTATTTGTACCATTGACCGGCTGAAAACTGGCTTTCCAGCAATTTTTGTGAAAAGTTCAGGAGGGTTTCAATAATAGCTCTGTAAGGGTGAGTTGCTGATTTTGAGCTAATGAGAACGTCATTCAGACTGACATCTACCTGTGAGACTATAGTATTTAGAGGGTACTGTATTATTCCACAGTTATCAGCATTTGGGAGATCTGAGCCATCCGGGTTTGTTATCTTAACACGTACAGTAGATAAAGTAGTGTTGAGTTTAGGTCTAGATTAAAAAACTTCAACCTCCAGGTATCAGGAAATCTAGCACCTCTTGATCAGTGACAGCCTTTAAAGCAGAGGTCTCAGACTCACGGCCCGCGAAACGATAGTTTGTGGCCCCCGCCTTAATATGAAAGTTTAATGTTAGTGCAGCCCGCGAGTTTGATATGTATGCCACTTTCTTGTTGTGTGCAGAGCTGAACGAACGTATCAATCACAATGGGTTATATGGCTCTCGCGGGCGGGACATCGGCCAGGCTTGATGCAAGCAGAGAAACGTTTCTCAATGAGTGAAAGTTACAGCAGCATCGCCATGGGGTGTTTTCTTCCATGCCTGGCTGGCTGCCTCGTTTCTATTGGGTACACGCGGACATTTGTCCCAGCGCGCTTCGTTCACTACACTTAAAAAAAAAGTTTTTTTTTAAGTTGCTGCCCAGCGGGACATTGTACGTACACCCACGCCAGTGCCACTTGAGAGTTAATATGAGGTCTCTCTCTTTGACAAAATAAGTCAAAGTGACGCGTAAAAGGCGGAGTAAAAGAAAAGTAAGGAACTCAATGCAGTCACATAGCGACACCAGTTCATCGGCAATAACACTCCCCGGTAACCCAGACCAAATATGAGGTCGCACCGTTATTTGTGGGTCATTGTTTTTTATTTGCATCGCGCTGTTTGCATAGTATTTGCATTGCCTCACACAATGAACATTACATATATTTCTATATGATGTAAGAGTATTCAAAACAAATGACATCAACACAGTGTCATTTCCGCTTCTTTTTCCTGTAACAGCATGGCGGATTACAGTTTATGAGCAGTCGCCTTTTTTACGCTCGCTATCCCAGTTTTCTACCATCTAAAATGCCATGGTGTTCATGTCCTCATGAAAGATATGAACATCGAGCGTAAAAACAAAGAAGACTGCTACCGGGCTTTTATCCGCCGACGGAAAAAGAAGCGGAAATGACGTTCCCTATTCGTCGGTTAAATGCTCGCTTTAAACTTCAATGTGACAGTGCCACCAAGAGGAATTATAAATATTACACAGCCCCAAACATGTTGCTTTCAAAGCCTGCAGTGAAGAGAGAGGTTAGTGTTGAGCACACAGTTTCAGGAGAAGTGGGAAATGCAGTATTTCTTTGTTGAGCACAGGGGCACCCCAACATGTCTTATTTGCACAGAGAAAGTTGCAGTGCACAAGGAATACAATTTGAAACGTCACTACACAACAAGACACGCTGAGGAGTATGCAAAATACCAGGGAGATGAGAGAGCCAACCGGGTTGCAAGTCTTAAAACAAGTCCACTGAGGCAACAAAATTTCTTCAAGAAAGAGCATAATGCAGCAGTCTAAGCTAGCTACATGGTTAATGAAATGATTGCTAAAGCAGGAAAGCCATTCAAAGAAGGTGAATTTGTCAAAGTGCATATTACAGGCTGCAAGTACAGTCTGTCCAGAAAAAAGTCAGTTTAGTAACATCAGCCTTTCTGCCAACACTGTGGCAGAGCACATTTCTGACCTGTCAAGTGACATTTATGACCAACTGTGTGTGAGAGCCAAATGTTTCAGCGTATAACTCAGTCGCTCTTGATGAGACCAGACATCACTGACACTGCCCAGCTTGCAGTGAATGTCCGTCGTGTTGATGTAAAATTTTGAAGTGATGGAGAAGTTGCTCACAGTAATTCCAATGCATGGCCAGACCACCGCTCAGGAGAAATTTCACCAGCTGTGTGATGCCATTGAGAATGCCGGTTTGCCATGGAAGAGGTTTGTTGGAATAACAACCGATGGAGCGCCATCAATGACAGGGAGGAAAAATGGACTGGTAGCACTTGTTAAAAAAAAACTGGAAGAGGAGGGTGTGGAGGAGGCCATTGCGCTGCACTGTATTATCCACCAGCAGGCCCTTTGCAGCAAGCGCCTGAAGTTTGACAATGTGATGTCTGTTGTTGCAAAATGCATCAACCAAATCAGATCCAAGGGCTTAAAGCACTTAAGGTTCCGTACTTTTTTTTAGAGGAAATGGAGTCAGAATATGGGGATGTGATCTACTTCACTGATGTACGTTGGCTCAGCAGGGGAAATGCACTGAAGGATTTTTTGAGTTGAGAGCAAAAGTGAAAGCCTTCATGGAGAAGGATGGAGTGGCTGTTCCTGTGCTAAGTGATCCCAAATGGCTCATGGACTTAGCTTTTCTTGTTGATATCACAAATGAGCTTAATGTACAAGAAGTTACAAGGCCAGGGGCAACTCCACAAAACTTACGTTATGGAAAGCCCAGCTCTCTCAGACAAATTTCCCAGCATGCATGGCACTAGTGGATGCAGCCACACCATTCAGTGGTGAGAAGTATGTTGATGTCATTTTGAAGCTACAGGAGTAATTTGATCACAGATTTGCAGACTTCAAGATGCACAGAGACAAATTTCAAATTTTTGCAGACCCCTTCTCCTTTGATGTGCAAGATGCCCCTCCTGTGCTTCAAATCAAGCTCATTGACCTACAGTGCAACTCTGAACTCAAATCGAAGTTCAGGGAGGTGAGTGGAAAAGCAGACAAGCTTGGACACTTTTTGAGAGAATTGACCCTCAGCTTCCCTGAGCTCTCCCGAATGTTCAACCATGTGCCTTTTTGGGAGCACATACTTGTGTGAAAAGCTTTTCTCCACCTTGAACTTCAATAAGTCTAAGTACAGGTCCAGAATTACCGATGATCATCTTCAAGCCATACTGAGGGTCTCAACTGCTTCCTCCCTCAAGCCAGATATTGCTTGGCCATGTGAGAGGAAGCGCTGCCAGGTCTCTAGCAGCAAGGAGTAGGCAAGAGACAGACAGACACAGACAGACAGACAGACTACTTTATTAATCCCTTTTGGACATTCCGCCAGGGAAATTGCACTCTCCTCAACAAATATTCACAGCACTGTTACCATAGAATAGACTAAAAATAGCAAAGAAGAGGAAACAAAGACTATATATGTGTGTATGTGTATGTATATGCATATATACATGTGCATAGTGAAAGGAATAATCAAAATATGAATTGTTCTTAATTGTTATTATAATAATAATTATAACAATAATAATGATGATGATATAATATAATGATGATGATTATATAATATAATGAAAATACAGCAATAGTTATAATAATAATAATAATAATAATAATAATAATAATAATAGCAGCAGTAGTAACAAGAATAATAATAATAATATACAGTCTCTTATACTGCACATGAGTGTCCGGTTGTTATCAGGGCAAGCTAATGGTGCTCAGCCCTCTCCTACAGTCCTTCTGTTGGCCCTCCCCCACTCCAGTGATGAGTTTAACAGTTTGATGGCTCGGGGGATGAAGGAGTTCTTCAGTCTGTTGGTCCTGCACTTGGGGAGGAGCAGCCTCTGGCTGAACAGGCTTCTCTGGCTGGTGGTGACAGTGTGCAGAGGGTGGCTGACATTGTCCAGAATGTCCAGCAGTTTGTCCAAAGTTCTTCTCTCTGCTACTGTTGCCAGAGGGTCCAGCTTCATCCCAACCACTGAGCTGGCCCGCCTGATCAGCTTCTCCAGCCTGGAGAGGTCTGCCTTTGTCACACTCCCTCCCCAGCACACCACAGTGTAGGACAGTACGCTGAAGACCACAGACTGATGGAACATCCACAGGAGCCTCCTGCAGATGTTGAAGGCTCTCAGCCTCCTCAGGAAGTACATCCTGCTCTTAGCCTTCTTGTACAGCTGCCTCGTGTTGCTTGAGCAGTCCAGCCTGTTGTCCAGCCACAGCCCAAGATATTTATAGGTCTGTACGACCTCGACCTCCTCCGTTCCTATCAGAACTGGTCTAGGACTAGGTCTGTCCCTCCCAAAGTCAATGACCAGCTCCTTAGTTTTGGAGGTGTTGAGCTGCAGGCTGTTGTTGTGGCACCAGGCAACAAAGTTCCTCACCAGGCACCTGTACTCCTCCTCTTCATTGTCCCTGATACACCCCAAGATGGCTGTGTCATCTGCAAACTTCTGGATGTGACACAGTTCAGAGTTATAGCAGATGTCCGCGGTGTACAGGGTGAAGAGGATAGGGGACAGTACAGTCCCCTGCGGAGCACCGATGCTGCTGACCACAGTGTCAGACGTGATGTCCTTCAGCCTGACGAACTGTGGCCTGTCAGTGAGGTAGCTGGATATCCAAGCAATCAGGCCGGGGTCCACTCGCATTCGTAGGAGCTTGTCCTGTAGTGCAGGGGGCTGGATCGTATTAAAGGCACTTGAGAAATCCAGGAAGAGGATCCTCACTGTGCCTTTCCCCTTGTCCAGATGCGAGTGGGCTCGGTGTAGCAGGTAGAGGACTGCGTCCTCCACACCGACCTTCCCCCGGTAGGCAAACTGTAGAGGGTCCTCAGCATGCTGCACCTGAGGCCTGAGGAGGTTGAGGAAGAGCCAGTCCAGAGTCTTCATCAGGTGTGAAGTTAGTGCCACCGGTCGGAAATCGTTCAGCTCGCTGGGCCGGTTCTTTTTAGGAACTGGAACAATACATGACGTCTTCCATAGGGTGGGCACTTTCCCGAGCTGCAGACTCAGGTTGAAGACCCGTTGTAGCGGCTCCCCCAGTTCAGCAGCACAGGTCTTGAGGAGCCGGGGACACTCTCTGTCTGGTCCCGCTGCCTTTCGGGGCCGAAGCTTCCTCAGTTCTCCTCTCACCTGGTCAGCTGTGAAGCAAGGAGGGGGTTATCGAAGCGAAGTAAAATCTGGTCAACTGGACGTAAGTTTATCTTGAAGACGTTTCACCTCTCATCCGAGAGGCTTCTTCAGTTCTAGTGAAGAGTGTGGAAACTCCAGCTTATAAACCTATGTGGGAGTGGTCAGTGCTATTGTGGTGGAAACGACCCTCCCGAGACTCACCTGGCCTCTCCAAACGACAGTCGTTGTGCGGTGTCAGGGAGTTTCAGGGGTGGTCGTTAGGGGGTTTCACCGACCACTCAGATGCTAATGGGCTGTGCTGGCATCAGCCGTTCCACATGGGTCTTTCAGCTGAACTCTTTGGGGAAGCTTTGAAAGGACTTGGTTGTAAATAGGTGAAAGGAAATGTCGCAGTCCACCTCCTCTGTTCAAAGATGGTTTCTCTATCCTGACGTGGATGGCTTCTTTAACTCCTCTTTCAAACCATCTGTCCTCTCTGTCGAGAATTTGGACATGGTCGTCCTGGAAGGAGTGGCTTTCCTCCTTGAGGTGGAGGAAAACCGCTGAGTCCTGTCCTCCAGAGTTGGCTCTTCTATGTTGGGCCATGCGCTTGTTGAGGGGCTGTTTGGTTTCCCCTATGTAGAGATCCGTGCAGGCCTCACTGCATCTGACAGCGTATACCAGATTGCTTTTCTGGCTGTGAGGGGTGGGATCTTTGGGGTGAACCAGTCTTTGTCTCAGAGTGTTGTCTGGTTTAAAAGACACAGGGATGCGGTGCTTATTATAGATTCTCCTTAATTTCTCAGAAACCCCTGCCACATAGGGGATCACTATGTTTTTTCTCCTGCCTTCTTCATCTTCCCTCCTCCTGGAGCTCTCCTCCTTTCTGGACCTGGAAGAGGATTTTACAAAGGTCCAGTCTGGGAAGCCACAAGTTTTAAGTGCTCTTTTCAGATGCTGAGACCATCCCCACCAGCGTCCAAGGCCGGAAAAAAGAACAGCAGCATCTGAAAAGCTCAGCGGTTTTCCTCCACCTCAAGGAGGAAAGCCACTCCTTCCAGGACGACCATGTCCAAATTCTCGACAGAGAGGACAGATGGTTTGAAAGAGGAGTTAAAGAAGCCATCCACGTCAGGATAGAGAAACCATCTTTGAACAGAGGAGGTGGACTGCGACATTTCCTTTCACCTATTTACAACCAAGTCCTTTCAAAGCTTCCCCAAAGAGTTCAGCTGAAAGACCCATGTGGAACGGCTGATGCCAGCACAGCCCATTAGCATCTGAGTGGTCGGTGAAACCCCCTAACGACCACCCCTGAAACTCCCTGACACCGCACAACGACTGTCGTTTGGAGAGGCCAGGTGAGTCTCGGGAGGGTCGTTTCCACCACAATAGCACTGACCACTCCCACATAGGTTTATAAGCTGGAGTTTCCACACTCTTCACTAGAACTGAAGAAGCCTCTCGGATGAGAGGTGAAACGTCTTCAAGATAAACTTACGTCCAGTTGACCAGATTTTACTTCGCTTCGATCTACGATGACCTGGATGAATGAGAACCTACACAGACATCAAGGAGGGGGTTGTGGAGATTGTGAGAAGGGGGGGTGGTGGAGGGGGGCTGTTCAGTTGCTGTGGAGGGGGAGGGGCGGTGGGCCATGGAGTAGGAAGGAGGCTGCTCAGCTGTTGCAGAGGGGGAGGGGGGGGCATTGGAGGGTGGTGTGAGGTGGACTGGCTGAACCTGTTGAAGAACTTGTTCAGGTCATTTGCTCTCTCCACCCCTCCCCCCTCCGTGCTGGCCCTGGCTTTGTGGCCGGTGATGGTTTTGACACCCTCCCAGACCTCCCTCAAGTTGTTCTCCTTCAGCTTTTGCTCCACCTTCCTCCTGTAGGAGTCCTTTGCCTCCTTCAGGCAGCGTTTCACCTCCCTCTGTGCTGCTCTAATCTCCTCCTTGTCCTTTGTCCTGAAGGCCTTCTTCTTCCTGTTGAGGACATCCTTGACTTCCTGTGTTATCCATGGTTTGTTATTTGGATAACACCGAACAGTCTTGGTGGGGGCAACCACATCTGCACAGAAGTTGAGGTAGTCTGTGAGACAGTGTGTCATCCCATCTGTGTCCTCCTCATGTGCACCCAGCAGTACATCCCAGTCTGTGGTGTTGTAGCGGTCTCTCAGGGCCTCCTCTGCTGCAGGAGTCCATCTCCCGATGGTGCGGGTAGAGACTGCCTGTCTTTTGACCAGGGGGGTGTACTGGGGCTGTGCGTGCACCAGGTTGTGGTCCGACTTGCCCAGTGGGGGGAGGGCGGTGACTCTGTATGCCTCCTTAACGTTGGTATACAGTAGGTCAATCGTCCTGTTCTTCCTTGTGGGACAGTCGACAACCTGATGGAAAGCAGCCAGGGTAGAGTCCAGGGTGACATGATTGAAGTCTCCAGAAATTATCATGAAGGCCTCAGGATGTTGGGTCTGCAGCCGTGCAGTGACACTGTGGATCCTTTCACGTGCAGTGGCCGCGTCCGCCGTCGGAGGGATGTACACACAGAGGGAGATCACGTGATTGAACTCCCTCGGCAGGTAATATGGCCTCATGCTAACGGCTAGCAGCTCCAGATTAGGGCAACACAAAACCACCTTCACTGAGACATGGCCAGGGTTACACCAATGGTTGTTGGTGTAGATAATAAGTCCCCCACCTTTGCTTTTCCCGCATGCCCTCATGTCCCTGTCCGTTCTCACCGCAGTGAAACCTTGCAGGTCCACGTTAGCATCCGGTATAATATCGGTTAGCCATGTCTCCGTTAGGATGAACAAGCTGCACTCACGGTAGATCCGCTGTTTTTCCAGAGCAACAAACTCGTCCATCTTATTCAGTAGCGAATTGACGTTGCCCATAATCACGGAGGGAATCGATGGTTTGAAGCGCCTCCGGTTTCGTGCCAGCTGCGCCTTTAGCTTAGCCCCAGCCTTGCAGCCTCGGTAGCGTCTCCACAGCTCCGCTGGGATGTTGTGTCTGTGTCCGTGTTTGAAGTTTTTAAGAGCCAGTAACTCCTCTCTAGAATAAGCGAGAGTGTTGGCTCTCGTCTGTAAAGTTGCCATATCCATAGGATATACGTTTATGAACTTCTCAAGGAAGTAGAGGTAAGAAAAGGAAGCAAAAAGAACAGTAGAAACAGAAACAGTGCTCAGAGCGTTAGGAGTGGCTGCCGTTACCTACAGCGCCATCTTGCTAAGCCATGTTCAGAAGAACTCTTCATGTTCAGGACAATTCATGTTTCAGTACAATTCATGTTCAGAAGAAGGTTAAACGTTAAAGAACCGTTAATACAGACATTTGAAGCTGAATCTTTTTTATTAATATTTTCATTATTATTGTTATTTCATTATTTATTACTGATTGATTTTTCTTAATTTTTAATTTATTTATTTTTTCATTTTATTTTGTGTTAAAAATAAAGAGATTTGAGACGATTGGAATTTTTTTGACAAAGCTTTTCTTGTGGTAAACTTGATGCGGCCCAGCCTCACCCAGACTCTGCCTCTAGCGGCCCCCAGGTAAATTGAGTTTGAGACCCCTGCTTTAAAGGCTGGATCTTTACATAATTGGTCCGATCTATAGATAGCTGTGTCATCGGCGGAGCAAAGAGTTCGAGCTCTGATTTGGTGCATTCGGACGAGAGGCAGTGTGTGAGAGACATGTTTAAAATATATTTCTTCCATGCTCTTGGCTTTTAACTTTTCACTGTGTTTTCGATTAGGTTTTATGCTTTTTTTGTTTTAGACAGGCTATGTGATAACACAGATATAGATCTTTTTCCTCTTCCGCGTGCTATTCACAGTAGTCCGATCCTTCCTGTCGCTGACTGTCATGATTGGCGATATGACTGGTTACAGCTCCAACAATGTCAGATGCTATCCCCTTCGCAGAAGTTTTCAAATGGGGTTTAGCAATATTGGCGCCACACTTAAGAAAGGGTAAGACAAATCTGAATGACCTACTCAGCATGGATCCCAGACCGCACCCGTAAATTACAGGCGACCTTACAAATCCCCCCAATGCCCCCCCCCCCCCCCCAGCCTGGTTCACAAAATAATTCACAAATCTTTGTGAAGTCCTTACATCTGAATTCAATAAAATAACGTGTAAGACTTGATATAGGGCTGCACGGTGGTGCAGTGGTTAGCACTGTGGCCTCACAGCAAGAAGGTTCCGGGTTCGAGTCCTGGCTCGGGCACGGGATCTTTCTGTGTGGAGTTTGCATGTTCTCCCGTGTCTGCGTTGGTTCTCTCCAGGTACTCCGGCTTCTTCCCACCATCCAAAAACATGCAATTGGGGACTAGGCTGATTGAATACTCTAAATTGACTGTAGGTATGAATGTGAGTGTGAATGGTTGTTCGTCTCTCTATGTTGGCCCTGCGATGGACTGGCGACCTGTCCAAGGTGTACCCCGCCTTTCGCCCGTTGACGCTGGGATAGGCTCTAGCCCCCCCGCGACCCTTAATGTGTAGGAATAAGCGGAAGATGACGATGAGTTTGATATAGGTCTAAAGTGCAGCTTGCAAATTGTCTTCCCGTACAGTATGTGAAGCGGACTGGGGTGTTTAAATCTGTTTTTAATTCAATCTAGATATCCTGTATGCGCTGTTTGACAGGAACGTAGTGTAAGCCGTTGTAGGAGAAAGTGATCAGATCCCCGTAGGATACTTCTTTATTAACGATTCTTAGAAGGGGAACAACGGACTGTACTCTACGACATGCTGTGCTTCCACGATATTCGTATAGACGAAAAAAATTATACTGACCCCCGTTGATATCAAATGGATATTTGCTGATGGGTTTTCTGCCCATTCGTACCCATTCACCAGGTTCAAAACCGAGCATGTAGGCTAGTGGTGCCTTGAACCTGACAGAATATTTAACAGGTCCTATTATAATGATTCTTTTCTTTATAGACCTGTAATTTAAAACAGTCATTTTTTAACTTAAATAAAGCATTAATCTCCCTAAGCAGCACTTCAACACTTTCATAATTCCCTGTGGGAATTTTCTGATAGATGGGAAGGAGCAGCGGTCTTGAATGGTCGATTACATCATAATTGTCTCTAACCTTATATTATTCTTCCATGTGTGACAGTACATGATCTCGGCTAATGCCACCTCATAAGGTCCTTGTAATTCTATAGGCTGAGTCAATGTTATGGTATAATTTGAGCTTCTGGTCTTTCTTGTTTTTCTCCCTCTTCCCAAGTTCTATGACCTCTTTATGGGGGAGCCAAGAGTTAAACTGATGAGGCCACCCTCGCCACTGGACAAACCATATGCTCACCGTTTTTTATTTTCTTGTCAACAATTGTTTCTATACGAAAACACTGTCAAGCATGATTCTCACGTTCTGCAGTTCTGGCTCATAGAATGTCCCCACGCTGTAGTGTGTACTCAGGGTCAAGAGGGTGTGAAGTTTTTCCAACAAACCGCCTTTGACCTCATCAACGTCCCAGGATCTCATTAATTTTCTTCAGAATATCATCAGTGTTCTTCAGCTCATGAAGAAAAGCTTCTGACGCTTCTTGCACTCTGGAGGGTGTAGCATCAATTCTTAGGCTTTCAAGAATTCTTTCGATCGCTGGAAGAAATCGATAGCTGAATAAGTTTTTCACCAATGCCTTAAAATGTTGACTGTTATAATACTCTCCCATATTTAAGCACTGGTGCTGTCTCTGACTCGGCTGCCCTGTCTGACATCTGTAGCAGTCCTCTTTCATTTGTTGGTATACTGACTTGGAGAGTAGAGTAGCAACGCATGTCTTTCCAGTGTCTAGGAAATCAACAAAGCTTGCTAGCCGGGACTGAGGTTGAGGTGAGTCACGCGGGGTCAGACAGGGAAGAGGGTCAAGGGAGAGAGAGTCTCGGCGGGGTCGACTGTTGAGGGCGAGTCTTCGATGTCCGGATTATATCCCTAGTACTTGCAGTACAGGAATGGACAATGGAGCCATGAGCATCCACATGGAAGGGTAGCACCGTCGGGTGTATACTCACACGAGCCTTCTGCCATGCGGCTTTCAGAAACAGTTTCAGAAGAGTCACAGGCCTTCGGCGGAGAGTCTTGAGACTCAGGAGAGCTCGCAGCGTTGTCGTTGGAAAAATCAGCCATGGCAAAGTGAAGTACTTTCTCTCTATTCTACCATGTCATATATATGTATTTTGAAATGGATGGGTGTGTCCAGTAGGCATCAGCAGGAAGTAGGGGGTGGAAGGCAGGAATAGCAGTCAGGAGATAGTCTTTTGATATGGGCGGTTTGGGTCTAGTAGGAAGTGAGGTCAGAAGAATCAGAATCAATCATGTCAGAAGCACAGTGACATTCAATCCCAGGATTAAACCGCACTTCTGTTTCAATGTCAGAGATCCAGATTTATATGTCTCTTATACCCTCCCACGGGCCAGCTTCCAGTAACATCTTCAGATCAAGTTGTTGACAGATTTTCCAGCAGGATCTGTCTCCGCTTCAGGTCTTCTTGACTGAAAAACGTCTTGATTTCTTTAAAGAGATTAGCCAAATTCGGGAAGTCTACCATCTTGAACGCCAGCTGAATCGGGAAATAGTGCTCTTTCTCCATAACTGTCTCGGGTCTGTCAGCATTGCGAACGTTAGGACAATATCTCACCAGCAGCCAGATGTGTGATCTCAAACAGTCAACGAGAAAAGTACCACCATCCGCGCGCACCTACGAATCTGTTCTCTGTGCTTCACTTGCGGGCATTTTTGAAAGTCCCACATACCTCCGGTCGTGCACAAGCTGCGTGTAATCGACGTAATCTTGAATGGAGGACTTTCGTTCTTATAATTCAGTTGAATAAATTCTAAGATGCAGAACCTCAGGTTGACAGGTTTCATGACTGAGTAGATCAACAAAGGGGAGTACCCCGTCGGTTCTAAACTCACTAAGCAATACTTGCTCCCCATTGAGAGGTAGAAGCTTTTTCTTGAGCACAAATTCATCCATTTTCTCCCACGACTGACAACTAACAACTGGACATATGTTATGAACAAGAAGACTGAGTCAAACGCTTAACTTATATACGCATTCTACTCCCCGCACCCAGAACCCAATAGAATACATCCAATTGT
Source organism: Aulostomus chinensis (assembly GCF_037954235.1). Lineage (NCBI taxonomy): Eukaryota > Metazoa > Chordata > Actinopteri > Syngnathiformes > Aulostomidae > Aulostomus > Aulostomus chinensis. The sequence continues at coordinate 16,437,468 of NC_141335.1, read as the reverse complement.
GTTTTAATCCTTTGCAGAAGTTCATCAACAACCGTGGGCAAGGCCAAAAGGTCAACATAATTTTTTTTTCCCAGCAGTGACAACTAGCAACCAAAAAACTAACAACTGAAGATCATGTTATGAACATGATCTCCCACAACAAACTAACAAACGAAGATCTGTTACAAACATAAAACCCCCATGGGAAGCAAATAATCTCCCATGGGGAACCTGCATGACTCCAGAACTCAGACTGGAAGTCCCGCCCCCAGGAATGCGGAACTCAGCCCTGAAGTCCCACCCCAGGAATGTGGAAGGGGCGGGGATAAGCTAATTAGGATCATCAATCATTCTCTCTTGACAGAAGGTACATCCTATTGGACAATAGGAAAGGAAGACACATTCCAGCCAGCATGAGGAAGTCCGCCAAGCCTGGAAGGATAGTTTATTAATATATAAAAAAGTACTCCGTAATGCTAGAAGCACTTACTACTCGTCTCTAATAGAAAAGAATAAGAACAACCCCAGGTTCCTCTTCAACACCGTGGGCAGGCTCACCAAGAACCATAGTGCTGTTGAGCCATGCATCCCCCCAACTCTCAGCAGTAACGACTTCCTATCTTTCTTTACTGAAAAGACTGTGAATATTAGAACAAAGATTGCCAGTAATGGAGGACAGACTACAGTCCCCTTAGAAGCACCTCCCAGACTTGGTGCATACTTGGACAGCTTCTTCCCCATCGACCTGTCAGAATTAACTTCTATAGTCACTTCTTCCAAGTCAGCCACTTGTCTGCTGGATCCCATCTCGACAAGCCTACTTAAGGATGCCTTCCCTCTAGTCAACACGTCCATATTATATCAAATTATCTTTCCTTCGTCACAGGTTATGTGCCACAGGCCTTTAAGGTGGCTGTCATCAACCCTTTACTTAAAAAACCTTCTCTTGACCCAGATGTGTTAGCCAACTATAGGCCGATATCCAACCTCCCCTACATCTACAAGATCCTTGAGAAGGTTGTGCTGGAGCAGCTATATGAACATCTGCACAGAAACGAGCTCTTTGAAGCCTTCCAGTCTGGATTCAGGGAACACCATAGCACTATAACATAGCTAATGATCTTCTCATAGCTTCAGACAGAGGTCTTGTCTCTGTACTTGTCCTTTTGGACCTCAGTGCCGCATTTGACACCATCGACCACAGCATCCTACTTCAGAGACTAGACCGTGAAATTGGGATTAAAGGAACTGCCCAAAAATGGTTTAAGTCATACTTATCAGATAGGTTTCATTTTCTTAATGTTAATAATGACTATTCAGAGTATAGCAGAGTTACATATGGTGTACCACAGGGTTCAGTTTTAGGACCGATTCTCTTCACTCTTTACATGCTCCCATAAGGTGAAATAATATGGAAGTACTCGATCAACTTCCACTGTTATGTGGACGACACACAACTTTACTTGTCGATGGAGCCAGACGACACAAGCCAGTTTACTAATCTGCAAGACTGCCTAAAAGACATTAAATCCTGGATGTCTTCTAACTTCTTAATGCTAAATTCAGATAAAACTGAGGTGATCATGTTTGGACCTAAACACCTCAGGGACACACTCTCTAATCAGATTGCTACTCTAGATGGCATCACCTTGACCCCGAGTACAACTGCAAGGAACCTTGGAGTCATTTTTGACCAGGACCTTTCCTTTTGCTCCCACATAAAGCATGTGACTAGGACCGCCTTCTTCCATCTGCGAAGTATCGCTAAGATTAGGAATATCCTTTCCCAGAGTGATGCTGAGAAACTGGTGCATGCATTTATCACTTCTAGGCTGGACTACTGCAACTCTCTCTTGTCAGGATGTCCTAAATAGTATCTAAAGGGTCCAGAACGCTGCAGCGAGGGTTTTGACGGGAGTTAAGAAGAGAGAACACATCTCTCCCACTTTAGCTTCTCTCCACTGGCTTCCTGTAAGATCTAGAATCGACTTCAAAATCCTTCTTCTGACTTATAAGGCTCTCAGTGATAAAGCTCCATTCTATTTGAAAGAACTCATTAGTCCCTACTGTCCCACCAGAGCACTCTGCTCCCAGAATGCAGGTCTTTTAGTGATTCCCAGTATCTCTAAAAACAGACTGGGAGGTAGAGCAAGGTGACAGATTTTTACTGTTAAAAGGGTTTTCTATGGAGTTTTTCCTCTGTCGATGTGAGGGTCTAAGGGCAGAGGATGTTGTTATGATGCCATGTGAAGCCCTTTGAGACAAACCGTTTGTGAAAACGGGCTCTAAAAATAAAATTGCCTTGCCTTGCCTATATTCTCTTATGTGACTGCCATTGCCATCGTGAAACTCTCATCACCTGTTCCCTTTCTACCCCTACTAATAAAACCTTGGATTCGTGAGTACTAACATGCACTTGCACATGCTTTTATTTTGTGCTCAGCTCTGAGTGAAGCGGCCACTCCAATTTTTCGGCCCCACCGCACACAAGATTGAATAAACAGAACTGCAACGAGTAAAAAATCTCATTTAAGGTGTGTTTCATATGAATGTGTGTTGGCCCACAGGTAAACTATTGAGTTTTGAGTTGTTGTAAATTAAAGAATACTGTTTTTGAGGGTAACTTAAAGATTCTGAAAGGGATTAAATATTATGTATTTTCAAGTATAAAAGGAAAAGGTTTTCTTTTGAGTAAAAAAGATGCGAAACCAAGAAAGAAACTGAAGTTTATTTTGAAAATCTTTTTATTCATATTTTGAATACTTCCATGCATTTTCTTTCAGCTAACCACTGCACCACCGTGCAGACTCAGTGCCATTCCCTGCCTGCTGATGTGCTCCATACTGAGTGACACCACCTATTTTTTAGTTCCACCTGATTCTTACCAGGGCAGCATGGTGGTGCAGTGGTTAGCACTGTCGCCTCACAGCAAGAAGGTTTCAGGTTTGAGTCCCGGCTTGAGCACGGATCTTTCTGTGTGGAGTTTGCATGTTCTCCGTGTGTCTGTGTGGGTTCTCTCCAGGTGCTTCTTCCGGGCTGCTCCTAATGGTTCTCTCTGCCTATGAAGCATTGCACAAGTGCTGTTCCATCTGGTTTCCACCCCATGAACAAGCTTTTTTGTGGCATGCCCATATTTACTTGAATAGAACACAACTTTTCTTTTGCTTTTGAACAGGACTTGAAGGGTCCCACTATTGTGTGGGCCCCACTGCGCATGTTTGTCAGACCTCTGATCTGGAAGAGGGATTTTTTAAAAATATGAGATGAAGCATGTGGGCAAAACAATAAATATGTTTAATATTTAAATGATTCACACTTGGCACAATATTGTGAGCCCCACAGACCTTGTCAGTGACTCCCAACTCAGCCATCAAACTTGCAGTGGCTTCTGCAATATTAGCTATTGAGTGGGTCAGAGGAAAATACTGCACACTCAAAACACAGTAGCTGGATCAAGACTGACACATAATAGCAAGTGACACCAAGAACCACTGAAACACTATGAGCCTATGAAATGCTTTAAATCATTTTGAAGCAATAAGTGAAAAGAGATACAGCGATGATGTTTGAAGCTTTAAATGTCATGGTGCATGTGGCACTGATGTTTTGATACAACCCCAGTGTTTCAAAACACTCCGCTTCAGGAGGAGTGACAAAAGCTCCAAAGCCTTGGTATAATTTGCACATCACTAATTTATGGTAGACTACTGTGTTTTTGGCAAAATGTGGTGTTTTGAATTGAAAGTAATTAAGTTAAGAGACAGGATTCATAATGTTTTTGGGCAGCAGAAGAGGTTTTGTGACATATCTTAGCCAGACATTTCCACGGTAGCTTGCACCATGTTTTTACAATATCATTCTGAAGGGGCAGGTGAAATTTACACAGTGGTGGGGACGGGCGTACAAACAGAAGTGAGACACTAGAAACATGGACACTTAAGAGATGTTTGAAATGCTCTCAATGAGTGCTCGGAAAAATGGTGAATGAAGTGAGGGTGGGTGGGGGGGATTGGCGAGAGGGGCGAGTGTGAAGACAAGGAAAAACGTCTGCATGAACATGGAAAAAATAAATGAAGCTCAAGTGTGTAGAATCCCTAGCAAATTAGTTTATAGTACAAAATATAATTGTCAATAATTATATAATTGTCAATAATTATAATATAATCAAACACTTTGAAATACCTCCAGTCTACAGAATTAAAATACAGTGTGACTTTAGGGTGATGTGTGCATATTTGCAGGATACAGCAGAAGAAGAAAGACTTGTCTCAGTGACAGTTGGGGTGCTGACTGTTGTCAGTGAAGATATTCAGCCCATCTCCACTGCCATCATACTTGAGGGAAGTACCACAGACAATCATTTGCTCTCACAGCCATACCTACAGTCAATTTATTTAATTTGATGGACCTAGCCCCTCTTGCATGTCTTCAGACTGTGGGAGGAAGCTGGAGTACCCAGAGAGAACCCACGCAGGCACAGGGAGAACATGCAAACTCCGCACAGAAAGACCCAAACCTGGAACCTTTGTAGGAATTGAATTAATAGATGGGTCACAGGTCAGAGGTAGTAGTCTCAGGAAGTATTTTATGAGTTCCTGTGGCCACCCTGACCTCAAGGCACAAAAGGGCAATCGAACAGGATGAAAGGGGGAGTTGAGAAGCAAATATTTAACAGGTGTTATTTACTATACCCTATAGTCATTGCTTTGATGTGGATATCATCTGCCCCTTTGTTGTTGAATGGTATAAAAGGTTGGGTCATTGTACAGATCAGCAGAGAACACTCAGCAGTCTTCTCTCCATGCTGCATGCATTAAAGAGACTTGATTCATCACACCGAGTCTGTAATTCTTCAGAGAATTAGCAACTCTCAACGATCTACAAGGAGAGTTTCCCTTTCATATTTGGTGACGAGGATCGGATGGACGCTCTGCTGACTTAAGCCTGCACCTGGACTGAAGGTCATCTGCCGGCAGGAGTCTCATGTGACTCAGGGAACGTTCCCGCTCTGACAAACAGAGGACAGGATCCCGCCTGAGGTCAGGAGCAGATGGCGGACAGCAGATGCTCCATCTATTTCCAAGGAGAATTTCCCTTACATATTTGGCAACGAGGATGGGATGGACGCTCTGCTGACTTACGCCTGCACCTGGACTGAAGGTCAACTGCCAGCAGGAGTCTCATATGACTCAGGGAAAGTTCCGCTCCGACAAAAGGAGGACAGGATCCCGCCTGAGGTCAGGAGCGGGTGGCGGACAGCAGATGCTCCATCTATTTTTTAATGAGTAAGTATGGTGTTATGAATCAATCTCTACACAAGTTGTGTAATTCCTGTGTGGTTGCAACCGTGAGTTCCCAGGTAATTCTTGTGTAGTCTTGGGACAACTTCCATGTAATTCTTGTGTAGTCTTGGAAGTTGGAGGTAAAAAGAAAGAAACAAAAAACTAAAAAAGACGAGAGATATCTATGCAGCAAGAGGCTGTTGAACTCGTGATTCACGTGAAAAGAGCTCATTTTCTATATATATTTATATATGTATACATGTACATATATGTGTATATATATGGTTACAACGTTGTGTGTTTGTCTACGTATGTGGACCTCCCCTCCTCCCCTCCTACTCTCACGACCAGCTCCCAATTTCAAACGGCTGCCCTCTCAACCAACCAACACCCCACCCCCTCCTCCAACCCCCGGTCTGCCACCTCCTGCTGGCTCCTGCCTGTCTGTCACCACTGTGCAGGTGAGGAACCAGCTGAGGAAGATGAAGGTGAGGAAGGCAGCAGGTCCGGACAACATCAGTTCCCGGCTCCTCCGGACCTGCTCCGACCAGCTGTGTGACATCGTCCAGCACGTGTTCAACCTGAGCCTGAAGCTGGGCAGGGTCCCACAGCTATGGAAGACTTCCTGCCTCATCCCCGTGCCCAAGACCCCCCACCCGAAGGAGCTCAACAGCTACAGGCCGGTGGCGCTGACGTCTCATCTGATGAAGACACTGGAGAGACTCGTCCTCGCCCACCTGCGACCGCTGGTGAGCTCCTCGTTGGACCCGCTGAAGTTTGCCTACCAGCCCGGCATCGGCGTGGAGGACACCATCATCTACCTCCTCCACTCATCGCTGGAACACCTGGAGAAGGCTGGAAGCACTGTGACGATCATGTTCTTTGATTTCTCCAGTGCCTTCAACACCATCCAGCCCATCCTGCTGGGGGACAAGCTGCAGCATGCTGGAGTGGACCACCACCTTACGACTTGGATTACGGACTACCTCACCAACCGACCACAGTATGTGAGGGCACAGGGCTGTGAGTCAGACTTGCTTCTCTGCAGCACTGGGGTGCCGCAGGGGACTGTCCTGGCTCCGTTCCTGTTCACCCTCTACACCTCGGACTTCACCTGCAGCTCTCCATCCTGCCACCTCCAGAAGTTCTCTGATGACTCTGCGATGGTCGGCCTCATTACTGACGGAGATGATCGGGAGTACAGGGGACTGATGGAGGACTTTGTGGACCGGTGCCTGCAGAACCACCTCCAGATCAACCTGGGGAAGACTAAGGAGCTGGTTGTGGATTTCTGCAGGAAACAACATTCTCCACCTGCACCAGTGAACATCCAGGGTTCAAACATAGAGAGGGTCACCTCCTACAAGTACCTTGGTGTTCACCTGAACAATAAACTGGACTGGTCACACAACACGGACGCCCTGATCAGGAAGGGGCAGAGCCGGCTCTTCCTGCTCAGAAAACTGAGGTCTTTTGGAGTGCAGGGGTCACTCCTTAAGACCTTTTATGACTTTGTAGTGGCCTCAGCCATCCACTTTGGCATCGCCTGCTGGTCAGGCAGCATCTCAGCCCGGGACAGAGAGAGATTGGACCGGCTGGTCAGGAGGGCCAGCTCTGTCTTGGGCTGCTCCCTGGACACTCTGGAGGAGGTGGGCAACAGGAGGATGCTGGCTAAGATCACAGCTATGATGGACAGACCCTCCCACCCCCTCCAGGCCACTCTGACCGAACTGAGCAGCTCCTTCAGCCAGAGACTGTTACACCCGCGCTGCAAGAAGGAGAGGTACCGCCGCTCATTCCTGCCCACTGCTGTCAGGCTGTTTAACAGTCACACCTGAACTCTGGACTCCATTAGGCCAGACATACCTTTTTCCCTACAGCTATATGAAGACTTCCATCAACTGCAAGATACAATTGTGAGCAACTGTAATAACTGCTTTTCAGTATACTGTGTTGCAGTACCACTGTACATAGACATACAGTATATTTGAGACTGTACATACTCCACTGCTGTACATACTTCTTCCTCTTTAACTTTTGTGTATTATTTTTATATATTACTTATTTTTGTACATTTGCACATACCTCATATTTATCTTCACATACTATTTATGTTAAATTCTCCTTGTTCTTGCTGCTGTAACGATGTAAATTTCCCCACTGTGGGACGATTAAAGGTTGATCTTATCTTATCTTATGTGTTGTGTTATTAAGAAATAGTAAGGAGCTCTAGATAATATATATATATATATATATCATAGATATAATCTGAGATGAAAAGAAGAGCGGTTGATGCTAAGATCATTAAATATATATAGTAATAATATACTAACATTATATTATATATCTTAATATAGGATGTCCCATCACAATGAAATGGGCGTATGAGTGAAGAACCTATGAGAATAATAAAATATAAACTTTGTGGTGACTCATTCAGTGTCTAGTATGTTCACATACTAAAGGGGTACGTTGCTCGGACTTTGTCATACGAACTACCCGGCTGAAAGAGGTAGTGTGTGAATGATAAGATCCAACCATACTTGTATGGGAAGATCAGGGTGATTGTGGAATAAATCTGCGTGACTGATAAGCCCATTGAGAGTCTAAAGCACTCCTATCCCAGTAGTGAGTCGGGTAGAATTATGAGGAACAAAACGGGGAAACTAAAAGCATTACCTGACCCTCTTACAGGTCCTGCTAAAATAATGGCAGAAAAATGGGGAATAAATGTGGCTGAGGATGTTCCACTTTGGCACTGTGTTACTCTGGAGGTGTTTCCATTGAAAGGCACATTGAGCACTGATTGTTTAAGAAGGTGTCGAGTATTGTTAGAAGAAAACATGAAGGGAAAGAATGTAGGGAAGAAAAAGATGGACTGGTAAGCTTATCAAAAGTGGGAAAGAGAAGCAGAGATAAGAGAAGCTAAGTCGGTAACAGGATTGATGTTGAACCAAGAAATGAAAGGAGAGAGTACGTGTGAAAGAAAGAGGAAAAAATGTAGGGTTAGAAATGAAGAAATGGCTCTGCCTCCTCCATATGCTGTCTCCACGCCTGCAGCCCCTCCTCCAGAAAACACTCCCCCACAGGGGACCACAGCAGCAACTGACCCCCAACAAGGAACTTCTGCAGAAAAGGAGGAACACAGAGATTTGTTGCCTGACCTGTCTGTTCTCTCTCTGACTCCAAAAACTCAGCAGACTGACATTGCTTCTCCCAAGAAACCTACAGCAGCATCTTTCAACTACTGGTTGCGGAGTCAAGAAGATAAAGGAGGTGTACCCCAAATGCCTATGATCATGTTTCCCAACCCCCAACCGCGACCAACGGGGGATGATGCAAATGCACATTGGGATCCAGAGGTGTTTGTGTACAGGCCATGGCATCCAGATAAACTGAAGGAAATTGCTGAGGAGCTACCTGATCCACGAAAGACCGGAGGTGAGAAATGGGTCATAGCTATGCATCAGTTAATGTTCAACCAGCAGGGGGGCCAACAGCATCATGTACCAAGATAAAGGTCTCACCAGACAGGCAGAGGAAGAAAAAGAATGAATCCACAGCCTATAGGTCCACGGCGGACTGATGGGAAGTTCAGATGCTACAAATGCAAAGGCTATGGGCACATCTCAAGTAGCTGTGCTACCCCAGACAACTTCCAACAAGACAACTCCTGGCTGCATGCACAACCTGAAGAACTGTCTGTCCATTCTCCAGGACTCCCAGTGACACAACCATAGGAGACAGCAGAGGCAGGTCAGAGCACTGAGCAGCACATTAACATAAGTACACACCCTGATGTTCATGGCAATGCTGATAAACCAGTTATCACATATCATCAATACATGCAATTGACATTAGAAGCTAAACCACCACCTAAATTGATTCCTGTACCTTAAGAATCAAGGTGGTAGTTGTTAAATGTGGACACATGCACACACCTGAGGGTCATAAATCAAAGTGCCATTGTGGGATGCCCTGATTCACCATGTAACACCCCCTTCTTGCCTGTAAAGACACCAAATGGAAGTTGGAGACCAGTCCAAGATTTGAGGGCAGTAAATAAAGCTGTTCAACATCCAGCTCCAACTGTCAACGCAAATGTCACAGGTTCCGGCAGATTGTTGTTAGTTTCATTCCTGTTCACCATGACTCACAATTCTGGTTTGCTTTCACTTTCAATGGTAAGCGTTACACTTGGATGTGGATTGCTTGCACAAACCTGTGCTTTCATTCCAGATAAAGGACAAGCTGTTACAGTCTACATTCTCATTTTCAATATGCATTTAATGTTTGCCATAACTTCCACGCATTGTGGAAAAACCGTGGTTTCCTTAACATTACAGATAAACCCAGTGCTCTTATTATTAATCTTCTGTCTGCATTACTGCTACCAGCCTCAATAGCAGTATGCAAGTGTCCAGCTCACACAGGGTCAGCTGACCCAGTGTCACAGGATAATGCAGCCTCAGCTACTGTTGCAAAATCTGCTGCTCTCTCACCTGTCTCCCCCATGTTGCAACTACCCTTACCTATCTAGAAAAACATTTTTTCCTCTTAATGATGTAAATGGACACTTATCATCGAGGGCACAAGGACACACAAAAGGGAGGAGTGGCATTGGTATGCCACCAGTACAGCATCAGGAGACGCCAGGAGAAGATGACATCAAAACAGCCGAGATAAAACAGTGGATAATGAGTTTGTGTAACTATGTTTTGCTTTGGTTTTGTTTTTGTTCTGGTTTTGTTTTTAGTTTTTTTCCTTCTTCCTTCCTTGGATCTGTGATCAATGATTTGTCAGAATTAAGATTTAATGTAATTCCTTAATATGTGTTGTTGACACGTGTCAAAAGGGAGGAATGTAGGAATTGACTTAATAGATAGGTCACAGGTCAGAGGTAGTAGTCTCAGGAAGTATTTTATGAGTTCCTGTGGCCACCCTGACCTCAAGGCACAAAAGGGCAATCGAACAGGATGAAGGGGGAGTTGAGAAGCAAATATTTAACAGGTGTTATTTCCAACACCCTATAGTCATTTCTTTGATGTGGATATCATCTGCCCCTTTGTTGTTGAATGGTATAAAAGGTTGGGCCATTGTACAGATCAGCAGAGAACACTAAACAGTCTTCTCTCCATGCTCCATGTTGATTCATCACACCGAGTCTGTAATTCTTCAGAAATTAGCAACTCTCAACGATCTACAAGGAGAATTTCCCTTACAGATGACAAATCACATTTTATGCTAGGCGTGTCCAAAGTCTTCACTTTATAAATAACCTTGTTGGGAGGGAAGCCACATTCCGTCATCCTCCCAACCACACTTTCACCGTTCCTGAAATTTTCTGGTGAATGACTTTTTCTGCACAGAAGCCATGGAGCTTTCGGGTCTCAGTATCTCTACTGACTGAAATTCAAACAAAATTCAAAACAACAGTTATGGCTGATTTGGATCAAAGGTCACAAATAGCGTTTTCTCAGCGAGAGAAGGCCAAAATGAACACTTCAAGAAAAACTCCTATATTTTTAGGAAAACTGACGAAAATTCACCTGTCGATTAGAGTTTATGCATTTTTCTATGCTTTCAGGTTGAAACTTGAAAGAAAACTCACTTTGAACAAAAGTTATGGTTCTGTTGTATCACATGTCACATATACCGTTTTCTCAGTGAAAGAAGGCCAAAATGAACACTTCATGTATAACTCATGTATTTTTAAGAAAAACTGACTGAAATGCACCTCTAACTTCAATTTTATGCATCTTTCTATGCTTTCAGGTTGAAACTTGACTGAAAACTCACTTTGAACAAAAGTTATGGCTCTTTTGTATCACAAGTCACAAATAGTGTTTTCTCAGCGAGAGAAGGCCAAAATGAACACTTCATGCATAACTCCTGTATTTTGAGGAAAACTGCGTGAAATCCACCTGTAACTTCTCTTTTATGCATCTTTCTATACTTTCAGGTTGAAACTTGACTGAAAACTCACTTTGAATAAAAGTTATGGCTGTTTTGTATATCAGGTCACAAATAGTGTTTTCTCAGCAAGAAAAGGGAAAAATGAACACTTCATGCATAACTACTTTTTTTCAGGAAAACTGAGTGAAATCCACCTGTAACTTCAACTTTCTGCATCTTTCTATGCTTTCAGGTTGAAGTTTCACTTCAAAGTCATTTTGAAAAAAAATTGCGTCTTTGATGATCACGGTTCACGAAGACTGTTTTCAAAACAAAAAAAGACATTTTAAACATTTCATGCAGAACTCCATTAGTTTGAACAAAGCTGGCTTAAAACCACCTGTTACTTCAAAGGTTTTCATCATTCTGTGTTTTCAGTTTTGAAGTTCACTCAAAGGTCAGTGTGATCAAGAGGTCCAGCAGTTGTGATCACAGATCACACAATGCCTTTTCCCAGCGAGAGTCCTCCGAGTGAACACTTCTTGCTGAACTCCCTTATTTTCAGGAAAACTGACTGAAATCCAAGTGTCATGTCAAGGCAATGTTAATTTCATTGTATTCAGGTTGAAACTTGTCTGAAAACTAACTTTGAACAAAAGTTTTGGCTGTTTTGTATCACAGGTCCCAAATAGTGTTTTCTCAGCGAGAGAAGGCAGAAATGAACACTTCATGAATAACTCCTGTATTTTTTGGAAAACTGCATGAAATCCACCTGTAACTTCAGGTTTATGCATCTTTCTATGCTTTCAGGTTGAAACTTGACTGAAAACTATTTTTGAACAAAAATTTTTGCTGTTTTTTTTATCACAGGTCCCACATAGTGTTTTCTCAGCGAGAGAAGGCCAAAATGAACACTTCATGCATAACTCCTGTATTTTGAGGAAAACTGAGTGAAATCCACCTGTAACTTCAAGTTTATGCATCTTTCTATGCTTTCAGGTTGAAACTTGACTGAAAACTCACTTTGAACAAAAGTTATGGCTGTTTTGTATCACAGGTCACAAATACTGGTTTCACAGCGAGAGAAGGCAAATGAACACTTCATTCCGAACTCCTGTATTTTTTGGAAAACTGCATGAAATCCACCTATAACTTCAGGTTTATGCATCTTTCTATGCTTTCAGGTTAAAACTTGCCTTAAAACTATCTTTGAACAAAACTAATGGCTATTTTTTTTCACAGGTCACAAATAGTGTTTTCTCAGAGAGAGAAGGCCAAATTGAACATTTCATGCATAACTCCTGAATTTTCGGAAAACTGAGTGAAATCCACCTATAACTTAAAGTTTATGCATCTTTCTATGATTTCAGGTTGAAACTTGACTGAAAACTCACTTTGAAAAAAACTTATGGCTATTTTGTATCACAGGTCCAAAATAGCGTTTTCTCAGCGAGAGAAGGCCAAAATGAACACTTTATGCATAACTCCTTTTTTTTAGTAAAACTGCATGATGCGTAACTCCTTTATTTTTTGGAAAACTGCATGAAATCCACCTGTAAATTCAAGTTTATGCATCTTCCTATGCTTTCAGGTTGAAACTTGACTCAAAACTCACTTTGAACAGCAGTCATTGTTGTTTTGTATCACAGGTCACAAATAGTGTTTTCACAGCGGGAGAAGGCCAAAATGAACACTTCATGCAAAAATCCTGTATTTTTTGGAAAACTGCATGAAATCCACCTGTAACTTCTAGTTTATATATCTTTCTATGCTTTGAGGTTGAAACTTGACGGAAAACTCACTTTGAACAAACATTACTGCTGTTTTTTATCACAGGTCACAAATAGCGTTTTCTCAGCGAGAGAAGGCTAAAATGAACACTTCATGCGTAAATCCTTTATTTTTTGGAAAACTGCATGAAATCCACCTATAATTTCAAGTTTATGCATCTTTCTATGTTTTCAGGTTGAAACTTGACTCAAAACTCACTTTGAACAAACGTTATGGCTGTTTTATCACAGGTCAAAAATAGTGTTTTCTCAGCGAGAGAAGGCCAAAATGAACACTTCATGCATAACTCCTGTATTTTGAGGAAAACTGCCTGAAATCCACCTGTAACTTCAAGTTTATGCATCTTTCTATGCTTTCAGTTTGAAACCTGACTGAAAACTCACTTTGAACAAACGTTTTGCCTGTTTTATCATAGGTCAAAAATCGTGTTTTCTCAGCGAGAGAAGGCCAAAATGAACACTTCATGTAGAACTCCTGTATAATGAGAAAAACTGCCTGAAATCCACCTGTAACTTCAAGTTTATGCATCTTTCTATGCTTTCAGGTTGTAACTTGACTGAAAACTCACTTTAAAAAAAAATTATGGCTGTTTTTTATCACAGGTCACTAATCGTGTTTTCTCAGCGAGAGAAGACCAAAATTAACACTTCATGCATAACTCCTGTATTTCTTGGAAAACTGCATGAAATCCACCTGTAACTTCAAGTATATAAATCTTTCTATGCTTTCAGGTTGAAACTTGACTGAAAAGTCACTTTGAAATAAAGGTATGGCTGTTTTGTGTCACAGGTCACAAATAGTGTTTTCTCAGCGAGAGAAGGCCAAAATGAAGACTTCATGTGGAACTCCTTTACTTTGAGTAAAACTAAGTGAAATCTACCTGTAACTTCAAGTTCATGCATCTTTCTATGCTTTCAGGTTGAAACTTCACTGAAAACTAACTTTGAACAAAAGGTATTGCTGTTTTGTATCACAGGTCACAAATAGTGTTTTCTCAGCGAGAGAAGGCCAAAATGAACACTGCATGCGTAACTCCCTTATTTTTTGGAAAACTTTATGAAATCCACCTGTAACTTCAAGTTTATGCATCTTTCTATGCTTTCAGGTTGAAACTTGACTCAAAACTCACTTTGAAAAAACGTTATGGCTGTTTTGTATCACAGGTCACAAACAGCGTTTTCACAGCGAGAGAAGGCCAAAATGAACACTGCATGCGTAACTCCTGTATTTTGAGGAAAACTGCCTGAAATCCAGCTGTAACTTCTCTTTTATGCATCTTTCTATGATTTCAGGTTGAAACTTGACTGAAAACTCACTTTGAACGAAAGTTATGGCTGTTTTGTATCACAGGTCACAAATAGTGATTTCAGAGCTAGAGAAGGCCAAAATGAAAACTTCATGCATAACTCCTGTATTTTGAGGAAAACTGTATGAAATCCACCTGTAACTTCTCTTTAATGCATCTTTCTATGCTTTCAGGTTGACACTTGACTGAAAACTCACTTTGAACAAAAGTTATGGCTGTTTTGTATCACAGGTCACAAATAGTGTTTTCTCAGCGAGAGAAGGCCAAAATGAACACTTCATGCAGAACTCCTGTATTTTGAGGAAAACTGCCTGAAATCCAGCTGTAACTTCTCTTTTATGCATCTTTCTATTATTTCAGGTTGAAACTTGACTGAAAACTTACTTTGAACAAAAGTTATGGCTTTTTTGTATCACAGGTCACAAATAGTGTTTTCAGAGCTAGAGAAGGCCAAAATGAACATTTCATGCATAACTCCTGTATTTTTAGGAAAACTGCATGAAATCCACCTGTAACTTCTCTTTTATGCATCTTTTTATGATTTCAGGTTGAAACTTGACTGAAAACTCGATTTGAACAAAAGTTATGGTTTTTTTGTATCAAAGGTCACAATTAGTGTTTTCAGAGCTAGAGAAGGCCAAAATGAACATTTTGTGCAGAATTCCTGTATTTTGAGGAAAACTGCCTGAAATCCACCTGTAACTTCTCTTTTATGCATCTTTCTATGATTTCAGGTTGCAACTTGACTGAAAACTCACTTTGAACAGAAATTATGGCTGTTTTGTATCACAGGTCACAAATAGTGTTTTCTTAACAAGAGAAGTCCAAAATGAACACTTCATGCAGAATTCCTGTATTTTGAGGAAATTGCCTGAAATCCACCTGTAACTTAAAGTTTATGCATCTTTCTATGCTTTCAGGTTGAAACTTGACTGAAAAGTCATTTTGAAAAAAAGTTATGGCTGTTTTGTGTCAAAGGTCACAAATAGTGTTTTTGTCAGCGAGAGAAGGCGAAAATGAGCACTTCATGCAGAACTCCTGTATTTTGAGGAAAACTGCCTGAAATCCACCTGTAACTTCTCTTTTATGCATCTTTCTATGATTTCAGGTTGAAACTTGACTGTTAACTCACTTTGAAAAAAAGTTATTGCTGTTTTGTTTCACAGGTCACAAATAGTGTTTTCTCAGCGAGAGAAGGCCAAAATGAACACTTCATGCAGAACTCCTGTATTTTGAGGAAAACTGCCTGAAATCCAGCTGTAACTTCTCTTTTATGCATCTTTCTATGATTTCAGGTTGAAACTTGACTGAAAACTCACTTTGAACGAAAGTTATGGCTGTTTTGTATCACAGGTCACAAATAGTGATTTCAGAGCTAGAGAAGGCCAAAATGAAAACTTCATGCATAACTCCTGTATTTTGAGGAAAACTGCATGAAATCCACCTGTAACTTCTCTTTTATGCATTTTTTTTATGTTTTCAGGTTGAAACTTGACTAAAAACTCACTTTGTACAAAAGTTTTGGCTGTTTTGTGTCACAGGTCACAAATAGTGTTTTCTCAGCGAGAGAAGGCCAAAATGAATACTTCATGCAGAACTTCTGTATTTTTTGGGAAACTGCATGAAATCCACCTGTAACTTCTCTTTAATGCATCTTTCTATGCTTTCAGGTTGACACTTGACTGAAAACTCACTTTGAACAAAAGTTATGGCTGTTTTGTATCACAGGTCACAAATAGTGTTTTCTCAGCGAGAGAAGGCCAAAATGAACACTTCATGCAGAACTCCTGTATTTTGAGGAAAACTGCCTGAAATCCAGCTGTAACTACTCTTTTATGCATCTTTCTATGATTTCAGGTTGAAACTTGACTGAAAACTCACTTTGAACGAAAGTTATGGCTGTTTTGTATCACAGGTCACAAATAGTGATTTCAGAGCTAGAGAAGGCCAAAATGAAAACTTCATGCATAACTCCTGTATTTTGAGGAAAACTGCATGAAATCCACCTGTAACTTCTCTTTTATGCATTTTTTTTATGTTTTCAGGTTGAAACTTGACTAAAAACTCACTTTGTACAAAAGTTTTGGCTGTTTTGTGTCACAGGTCACAAATAGTGTTTTCTCAGCGAGAGAACGCCAAAATGAATACTTCATGCAGAACTTCTGTATTTTTTGGGAAACTGCATGAAATCCACCTGTAACTTCTCTTTAATGCATCTTTCTATGCTTTCAGGTTGACACTTGACTGAAAACTCACTTTGAACAAAAGTTATGGCTGTTTTGTATCACAGGTCACAAATAGTGTTTTCTCAGCGAGAGAAGGCCAAAATGAACACTTCATGCAGAACTCCTGTATTTTGAGGAAAACTGCCTGAAATCCAGCTGTAACTACTCTTTTATGCATCTTTCTATGATTTCAGGTTGAAACTTGACTGAAAACTCACTTTGAACGAAAGTTATGGCTGTTTTGTATCACAGGTCACAAATAGTGATTTCAGAGCTAGAGAAGGCCAAAATGAAAACTTCATGCATAACTCCTGTATTTTGAGGAAAACTGCATGAAATCCACCTGTAACTTCTCTTTTATGCATTTTTTTTTATGTTTTCAGGTTGAAACTTGACTAAAAACTCACTTTGTACAAAAGTTATGGCTGTTTTGTATCACAGGTCACAAATAGTGTTTTCTCAGCGAGAGAAGGCCAAAATGAATACTTCATGCAGAACTTCTGTATTTTTTGGGAAACTGCATGAAATCCACCTGTAACTTCTCTTTAATGCATCTTTCTATGCTTTCAGGTTGACACTTGACTGAAAACTCACTTTGAACAAAAGTTATGGCTGTTTTGTATCACAGGTCACAAATAGTGTTTTCTCAGCGAGAGAAGGCCAAAATGAACACTTCATGCAGAACTCCTGTATTTTGAGGAAAACTGCCTGAAATCCACCTGTAACTTCTCTTTTATGCATCTTTCTATTATTTCAGGTTGAAACTTGACTGAAAACTTACTTTGAACAAAAGTTATGGCTTTTTTGTATCACAGGTCACAAATAGTGTTTTCAGAGCTAGAGAAGGCCAAAATGAACATTTCATGCATAACTCCTGTATTTTTAGGAAAACTGCATGAAATCCACCTGTAACTTCTCTTTTATGCATCTTTTTATGATTTCAGGTTGAAACTTGACTGAAAACTCACTTTGAACAAAAGTTATGGCTGTTTTGTGTCACAGGTCACAAATAGTGTTTTCAGAGCAAGAGAAGGCCAAAATGAATACTTCATGCACAACGTCTGTATTTTTTGGAAAACTGCATGAAATCCACCTGTAACTTCTCTTTTATGTATCTTTCTATGCGTTCAGGTTGACACTTGACTGAAAACTCACTTTGAAAAAAAGTTATTGCTGTTTTGTATCACAGGTCACAAATAGTGTTTTCTCAGCGAAAGAAGGCCAAAATGAACACTTCATGCAGAACTCGTGTATTTTGAGGAAAACTGCCTGAAATCCAGCTGTAACTTCTCTTTTATGCATCTTTCTATGATTTCAGGTTGAAACTTGACTGAAAACTCACTTTGAACGAAAGTTATGGCTGTTTTGTATCACAGGTCACAATTAGTGTTTTCAGAGCTAGAGAAGGCCAAAATGAACACTTCATGCATAACTCCTGTATTTTGAGGAAAACTGCATGAAATCCACCTGTAACTTCTCTTTTATAACATTTTTTTATGATTTCAGGTTGAAACTTGACTGAAAACTCACTTTGTACAAAAGTTATGGCTGTTTTGTGTCACAGGTCACAAATAGTGTTTTCTCAGCGAGAGAAGGCCAAAATGAACACTTCATGCAGAACTTCTGTATTTTTTGGAAAACTGCATGAAATCCACCTGTAACTTCTCTTTTATGCATCTTTCTATGCTTTCAGGTTGACACTTGACTGAAAACTCACTTTGAACAAAAGTTATGGCTGTTTTGTATCACAGGTCACAAATAGTGTTTTCTCAGTGAGAGAAGGCCAAAATGAACACTTCATGAGGAACTCCTGTATTTTGAGGAAAACTGCCTGAAATCCAGCTGTAACTTCTCTTTTATGCATCTTTCTATTATTTCAGGTTTAAACTTGACTGAAAACTTACTTTGAACAAAAGTTATGGCTTTTTTGTTTGACAGGTCACAAATAGTGTTTTCAGAGCTAGAGAAGGCAAAAATGAACACTTCATGCATAACTCCTATATTTTTAGGAAAACTGCATGAAATCCACCTGTAACTTCTCTTTTATGCAACTTTCTATGATTTCAGGTTGAAACTTGACTGAAAACTCACTTTGAACAAAAGTTATGGCTGTTTTGTATCACAGGTCACAAATAGTGTTTTCTCAGCGAAAGAAGGCCAAAATGATCACTTCATACATAACTCCTATATTTTGAGGAAAACTGCCTGAAATCCAGCTGTAACTTCTCTTTTATGGATCTTTCTATGATTTCAGGTTGAAACATGACTGAAAACTCACTTTGAACGAAAGTTATGGCTGTTTTGTATCACAGGTCACAATTAGTGTTTTCAGAGCTAGAGAAGGCCAAAATGAACACTTCATGCATAACTCCTGTATTTTGAGGAAAACTGCATGAAATCCACCTGTAACTTCTCTTTTATGCATCTTTCTATGATTTCAGGTTGAAACTTGACTGAAAACTCACTTTGAACGAAAGTTATGGCTGTTTTGTATCACAGGTCACAATTAGTGTTTTCAGAGCTAGAGAAGGCCAAAATGAAAACTTCATGCATAACTCCTGTATTTTGAGGAAAACTGCATGAAATCCACCTGTAACTTCTCTTCTATGCATCTTTCTATGATTTCAGGTTGAAACTTGACTGAAAACTCACTTTGAAGCAAAGTTAAGGCTGTTTTGTATCACAGGTCAGAAATAATGTTTTCTCAGCGAGAGAAGGCCAAGATGAACACTTCATTAAGATCTCCTGTATTTTGAGGAAAACTGCCTGAAATCCACCTGTAATTTCTCTTTTATGCATCTTTCTATGATTTCAGATTGAGACTTGAATGAAAACTTTCTTTGAACAAAATTTATGGCTGTTTTGTATCACAGGTCACAAATAGTGTTTTCTCAGCGAGAGAAGGCCAAAATGAACACTTCATGCAGAACTTCTGTTTTTTTTGGAAAACTGCATGAAATCCACCTGTAACTTCTCTTTTATGCATCTTTCTATGCTTTCAGGTTGAAACTTGACTGAAAACTCACTTTGAACAAAAGTTATGGCTGTTTTTTTATCACAGGTCACAAATAGTGTTTTCTCAGCAAGAGAAGGCCAAAATGAACACTTCATGAAAACTCCTGTATTTTGAGAAAATCTGCCTGAAATCCACCTGTAACTTCTCTTTTATACATCTTTCTATGATTTCAGATTGAAACTTGACTGAAAACTCCCTTTGAACAAAAGTTATGGCTGTTTTGTATCACAGGTCACAAATAGTGTTTTCTCAGCGAGAGAAGGCCAAAATGAACACTTCATTCAGATCTCCTGTATTTTGAGGAAAACTGCCTGAAATCCACCTGTAACTTCTCTTTTATGCATCTTTCAATGATTTCAGGTTGAAACATGAATGAAAACTCACTTTGAACAAAAGTCACGGCTGTTTTGTATCACAGGTCACAAATAGTGTTTTCAGAGCTAGAGAAGGCGAAATGAACACTTCATGCAGAACTCCTGTATTTTGAGGAAAACTGCATGAAGTCCACCTGTAACATCACTTTTATGCATCTTTCTATGATTTCAGGTTGAAACTTGACTGAAAACTTACTTTGAACAAAAGTTATGGCTGTTTTGTATCACAGGTCACAAGCAGTGTTTTCTCAGCGAGAGAAGGCCAAAATGAACACTTCATGCAGAACTTCTTTATTTTTTTGGAAAACTGCATGAAATCCACCTGTAACTTCTCTTTTATGCATCTTTCTATGATTTCAGGTTGAAACTTGACTGAAAACTCACTTTGAACAAAAGCTATGGCTGTTTTGTATTACAGGTCACAAAATAGATTTTCAGAGCTAGAGAAGGCCAAAATGAACACTTCATGCGGAAATCGTGTATTTTGAGGAAAACTGCCTGAAATCCAGCTGTAACTTTTCTTTTATGCATCTTTCTATGATTTCAGATTGAAACTTGACTGAAAACTCACTTTGAACAAAAGTTATGGCTGTTTTGTATCACAGGTCAAAAAAAGTGTTTTCTCAGCGAGAGAAGTCCAAAATGAACACTTCATGCAGAACTCCTGTATTTTGAGGAAATCTGCCTGCCCTAAGTTTTAAACCGTAAGGTGTAGGAGGCTGAAACTAGGTACATTGGGTTCTGATTGTCGGTGGAATGAATGGTGAAAGTTTCAAGTTGATTGGAGGAAAGTGGGCGGAGTTATTGGCGAATAAGCCCCTATTAGGGTTAGGTTTAGGGTTAGGGTTTAGGGTTAGGGTTAGGGTTAGGGTTAGGGTTTAGGGTTAGGGTTAGGAACTTTGGAACCGTAAGGTGTAGGAGGCTGAAAGTTATTGCATAGTTTTCTGATGGTCATCGGACTGATTGGTGAAAGTTTCAAGTTGATTGGAGCAAAGGGGGCGGAGTTATTGATGAATAAGGCCCTTTTAGCGTTCGGGTCAGGGTTAGGGTCTTTGGAACCGTAAGGTGTAGGAGGCTGAAAGTTGGTGCATAGGGTTCTGATTGTCGGTGGAATGATTGGTGAAAGTTTCAAGTTGATTGGAGGAAAGTGGGCGGAGTTATTGGCGAATAAGCCACTATTAGGATTAGGGTTAGGGTTAGGGTTTAGTGTTAGGGTAAGGGTTAGGGTTAGGGTTTAGGGTTATTGTTTGGAACTTTGGAACCGTAAGTTGTATGAGGCTGAAAATTGGTGCATAGGGTTCTGATATTTATGGGAGTGATTGGTGAAAGTTTCAAGTTGATTGGAGGAAAGGGGGCGGAGTTATTGATGAATAAGTCCCTTTTAGCATTACGGTTAGGGTTAGGAACTTTTGAACCGTAAGGTGTAGGAGGCTGAAACTTGGTACATAGGATTCTGATTATCGGTGGAGTGATTGGTGAAAGTTTCAAGTTGATTGGAGCAAATGGGGAGGAGTTATTGATGTATAAGGCCCTTTTAGGATTAGGGTTTAGGGTTAGGGTTAGGGTTAGGGACTTTGGAACCGTAAGGTGTAGTAGGCTGAAAGTTATTGCATAGTGTTCTGATGTTCATCGGAGTGATTGGTGAAAGTTTCAAGTTGATTGGAGGAAAGTGGGCGGAGTTATTGGCGAATAAGCCCCTATTAGGGTTAGGGTTAGGGTTAGGGTTTAGGGTTAGGGTTTAGGGTTAGGGTTTAGGTTTAGGTTTTGGGACTTTGGAACCATAAGGTGTAAGAGGCCTAAAGTTGATGCATAGGTTTAGGGTTAGGGTTAGGGTTAGGTGTAGGAAGCTGAAATTTATTGCATAGGGTTCTGATAGTACGCGGAGTGACTCGTGAATGTTTCAAGTTGATTGGAGAAAAGGGGACGGAGTTATTCATTTTGGCCTTCTTTCGCTGAGAAAACACTATTTGTGACCTGTGATACAAAACAGCCATAACTTTTGTTCAAAGTGAGTTTTCAGTCAAGTTTCAACCTGAAGTCATAGAAAGATGCATAAAAGAGAAGTTACAGGTGGATTAAATACAGTTTTCCTCAAAATACAGGAGTTCTGCATGAAGTGTTCATTTTGGCCTTCTCTCGCTGAGAAAACACTATTTGTGACCTGTGATACAAAACAGCCATAACTTTTGTTCAAAGTGAGTTTTCAGTCAAGTTTCAACCTTAAAGCATAGAAAGATGCATAAACTTTAAGTTACTTGTGGATTTCATGCAGTTTTCCTCAAAATACAGGAGTTCTGCATGAAGTGTTCATTTTGGCCTTCTTTCGCTGAGAAAACACTATTTGTGACCTGTGATACAAAAAAGCCAAAACTTTTGTTCAAAATGACTTTTCAATCAAGTTTCAACCTGAAAGCATTGAAAGATGCATAAACTTTAAATTACAGGTGGATTTCAGGCAGTTTCCCTCAAAATACAGGAGATCTGCATGAAGTGTTCATTTTGGCCTTCTCTAACTCTGAAAACGGTATTTGTGACCTTTGATACAAAAAAAACATAACTTTTGTTCAAAGTGAGTTTTCAGTCAAGTTTCAACCTGAAAGCATAGAAAGATGCATAAAAGAGAAGTTACAGGTGGATTTCAGGCAGTTTTCCTCAAAATACAGGAGTTTTGCATGAAGTGTTCATTTTGACCTTCTCTCGTTAAGAAAACACTATTTGTGACCTGTGATACAAAACAGCCATAATTTCTGTTCTAAGTGAGTTTTCAGTCAAGTTGCAACCTGAAATCATAGAAAGATGAATAAAAGAGAAGTTACAGGCGGATTTCAGGCAGTTTTCCTCAAAATACAGGAGTTCTGCATGAAGTGTTCATTTTGGCCTTCTATCGCTGAGAAAACACTATTTGTGACCTTTGATACAAAAAAAAACATAACTTTTGTTCAAATCGAGTTTTCAGTCAAGTTTCAACCTGAAAGCATAGAAAGATGCATAAAAGAGAAGTTACAGGTGGATTTCATGCAGTTTTCCTCAAAATACAGGAGTTCTGCATGAAGTGTTCATTTTGGCCTTATCTGTTTGAGAAAACACTATTTGTGACCTGTGATACAAAACAGCCATAACTTTTGTTCAAAGTGAGTTTTCAGTCAAGTTTCAACCTGAAAGAATAGAAAGATGCATAAAAGAGAAGTTACAGGTGGATTTCAGGCAGTTTTCCTCGAAATACAGGAGTTCTGCATGAAGTGTTCATTTTGACCTTCTCTAGTTAAGAAAACACTATTTGTGACCTGTGATACAAAACAGCCATAATTTGTGTTCAAAGTGAGTTTTCAGTCATGTTGCAACCTGAAATCATACAAAGATGCATAAAAGAGAAATTACAGGTGGATTTCAGGCAGTTTTCCTCAAAATACAGGAATTCTGCATGAAATGTTCATTTTGGCCTTCTCTAGCTCTGAAAACACTATTTGTGACCTTTGATACAAAAAAACCATAACTTTGTTCAAAGTGAGTTTTCAGTCAAGTTTAAACCTGAAAGCATAGAAAGATGCATAAAAGAGAAGTTACAGGTGGATTTCATGCAATTTTCCTCAAAATACAGAAGTTCTGAATGAAGTGTTCATTTTGGCCTTCTCTCGCTGAGAAAACACCATTTGTGACCTGTGATACAAAACAGCCATAACTTTTGTTCAAAGTGAGTTTTCAGTCAAGTTGCAACCTGAAATCATAGAAAGATGCATAAAAGAGAAGTTACAGGTGGATTTCATGCAGTTTTCCTCAAAATACAGGAGTTCTGCATGAAGTGTTCATTTTGGCCTTCTCTCGCTGAGAAAACACTATTTGTGACCTGTGATACAAAAAAGCCAAAACTTTTGTTCAAAATGACTTTTCAATCAAGTTTCAACCTGAAAGCATTGAAAGATGCATAAACTTTAAATTACAGGTGGATTTCAGGCAGTTTCCCTCAAAATACAGGAGATCTGCATGAAGTGTTCATTTTGGCCTTCTCTAACTCTGAAAACGGTATTTGTGACCTTTGATACAAAAAAAACATAACTTTTGTTCAAAGTGAGTTTTCAGTCAAGTTTCAACCTGAAATCATGGAAAGATGTATAAAAGAGAAGTTACAGGTGGATTTCAGGCAGTTTTCCTCAAAATACAGGAGTTTTGCATGAAGTGTTCATTTTGACCTTCTCTCGTTAAGAAAACACTATTTGTGACCTGTGATACAAAACAGCCATAATTTCTGTTCTAAGTGAGTTTTCAGTCAAGTTGCAACCTGAAATCATAGAAAGATGAATAAAAGAGAAGTTACAGGCGGATTTCAGGCAGTTTTCCTCAAAATACAGGAGTTCTGCATGAAGTGTTCATTTTGGCCTTCTATCGCTGAGAAAACACTATTTGTGACCTTTGATACAAAAAAAACCATAACTTTTGTTCAAATCGAGTTTTCAGTCAAGTTTCAACCTGAAAGCATAGAAAGATGCATAAAAGAGAAGTTACAGGTGGATTTCATGCAGTTTTCCTCAAAATACAGGAGTTCTGCATGAAGTGTTCATTTTGGCCTTATCTGTTTGAGAAAACACTATTTGTGACCTGTGATACAAAACAGCCATAACTTTTGTTCAAAGTGAGTTTTCAGTCAAGTTTCAACCTGAAAGAATAGAAAGATGCATAAAAGAGAAGTTACAGGTGGATTTCAGGCAGTTTTCCTCGAAATACAGGAGTTCTGCATGAAGTGTTCATTTTGACCTTCTCTAGTTAAGAAAACACTATTTGTGACCTGTGATACAAAACAGCCATAATTTGTGTTCAAAGTGAGTTTTCAGTCATGTTGCAACCTGAAATCATACAAAGATGCATAAAAGAGAAGTTACAGGTGGATTTCAGGCAGTTTTCCTCAAAATACAGGAATTCTGCATGAAATGTTCATTTTGGCCTTCTCTAGCTCTGAAAACACTATTTGTGACCTTTGATACAAAAAAACCATAACTTTGTTCAAAGTGAGTTTTCAGTCAAGTTTAAACCTGAAAGCATAGAAAGATGCATAAAAGAGAAGTTACAGGTGGATTTCATGCAGTTTTCCTCAAAATACAGAAGTTCTGAATGAAGTGTTCATTTTGGCCTTCTCTCGCTGAGAAAACACCATTTGTGACCTGTGATACAAAACAGCCATAACTTTTGTTCAAAGTGAGTTTTCAGTCAAGTTGCAACCTGAAATCATAGAAAGATGCATAAAAGAGAAGTTACAGGTGGATTTCATGCAGTTTTCCTCAAAATACAGGAGTTCTGCATGAAGTGTTCATTTTGGCCTTCTCTCGCTGAGAAAACACTATTTGTGACCTGTGATACAAAAAAAACACAACTTTTGTTCAAAGTGAGTTTTCAGGCAGTTTGCAACCTGAAATCATAGAAAGATGCAAAAAAGAGAAGTTACAGGTGGATTTCAGGCAGTTTTCCTCAAAATACAGGAATTTTGCATGAAATGTTCATTTTGGCCTTCTCTAGCTCTGAAAACACTATTTGTGACCTTTGATACAAAAAAACCATAACTTTGTTCAAAGTGAGTTTTCAGTCAAGTTTCAACCTGAAAGCATAGAAAGATGCATAAAAGAGAAGTTACAGGTGGATTTCATGCAGTTTTCCTCAAAATACAGAAGTTCTGCATGAAGTGTTCATTTTGGCCTTCTCTCGCTGAGAAAACACTTTTTGTGACCTGTGATACAAAACAGCCATAACTTTTGTTCAAAGTGAGTTTTCAGTCCAGTTGAAACCTGAAATCATAGAAAGATGCATAAAAGAGAAGTTACAGGTGGATTTCATGCAGTTTTCCTCAAAATACAGGAATTCTGCATGAAGTGTTCATTTTGGCCTTCTCTCGCGGAGAAAACACTATTTGTGACCTGTGATACAAAAAAAAACATAACTTTTGTTCAAAGTGAGTTTTCATTCAAGTTTCAACCTGAAATCATGGAAAGATGTTTAAAAGAGAAGTTACAAGTGGATTTCATGCAGTTTTCCTCAACATGAAGGAGTTCTGCATGAAGTGTTCATTTTGGCCTTCTCTCGATGAGAAAACAGTATTTGTGACCTGTGATACAAAACAGCCGTGACTTCTGTTCAAAGTGAGTTTTCAGTCAAGTTTCAACCTGAAAGCATAGAAAGATGCATAAAAGAGAAGTTACAGGTGGATTTCAGACTGTTTTCCTCAAAATACAGGAGTTCTGCATGAAGTGTTCATTTTGGCCTTCTCTCGCTGAGAAAACACTATTTGTGACCTGTGATACAAAACAGCCATAACTTTTGTTCAAAGAGAGTTTTCAGTCAAGTTTCAACCTTAAAGCATTGAAAGATGCATAAAAGAGAAGTTACAGGTGGATTTCATGCAGTTTTCCTCAAAATACAGGAGGTCTGCATGAAGTGTTCATTTTGGCCTTCTCTCGCTGAGAAAACACTATTTGTGACCTGTGATACAAAAAAAACATAACTTTTGTTCAAAGTGAGTTTTCAGGCAGTTTGCAACCTGAAATCATAGAAAGATGCATTTAAAAGATGTTACAGGTGGATTTCAGGCTGTTTTCCTCAAAATATTGGAGTTATGCATGAAGTTTTCATTTTGGCCTTCTCTAGCTCTGAAAACACTATTTGTGACCTTTGATACAAAAAAAAACATAACTTTTGTTCAAATCGAGTTTTCAGTCAAGTTTCAACCTGAAAGCATAGAAAGATGCATAAAAGAGAAGTTACAGGTGGATTTCATGCAGTTTTCCTCAAAATACAGGAGTTATGCATGAAGTGTTCATTTTGGCCTTCTCTCTCTGAGAAAACACTATTTGTGACCTGTGATACAAAACAGCCATATCTTTTGTTCAAAGTGAGTTTTCAGTCAAGTTTCAACCTTAAACCATAGAAAGATGCATATACTTTAAGTTACTCTTGGATTTCATGCAGTTTTCCTCAAAATACAGGAGTTCTGCATGAAGTGTTCATTTTGGCCTTCTCTGTTTGAGAAAACACTATTTGTGACCTTTGTTACAAAAAACCATAACTTTGTTCAAAGTGAGTTTTCAGTCAAGTTTCAACCTGAAATCATGGAAAGATGCATAAAAGAGAAGTTACAGGTGGATTTCAGGCAGTTTTCCTCAAAATACAGGAATTCTGCATGAAATGTTTATTTTGGCCTTCTCTCGCTCTGAAAACACTATTTGTGACCTTTGATACAAAAAAGCCATAACTTTTGTTCAAAGAGAGTTTTCAGTCAAGTTTCAACCTGAAAGAATAGAAAGATGCATAAAAGAGAAGTTACAGGTGGATTTCATGCAGTTTTCCTCAAAATACAGGAGTTATGCATGAAGTGTTCATTTTGGCCTTCTCTCGCGGAGAAAAAACTATTTGTGACCTGTGATTCAAAACAGCCATAACTTTTGTTCAAAGTGAGTTTTCAGTCAAGTTTCAACCTGAAAGCATAGAAAGATGCATAAAAGAGAAGTTACAGGTGGATTTCAGACTGTTTTCCTCAAAATACAGGAGTTCTGCATGAAGTTTTCATTTTGGCCTTCTCTAGCTCTGAAAACACTATTTGTGACCTTTGATACAAAAAAAAACATAACTTTTGTTCAAAGTGAGTTTTCAGTCAAGTTTCAACCTGAAAGCATAGAAAGATGCATAAACTTGAAGTTACTTGTGGATTTCATGCAGTTTTCCTCAAAATACAGGAGTTCTGCATGAAGTGTTCATTTTGGCCTTCTCTCTTTGAGAAAACACTATTTGTGACCTGTGATACAAAACAGACATAACTTTTGTTCAAAGTGAGTTTTCAGTAAAGTTGCAACCTGAAATCATAGAAAGATGCATAAAAGAGAAGTTACAGGTGGATTTCAGGCAGTTTTCCTTAAAATACAGGAGTTATGCATGAAATGTTCATTTTGGCCTTCTCTAGCTCTGAAAACACTATTTGTGACCTTTGATCCAAAAATGCCATAACTTTTGTTCAAATCGAGTTTTCAGTCAAGTTTCAACCTGAAAGCATAGAAAGATGCATAAAAGAGAAGTTACAGGTGGATTTCAGGCAGTTTTCCTCGAAATACAGGAGTTCTGCATGAAGTGTTCATTTTGGCCTTCTCTCGCTGAGAAAACACTATTTGTGACCTGTGATACAAAACAGCCATAACTTTTGTTCAAAGTGAGTTTTCAGTCAAGTTTCAACCTTAAACCATAGAAAGATGCATAAACTTTAAGTTACTCTTGGATTTCATGCAGTTTTCCTCAAAATACAGGAGTTCTGCATGAAGTGTTCATTTTGGCCTTCTCTCGCTGAGAAAACACTATTTGTGACCTGTGATACAAAAAAGCCAAAACTTTTGTTCAAAATGACTTTTCAATCAAGTTTCAACCTGAAAGCATTGAAAGATGCATAAACTTTAAATTACAGGTGGATTTCAGGCAGTTTCCCTCAAAATACAGGAGATCTGCATGAAGTGTTCATTTTGGCCTTCTCTAACTCTGAAAACGGTATTTGTGACCTTTGATACAAAAAAAACATAACTTTTGTTCAAAGTGAGTTTTCAGTCAAGTTTCAACCTGAAATCATGGAAAGATGTATAAAAGAGAAGTTACAGGTGGATTTCAGGCAGTTTTCCTCAAAATACAGGAGTTTTGCATGAAGTGTTCATTTTGACCTTCTCTCGTTAAGAAAACACTATTTGTGACCTGTGATACAAAACAGCCATAATTTCTGTTCTAAGTGAGTTTTCAGTCAAGTTGCAACCTGAAATCATAGAAAGATGAATAAAAGAGAAGTTACAGGCGGATTTCAGGCAGTTTTCCTCAAAATACAGGAGTTCTGCATGAAGTGTTCATTTTGGCCTTCTATCGCTGAGAAAACACTATTTGTGACCTTTGATACAAAAAAAACCATAACTTTTGTTCAAATCGAGTTTTCAGTCAAGTTTCAACCTGAAAGCATAGAAAGATGCATAAAAGAGAAGTTACAGGTGGATTTCATGCAGTTTTCCTCAAAATACAGGAGTTCTGCATGAAGTGTTCATTTTGGCCTTATCTGTTTGAGAAAACACTATTTGTGACCTGTGATACAAAACAGCCATAACTTTTGTTCAAAGTGAGTTTTCAGTCAAGTTTCAACCTGAAAGAATAGAAAGATGCATAAAAGAGAAGTTACAGGTGGATTTCAGGCAGTTTTCCTCGAAATACAGGAGTTCTGCATGAAGTGTTCATTTTGACCTTCTCTAGTTAAGAAAACACTATTTGTGACCTGTGATACAAAACAGCCATAATTTGTGTTCAAAGTGAGTTTTCAGTCATGTTGCAACCTGAAATCATACAAAGATGCATAAAAGAGAAGTTACAGGTGGATTTCAGGCAGTTTTCCTCAAAATACAGGAATTCTGCATGAAATGTTCATTTTGGCCTTCTCTAGCTCTGAAAACACTATTTGTGACCTTTGATACAAAAAAACCATAACTTTGTTCAAAGTGAGTTTTCAGTCAAGTTTAAACCTGAAAGCATAGAAAGATGCATAAAAGAGAAGTTACAGGTGGATTTCATGCAGTTTTCCTCAAAATACAGAAGTTCTGAATGAAGTGTTCATTTTGGCCTTCTCTCGCTGAGAAAACACCATTTGTGACCTGTGATACAAAACAGCCATAACTTTTGTTCAAAGTGAGTTTTCAGTCAAGTTGCAACCTGAAATCATAGAAAGATGCATAAAAGAGAAGTTACAGGTGGATTTCATGCAGTTTTCCTCAAAATACAGGAGTTCTGCATGAAGTGTTCATTTTGGCCTTCTCTCGCTGAGAAAACACTATTTGTGACCTGTGATACAAAAAAAACACAACTTTTGTTCAAAGTGAGTTTTCAGGCAGTTTGCAACCTGAAATCATAGAAAGATGCAAAAAAGAGAAGTTACAGGTGGATTTCAGGCAGTTTTCCTCAAAATACAGGAATTTTGCATGAAATGTTCATTTTGGCCTTCTCTAGCTCTGAAAACACTATTTGTGACCTTTGATACAAAAAAACCATAACTTTGTTCAAAGTGAGTTTTCAGTCAAGTTTCAACCTGAAAGCATAGAAAGATGCATAAAAGAGAAGTTACAGGTGGATTTCATGCAGTTTTCCTCAAAATACAGAAGTTCTGCATGAAGTGTTCATTTTGGCCTTCTCTCGCTGAGAAAACACTTTTTGTGACCTGTGATACAAAACAGCCATAACTTTTGTTCAAAGTGAGTTTTCAGTCCAGTTGAAACCTGAAATCATAGAAAGATGCATAAAAGAGAAGTTACAGGTGGATTTCATGCAGTTTTCCTCAAAATACAGGAATTCTGCATGAAGTGTTCATTTTGGCCTTCTCTCGCGGAGAAAACACTATTTGTGACCTGTGATACAAAAAAAAACATAACTTTTGTTCAAAGTGAGTTTTCAGTCAAGTTTCAACCTGAAATCATGGAAAGATGTTTAAAAGAGAAGTTACAAGTGGATTTCATGCAGTTTTCCTCAACATGAAGGAGTTCTGCATGAAGTGTTCATTTTGGCCTTCTCTCGATGAGAAAACAGTATTTGTGACCTGTGATACAAAACAGCCGTGACTTCTGTTCAAAGTGAGTTTTCAGTCAAGTTTCAACCTGAAAGCATAGAAAGATGCATAAAAGAGAAGTTACAGGTGGATTTCAGACTGTTTTCCTCAAAATACAGGAGTTCTGCATGAAGTGTTCATTTTGGCCTTCTCTCGCTGAGAAAACACTATTTGTGACCTGTGATACAAAACAGCCATAACTTTTGTTCAAAGAGAGTTTTCAGTCAAGTTTCAACCTTAAAGCATTGAAAGATGCATAAAAGAGAAGTTACAGGTGGATTTCATGCAGTTTTCCTCAAAATACAGGAGGTCTGCATGAAGTGTTCATTTTGGCCTTCTCTCGCTGAGAAAACACTATTTGTGACCTGTGATACAAAAAAAACATAACTTTTGTTCAAAGTGAGTTTTCAGGCAGTTTGCAACCTGAAATCATAGAAAGATGCATTTAAAAGATGTTACAGGTGGATTTCAGGCTGTTTTCCTCAAAATATTGGAGTTATGCATGAAGTTTTCATTTTGGCCTTCTCTAGCTCTGAAAACACTATTTGTGACCTTTGATACAAAAAAAAACATAACTTTTGTTCAAATCGAGTTTTCAGTCAAGTTTCAACCTGAAAGCATAGAAAGATGCATAAAAGAGAAGTTACAGGTGGATTTCATGCAGTTTTCCTCAAAATACAGGAGTTATGCATGAAGTGTTCATTTTGGCCTTCTCTCTCTGAGAAAACACTATTTGTGACCTGTGATACAAAACAGCCATATCTTTTGTTCAAAGTGAGTTTTCAGTCAAGTTTCAACCTTAAACCATAGAAAGATGCATATACTTTAAGTTACTCTTGGATTTCATGCAGTTTTCCTCAAAATACAGGAGTTCTGCATGAAGTGTTCATTTTGGCCTTCTCTGTTTGAGAAAACACTATTTGTGACCTTTGTTACAAAAAACCATAACTTTGTTCAAAGTGAGTTTTCAGTCAAGTTTCAACCTGAAATCATGGAAAGATGCATAAAAGAGAAGTTACAGGTGGATTTCAGGCAGTTTTCCTCAAAATACAGGAATTCTGCATGAAATGTTTATTTTGGCCTTCTCTCGCTCTGAAAACACTATTTGTGACCTTTGATACAAAAAAGCCATAACTTTTGTTCAAAGAGAGTTTTCAGTCAAGTTTCAACCTGAAAGAATAGAAAGATGCATAAAAGAGAAGTTACAGGTGGATTTCATGCAGTTTTCCTCAAAATACAGGAGTTATGCATGAAGTGTTCATTTTGGCCTTCTCTCGCGGAGAAAAAACTATTTGTGACCTGTGATTCAAAACAGCCATAACTTTTGTTCAAAGTGAGTTTTCAGTCAAGTTTCAACCTGAAAGCATAGAAAGATGCATAAAAGAGAAGTTACAGGTGGATTTCAGACTGTTTTCCTCAAAATACAGGAGTTCTGCATGAAGTTTTCATTTTGGCCTTCTCTAGCTCTGAAAACACTATTTGTGACCTTTGATACAAAAAAAAACATAACTTTTGTTCAAAGTGAGTTTTCAGTCAAGTTTCAACCTGAAAGCATAGAAAGATGCATAAACTTGAAGTTACTTGTGGATTTCATGCAGTTTTCCTCAAAATACAGGAGTTCTGCATGAAGTGTTCATTTTGGCCTTCTCTCTTTGAGAAAACACTATTTGTGACCTGTGATACAAAACAGACATAACTTTTGTTCAAAGTGAGTTTTCAGTAAAGTTGCAACCTGAAATCATAGAAAGATGCATAAAAGAGAAGTTACAGGTGGATTTCAGGCAGTTTTCCTTAAAATACAGGAGTTATGCATGAAATGTTCATTTTGGCCTTCTCTAGCTCTGAAAACACTATTTGTGACCTTTGATCCAAAAATGCCATAACTTTTGTTCAAATCGAGTTTTCAGTCAAGTTTCAACCTGAAAGCATAGAAAGATGCATAAAAGAGAAGTTACAGGTGGATTTCAGGCAGTTTTCCTCGAAATACAGGAGTTCTGCATGAAGTGTTCATTTTGGCCTTCTCTCGCTGAGAAAACACTATTTGTGACCTGTGATACAAAACAGCCATAACTTTTGTTCAAAGTGAGTTTTCAGTCAAGTTTCAACCTTAAACCATAGAAAGATGCATAAACTTTAAGTTACTCTTGGATTTCATGCAGTTTTCCTCAAAATACAGGAGTTCTGCATGAAGTGTTCATTTTGGCCTTCTCTGTTTGAGAAAACACTATTTGTGACCTGTGATACAAAACAGCCATAACTTTTGTTCAAAGTGAGTTTTCAGTCAAGTTTCAACCTGAAAGCATAGAAAGATGCATAAAAGAGAAGTAACAGGTGGATTTCAGGCAGTTTTCCTCAAAATACAGGAGTTCTGCATGAAGTGTTCATTTTGACTTTCTCTCGTGAAGAAAACACTATTTGTGACCTTTGATACAAAAAACCATAACTTTGTTCAAAGTGAATTTTCAGTCAAGTTTCAACCTGAAATCATGGAAAGATGCATAAAAGAGAAGTTACAGGTGGATTTCATGCAGTTTTCCTCAAAATACAGAAGTTCTGCATGAAGTGTTCATTTTGGCCTTCTCTCGCTGAGAAAACACTATTTGTGACCTGTGATACAAAACAGCCATAACTTTTGTTCAAAGTGAGTTTTCAGTCAAGTTTCAACCTGAAATCATAGAAAGATGCATAAAAGAGAAGTTACAGGTGGATTTTAGGCAGTTTTCCTCAATATACAGGAATTCTGCATGAAATTTTCATTTTGGCCTTCTCTAGCTCTGAAAACACTATTTGTGACCTTTGATACAAAAAAGCCATAACTTTTGTTCAAAGAGAGTTTTCAGTCAAGTTTCAACCTGAAAGCATAGAAAGATGCATAAAAGAGAAGTTACAGGTGGATTTCATGCAGTTTTCCTCAAAATACAGGAGTTCTGCATGAAGTGTTCATTTTGGCCTTCTCTCGCGGAGAAAAAACTATTTGTGACCTGTGATTCAAAACAGCCATAACTTTTGTTCAAAGTGAGTTTTCAGTCAAGTTTCAATCTGAAAGCATAGAAAGATGCATAAAAGAGAAGTTACAGGTGGATTTCAGACTGTTTTCCTCAAAATACAGGAGTTCTGCATGAAGTGTTCATTTTGGCCTTCTCTCGCTGAGAAAACACTATTTGTGACCTGTGATACAAAACAGCCATAACTTTTTTCAAAAAGAATTTTCAATCAAGTTTCAACATGAAAGCATTGAAAGATGCATAAAAGAGAAGTTACAGGTGGATTTCAGGCAGTTTTCCTCAAAATACAGGAGTTCTGCATGAAGTGTTCATTTTGGCCTTCTCTAACTCTGAAAACACTATTTGTGACCTTTGATACAAAAAAAAAACATAACTTTTGTTCAAAGTGAGTTTTCAGTCAAGTTTCAACCTGAAATCATGGAAAGATGTATAAAAGAGAAGTTACAAGTGGATTTCATGCAGTTTTCCTCAAAATACAGGAGTTCTGCATCAAGTGTTCATTTTGGCCTTCTCTCGATGAGAAAACACTATTTGTGACCTGTGATACAAAACAGCCGTGACTTCTGTTCAAAGTGAGTTTTCAGTCAAGTTTCAACCTGAAAGCATAGAAAGATGCATAAAAGAAAAGTTACAGGTGGATTTCATGCAGTTTTCCTCAAAATACAGGAGTTCTGCATGAAGTGTTCATTTTGGCCTTCTCTCGCGGAGAAAAAACTATTTGTGACCTGTGATTCAAAACAGCCATAACTTTTGTTCAAAGTGAGTTTTCAATCAAGTTTCAACCTGAAAGCATAGAAAGATGCATAAAAGAGAAGTTCCAGCTTGATTTCAGACTGTTTTCCTCAAAATACAGGAGTTCTGCATGAAGTGTTCATTTTGGCCTTCTCTCGCTGAGAAAACACTATTTGTGACCTGTGATACAAAACAGCCATAACTTTTTTTCAAAAAGAATTTTCAATCAAGTTTCAACATGAAAGCATTGAAAGATGCATAAAAGAGAAGTTACAGGCGGATTTCAGGCAGTTTTCCTCAAAATACAGGAATTCTGCATGAAGTGTTCATTTTGGCCTTCTCTAGCTCTGAAAACACTATTTGTGACCTTTGATACAAAAAAAACATAACTTTTGTTCAAAGTGAGTTTTCAGTCAAGTTTCAACCTGAAAGCATAGAAAGATGCATAAACTTTAAGTTACTTGTGAATTTCATGCAGTTTTCCTCAAAATACAGGAGTTCTGCATGAAGTGTTCATTTTGGCCTTCTCTCTTTGAGAAAACACTATTTGTGACCTGTGATACAAAACAGACATAACTTTTGTTCAAAGTGAGTTTTCAGTAAAGTTGCAACCTGAAATCATAGAAAGATGCATAAAAGAGAAGTTACAGGTGGATTTCAGGCAGTTTTCCTTAAAATACAGGAGTTATGCATGAAATGTTCATTTTGGCCTTCTCTAGCTCTGAAAACACTATTTGTGACCTTTGATACAAAAAAAACATAACTTTTGTTCAAAGTGAGTTTTCAGTCAAGTTTCAACCTGAAAGCATAGAAAGATGCATAAAAGAGAAGTTACAGGTGGATTTCATGCAGGTTTCCTCAAAATACAGGAGTTCTGCATGAAGTGTTCATTTTGACCTTCTCTCGTTAAGAAAACACTATTTGTGACCTGTGATACAAAACAGCCATAATTTCTGTTCAAAGTGAGTTTTCAGTCAAGTTGCAACCTGAAATCATAGAAAGATGCATAAAAGAGAAGTTACAGGTGGATTTCAGGCAGTTTTCCTCAAAATACAGGAATTCTGCATGAAATGTTCATTTTGGCCTTCTCTAGCTCTGAAAACACTATTTGTGACCTTTGATACAAAAAAAAACATAACTTTTGTTCAAATCGAGTTTTCAATCAAGTTTCAACCTGAAAGCATAGAAAGATGCATAAAAGAGAAGTTACAGCTGGATTTCAGGCAGTTTTCCTCGAAATACAGGAGTTCTGCATGAAGTGTTCATTTTGGCCTTCTCTCGCTGAGAAAACACTATTTGTGACCTGTGATACAAAACAGCCATAACTTTTGTTCAAAGTGAGTTTTCAGTCAAGTTTCAACCTTAAACCATAGAAAGATGCATAAACTTTAAGTTACTCTTGGATTTCATGCAGTTTTCCTCAAAATACAGGAGTTCTGCATGAAGTGTTCATTTTGGCCTTCTCTGTTTGAGAAAACACTATTTGTGACCTGTGATACAAAACAGCCATAACTTTTGTTCAAAGTGAGTTTTCAGTCAAGTTTCAACCTGAAAGCATAGAAAGATGCATAAAAGAGAAGTAACAGGTGGATTTCAGGCAGTTTTCCTCAAAATACAGGAGTTCTGCATGAAGTGTTCATTTTGACTTTCTCTCGTGAAGAAAACACTATTTGTGACCTTTGATACAAAAAAACATAACTTTGTTCAAAGTGAATTTTCAGTCAAGTTTCAACCTGAAATCATGGAAAGATGCATAAAAGAGAAGTTACAGGTGGATTTCATGCAGTTTTCCTCAAAATACAGAAGTTCTGCATGAAGTGTTCATTTTGGCCTTCTCTCGCTGAGAAAACACTATTTGTGACCTGTGATACAAAACAGCCATAACTATTGTTCAAAGTGAGTTTTCAGTCAAGTTGCAACCTGAAATCATAGAAAGATGCATAAAAGAGAAGTTACAGGTGGATTTTAGGCAGTTTTCCTCAATATACAGGAATTCTGCATGAAATGTTCATTTTGGCCTTCTCTAGCTCTGAAAACACTATTTGTGACCTTTGATACAAAAAAAAACATAACTTTTGTTCAAAGTGAGTTTTCAGTCAAGTTTCAACCTGAAAGCATAGAAAGATGCATAAACTTTAAGTTACTTGTGGATTTCATGCAGTTTTCCTCAAAATACAGGAGTTCTGCATGAAGTGTTCATTTTGGCCTTCTCTCTTTGAGAAAACACTATTTGTGACCTGTGATACAAAACAGACATAACTTTTGTTCAAAGTGAGTTTTCAGTAAAGTTGCAACCTGAAATCATAGAAAGATGCATAAAAGAGAAGTTACAGGTGGATTTCAGGCAGTTTTCCTTAAAATACAGGAGTTATGCATGAAATGTTCATTTTGGCCTTCTCTAGCTCTGAAAACACTATTTGTGACCTTTGATACAAAAAAAACATAACTTTTGTTCAAAGTGAGTTTTCAGTCAAGTTTCAACCTGAAAGCATAGAAAGATGCATAAAAGAGAAGTTACAGGTGGATTTCATGCAGGTTTCCTCAAAATACAGGAGTTCTGCATGAAGTGTTCATTTTGACCTTCTCTCGTTAAGAAAACACTATTTGTGACCTGTGATACAAAACAGCCATAATTTCTGTTCAAAGTGAGTTTTCAGTCAAGTTGCAACCTGAAATCATAGAAAGATGCATAAAAGAGAAGTTACAGGTGGATTTCAGGCAGTTTTCCTCAAAATACAGGAATTCTGCATGAAATGTTCATTTTGGCCTTCTCTAGCTCTGAAAACACTATTTGTGACCTTTGATACAAAAAAAAACATAACTTTTGTTCAAATCGAGTTTTCAATCAAGTTTCAACCTGAAAGCATAGAAAGATGCATAAAAGAGAAGTTACAGGTGGATTTCAGGCAGTTTTCCTCGAAATACAGGAGTTCTGCATGAAGTGTTCATTTTGGCCTTCTCTCGCTGAGAAAACACTATTTGTGACCTGTGATACAAAACAGCCATAACTTTTGTTCAAAGTGAGTTTTCAGTCAAGTTTCAACCTTAAACCATAGAAAGATGCATAAACTTTAAGTTACTCTTGGATTTCATGCAGTTTTCCTCAAAATACAGGAGTTCTGCATGAAGTGTTCATTTTGGCCTTCTCTGTTTGAGAAAACACTATTTGTGACCTGTGATACAAAACAGCCATAACTTTTGTTCAAAGTGAGTTTTCAGTCAAGTTTCAACCTGAAAGCATAGAAACATGCATAAAAGAGAAGTAACAGGTGGATTTCAGGCAGTTTTCCTCAAAATACAGGAGTTCTGCATGAAGTGTTCATTTTGACTTTCTCTCGTGAAGAAAACACTATTTGTGACCTTTGATACAAAAAACCATAACTTTGTTCAAAGTGAATTTTCAGTCAAGTTTCAACCTGAAATCATGGAAAGATGCATAAAAGAGAAGTTACAGGTGGATTTCATGCAGTTTTCCTCAAAATACAGAAGTTCTGCATGAAGTGTTCATTTTGGCCTTCTCTCGCTGAGAAAACACTATTTGTGACCTGTGATACAAAACAGCCATAACTTTTGTTCAAAGTGAGTTTTCAGTCAAGTTGCAACCTGAAATCATAGAAAGATGCATAAAAGAGAAGTTACAGGTGGATTTTAGGCAGTTTTCCTCAATATACAGGAATTCTGCATGAAATGTTCATTTTGGCCTTCTCTAGCTCTGAAAACACTATTTGTGACCTTTGATACAAAAAAGCCATAACTTTTGTTCAAAGAGAGTTTTCAGTCAAGTTTCAACCTGAAAGCATAGAAAGATGCATAAAAGAGAAGTTACAGGTGGATTTCATGCAGTTTTCCTCAAAATACAGGAGTTCTGCATGAAGTGTTCATTTTGGCCTTCTCTCGCGGAGAAAAAACTATTTGTGACCTGTGATTCAAAACAGCCATAACTTTTGTTCAAAGTGAGTTTTCAGTCAAGTTTCAATCTGAAAGCATAGAAAGATGCATAAAAGAGAAGTTACAGCTTGATTTCAGTGAGTTTTCATCAAAATACAGGAGTTCTGCATGAAGTGTTCATTTTGGCCTTCTCTCGCTGAGAAAACACTATTTGTGACCTGTGATACAAAACAGCCATAACTTTTGTTCAAAGTGAGTTTTCAGTCAAGTTGCAACCTGAAATCATAGAAAGATGCATAAAAGAGAAGTTACAGGTGGATTTTAGGCAGTTTTCCTCAATATACAGGAATTCTGCATGAAATGTTCATTTTGGCCTTCTCTAGCTCTGAAAACACTATTTGTGACCTTTGATACAAAAAAAAACATAACTTTTGTTCAAAGTGAGTTTTCAGTCAAGTTTCAACCTGAAAGCATAGAAAGATGCATAAACTTTAAGTTACTTGTGGATTTCATGCAGTTTTCCTCAAAATACAGGAGTTCTGCATGAAGTGTTCATTTTGGCCTTCTCTCTTTGAGAAAACACTATTTGTGACCTGTGATACAAAACAGACATAACTTTTGTTCAAAGTGAGTTTTCAGTAA
Organism: Aulostomus chinensis; assembly: GCF_037954235.1. NCBI lineage: Eukaryota > Metazoa > Chordata > Actinopteri > Syngnathiformes > Aulostomidae > Aulostomus > Aulostomus chinensis. The sequence goes on along the minus strand of NC_141335.1, from coordinate 16,398,748 downwards.
AGTTGCAACCTGAAATCATAGAAAGATGCATAAAAGAGAAGTTACAGGTGGATTTCAGGCAGTTTTCCTTAAAATACAGGAGTTATGCATGAAATGTTCATTTTGGCCTTCTCTAGCTCTGAAAACACTATTTGTGACCTTTGATACAAAAAAAACATAACTTTTGTTCAAAGTGAGTTTTCAGTCAAGTTTCAACCTGAAAGCATAGAAAGATGCATAAAAGAGAAGTTACAGGTGGATTTCATGCAGGTTTCCTCAAAATACAGGAGTTCTGCATGAAGTGTTCATTTTGACCTTCTCTCGTTAAGAAAACACTATTTGTGACCTGTGATACAAAACAGCCATAATTTCTGTTCAAAGTGAGTTTTCAGTCAAGTTGCAACCTGAAATCATAGAAAGATGCATAAAAGAGAAGTTACAGGTGGATTTCAGGCAGTTTTCCTCAAAATACAGGAATTCTGCATGAAATGTTCATTTTGGCCTTCTCTAGCTCTGAAAACACTATTTGTGACCTTTGATACAAAAAAAAACATAACTTTTGTTCAAATCGAGTTTTCAATCAAGTTTCAACCTGAAAGCATAGAAAGATGCATAAAAGAGAAGTTACAGGTGGATTTCAGGCAGTTTTCCTCGTAATACAGGAGTTCTGCATGAAGTGTTCATTTTGGCCTTCTCTCGCTGAGAAAACACTATTTGTGACCTGTGATACAAAACAGCCATAACTTTTGTTCAAAGTGAGTTTTCAGTCAAGTTTCAACCTTAAACCATAGAAAGATGCATAAACTTTAAGTTACTCTTGGATTTCATGCAGTTTTCCTCAAAATACAGGAGTTCTGCATGAAGTGTTCATTTTGGCCTTCTCTGTTTGAGAAAACACTATTTGTGACCTGTGATACAAAACAGCCATAACTTTTGTTCAAAGTGAGTTTTCAGTCAAGTTTCAACCTGAAAGCATAGAAAGATGCATAAAAGAGAAGTAACAGGTGGATTTCAGGCAGTTTTCCTCAAAATACAGGAGTTCTGCATGAAGTGTTCATTTTGACTTTCTCTCGTGAAGAAAACACTATTTGTGACCTTTGATACAAAAAACCATAACTTTGTTCAAAGTGAATTTTCAGTCAAGTTTCAACCTGAAATCATGGAAAGATGCATAAAAGAGAAGTTACAGGTGGATTTCATGCAGTTTTCCTCAAAATACAGAAGTTCTGCATGAAGTGTTCATTTTGGCCTTCTCTCGCTGAGAAAACACTATTTGTGACCTGTGATACAAAACAGCCATAACTTTTGTTCAAAGTGAGTTTTCAGTCAAGTTTCAACCTGAAAGCATAGAAAGATGCATAAAAGAGAAGTAACAGGTGGATTTCAGGCAGTTTTCCTCAAAATACAGGAGTTCTGCATGAAGTGTTCATTTTGACTTTCTCTCGTGAAGAAAACACTATTTGTGACCTTTGATACAAAAAACCATAACTTTGTTCAAAGTGAATTTTCAGTCAAGTTTCAACCTGAAATCATGGAAAGATGCATAAAAGAGAAGTTACAGGTGGATTTCATGCAGTTTTCCTCAAAATACAGAAGTTCTGCATGAAGTGTTCATTTTGGCCTTCTCTCGCTGAGAAAACACTATTTGTGACCTGTGATACAAAACAGCCATAACTTTTGTTCAAAGTGAGTTTTCAGTCAAGTTGCAACCTGAAATCATAGAAAGATTCATAAAAGAGAAGTTACAGGTGGATTTTAGGCAGTTTTCCTCAATATACAGGAATTCTGCATGAAATGTTCATTTTGGCCTTCTCTAGCTCTGAAAACACTATTTGTGACCTTTGATACAAAAAAGCCATAACTTTTGTTCAAAGAGAGTTTTCAGTCAAGTTTCAACCTGAAAGCATAGAAAGATGCATAAAAGAGAAGTTACAGGTGGATTTCATGCAGTTTTCCTCAAAATACAGGAGTTCTGCATGAAGTGTTCATTTTGGCCTTCTCTCGCGGAGAAAAAACTATTTGTGACCTGTGATTCAAAACAGCCATAACTTTTGTTCAAAGTGAGTTTTCAGTCAAGTTTCAATCTGAAAGCATAGAAAGATGCATAAAAGAGAAGTAACAGCTTGATTTCAGTGAGTTTTCATCAAAATACAGGAGTTCTGCATGAAGTGTTCATTTTGGCCTTCTCTCGCTGAGAAAACACTATTTGTGACCTGTGATACAAAACAGCCATAACTTTTTTCAAAAAGAATTTTCAATCAAGTTTCAACATGAAAGCATTGAAAGATGCATAAAAGAGAAGTTACAGGTGGATTTCAGGCAGTTTTCCTCAAAATACAGGAGTTCTGCATGAAGTGTTCATTTTGGCCTTCTCTAACTCTGAAAACACTATTTCTGACCTTTGATACAAAAAAAAAACATAACTTTTGTTCAAAGTGAGTTTTCAGTCAAGTTTCAACCTGAAATCATGGAAAGATGTATAAAAGAGAAGTTACAAGTGGATTTCATGCAGTTTTCCTCAAAATACAGGAGTTCTGCATCAAGTGTTCATTTTGGCCTTCTCTCGATGAGAAAACACTATTTGTGACCTGTGATACAAAACAGCCGTGACTTCTGTTCAAAGTGAGTTTTCAGTCTAGTTTCAACCTGAAAGCATAGAAAGATGCATAAAAGAAAAGTTACAGGTGGATTTCATGCAGTTTTCCTCAAAATACAGGAGTTCTGCATGAAGTGTTCATTTTGGCCTTCTCTCGCGGAGAAAAAACTATTTGTGACCTGTGATTCAAAACAGCCATAACTTTTGTTCAAAGTGAGTTTTCAATCAAGTTTCAACCTGAAAGCATAGAAAGATGCATAAAAGAGAAGTTACAGCTTGATTTCAGACTGTTTTCCTCAAAATACAGGAGTTCTGCATGAAGTGTTCATTTTGGCCTTCTCTCGCTGAGAAAACGCTATTTGTGACCTGTGATACAAAACAGCCATAACTTTTTTTCAAAAAGAATTTTCAATCAAGTTTCAACATGAAAGCATTGAAAGATGCATAAAAGAGAAGTTACAGGCGGATTTCAGGCAGTTTTCCTCAAAATACAGGAATTCTGCATGAAGTGTTCATTTTGGCCTTCTCTAGCTCTGAAAACACTATTTGTGACCTTTGATACAAAAAAAACATAACTTTTGTTCAAAGTGAGTTTTCAGTCAAGTTTCAACCTGAAGGCATAGAAAGATGCATAAACTTTAAGTTACTTGTGGATTTCATGCAGTTTTCCTCAAAATACAGGAGTTCTGCATGAAGTGTTCATTTTGGCCTTCTCTCTTTGAGAAAACACTATTTGTGACCTGTGACACAAAACAGACATAACTTTTGTTCAAAGTGAGTTTTCAGTAAAGTTTCAACCTGAAATCATAGAAAGATGCATAAAAGAGAAGTTACAGGTGGATTTCAGGCACTTTTCCTTAAAATACAGGAGTTATGCATGAAATGTTCATTTTGGCCTTCTCTAGGTCTGAAAACACTATTTGTGACCTTTGATACAAAAAAAAAACATAACTTTTGTTCAAAGTGAGTTTTCAGTCAGGTTTCAACCTGAAAGCATAGAAAGATGCATAAACTTTAAGTTACTTGTGGATTTCATGCAGTTTTCCTCAAAATACAGGAGTTCTGCATGAAGTGTTCATTTTGGCCTTCTCTCTTTGAGAAAACACTATTTGTGACCTGTGATACAAAACAGACATTACTTTTGTTCAAAGTGAGTTTTCAGTAAAGTTGCAACCTGAAATCATAGAAAGATGCATAAAAGAGAAGTTACAGGTGGATTTCAGGCAGTTTTCCTTAAAATACAGGAGTTATGCATGAAATGTTCATTTTGGCCTTCTCTAGCTCTGAAAACACTATTTGTGACCTTTGATACAAAAAAAACATAACTTTTGTTCAAAGTGAGTTTTCAGTCAAGTTTCAACCTGAAAGCATAGAAAGATGCATAAAAGAGAAGTTACAGGTGGATTTCATGCAGTTTTCCTCAAAATACAGGAGTTCTGCATGAAGTGTTCATTTTGACCTTCTCTCGTTAAGAAAACACTATTTGTGACCTGTGATACAAAACAGCCATAATTTCTGTTCAAAGTGAGTTTTCAGTCAAGTTGCAACCTGAAATCATAGAAAGATGCATAAAAGAGAAGTTACAGGTGGATTTCAGGCAGTTTTCCTCAAAATACAGGAGTTCTGCATGAAGTGTTCATTTTGACCTTCTCTCGTTAAGAAAACACTATTTGTGACCTGTGATACAAAACAGCCATAATTTCTGTTCAAAGTGAGTTTTCAGTCAAGTTGCAACCTGAAATCATAGAAAGATGCATAAAAGAGAAGTTACAGGTGGATTTCAGGCAGTTTTCCTCAAAATACAGGAGTTCTGCATGAAGTGTTCATTTTGGCCTTCTCTGTTTGAGAAAACTCTATTTGTGACCTGTGATACAAAACAGCCATAACTTTTGTTCAAAGTGAGTTTTCAGTCAAGTTTCAACCTGAAAGCATAGAAAAATGCATAAAAGAGAAGTAACAGGTGGATTTCAGGCAGTTTTCCTCAAAATACAGGAGTTCTGCATGAAGTGTTCATTTTGACCTTCTCTCGTGAAGAAAACACTATTTGTGACCTTTGATACAAAAAACCATAACTTTTGTTCAAAGTGAATTTTCAGTCAAGTTTCAACCTGAAATCATGGAAAGATGCATAAAAGAGAAGTTACAGGTGGATTTCATGCAGTTTTCCTCAAAATACAGAAGTTCTGCATGAAGTGTTCATTTTGGCCTTCTCTCGCTGAGAAAACACTATTTGTGACCTGTGATACAAAACAGCCATAACTTTTGTTCAAAGTGAGTTTTCAGTCAAGTTGCAACCTGAAATCATAGAAAGATGCATAAAAGAGAAGTTACAGGTGGATTTTAGGCAGTTTTCCTCAAAATACAAGAATTCTGCATGAAGTGTTCATTTTGGCCTTCTCTAGCTCTGAAAACACTATTTGTGACCTTTGATACAAAAAAGCCATAACTTTTGTTCAAAGAGAGTTTTCAGTCAAGTTTCAACCTGAAAGCATAGAAAGATGCATAAAAGAGAAGTTACAGGTGGATTTCATGCAGTTTTCCTCAAAATACAGGAGTTCTGCATGAAGTGTTCATTTTGGCCTTCTCTCGCGGAGAAAACACTATTTGTGACCTGTGATACAAAACAGCCGTGACTTCTGTTCAAAGTGAGTTTTCAGTCAAGTTTCAACCTGAAAGCATAGAAAGATGCATAAAAGAAAAGTTACAGGTGGATTTCATGCAGTTTTCCTCAAAATACAGGAGTTCTGCATGAAGTGTTCATTTTGGCCTTCTCTCGCGGAGAAAAAACTATTTGTGACCTGTGATTCAAAACAGCCATAACTTTTGTTCAAAGTGAGTTTTCAATCAAGTTTCAACCTGAAAGCATAGAAAGATGCATAAAAGAGAAGTTACAGGTGGATTTCAGACTGTTTTCCTCAAAATACAGGAGTTCTGCATGAAGTGTTCATTTTGGCCTTCTCTCGCTGAGAAAACACTATTTGTGACCTGTGATACAAAACAGCCATAACTTTTTTTCAAAAAGAATTTTCAATCAAGTTTCAACATGAAAGCATTGAAAGATGCATAAAAGAGAAGTTACAGGCGGATTTCAGGCAGTTTTCCTCAAAATACAGGAATTCTGCATGAAGTCTTCATTTTGGCCTTCTCTAGCTCTGAAAACACTGTTTGTGACCTTTGATACAAAAAAAAAACATAACTTTTGTTCAAAGTGGGTTTTCAGTCAAGTTTCAACCTGAAAGCATAGAAAGATGCATAAACTTTAAGTTACTTGTGGATTTCATGCAGTTTTCCTCAAAATACAGGAGTTCTGCATGAAGTGTTCATTTTGGCCTTCTCTCTTTGAGAAAACACTATTTGTGACCTGTGATACAAAACAGACATAACTTTTGTTCAATGTGAGTTTTCAGTAAAGTTTTAACCTGAAATCATAGAAAGATGCATAAAAGAGAAGTTAAAGGTGGATTTCAGGCACTTTTCCTTAAAATACAGGAGTTATGCATGAAATGTTCATTTTGGCCTTCTCTAGCTCTGAAAACACTATTTGTGACCTTTGATACAAAAAAAACATAACTTTTGTTCAAAGTGAGTTTTCAGTCAAGTTTCAACCTGAAAGCATAGAAAGATGCATAAAAGAGAAGTTACAGGTGGATTTCATGCAGTTTTCCTCAAAATACAGGAGTTCTGCATGAAGTGTTCATTTTGACCTTCTCTCGTTAAGAAAATACTATTTGTGACCTGTGATACAAAACAGCCATAATTTCTGTTCAAAGTGAGTTTTCAGTCAAGTTGCAACCTGAAATCATAGAAAGATGCATAAAAGAGAAGTTACAGGTGGATTTCAGGCAGTTTTCCTCAAAATACAGGAATTCTGCATGAAATGTTCATTTTGGCCTTCTCTAGCTCTGAAAACACTATTTGTGACCTTTGATACAAAAAAAAACATAACTTTTGTTCAAATCGAGTTTTCAATCAAGTTTCAACCTGAAAGCATAGAAAGATGCATAAAAGAGAAGTTACAGGTGGATTTCATGAAGTTTTCCTCAAAATACAGGAGTTCTGCATGAAGTGTTCATTTTGGCCTTCTCTCACTGAGAAAACACTATTTGTGACCTGTGATACAAAACAGCCATAACTTTTGTTCAAAGTGAGTTTTCAGTCAAGTTTCAACCTTAAACCATAGAAAGATGCATAAACTTTAAGTTACTCTTGGATTTCATGCAGTTTTCCTCAAAATACAGGAGTTCTGCATGAAGTGTTCATTTTGGCCTTCTCTGTTTGAGAAAACACTATTTGTGACCTGTGATACAAAACAGCCATAACTTTTGTTCAAAGTGAGTTTTCAGTCAAGTTTCAACCTGAAAGCATAGAAAAATGCATAAAAGAGAAGTAACAGGTGGATTTCAGGCAGTTTTCCTCGAAATACAGGAGTTCTGCATGAAGTGTTCATTTTGACCTTCTCTCGTGAAGAAAACACTATTTGTGACCTTTGATACAAAAAACCATAACTTTGTTCAAAGTGAATTTTCAGTCAAGTTTCAACCTGAAATCATGGAAAGATGCATAAAAGAGAAGTTACAGGTGGATTTCATGCAGTTTTCCTCAAAATACAGAAGTTCTGCATGAAGTGTTCATTTTGGCCTTCTCTCGCTGAGAAAACACTATTTGTGACCTGTGATACAAAACAGCCATAACTTTTGTTCAAAGTGAGTTTTCAGTCCAGTTGCAACCTGAAATCATAGAAAGATGCATAAAAGAGAAGTTACAGGTGGATTTTAGGCAGTTTTCCTCAAAATACAAGAATTCTTTATGAAATGTTCATTTTGGCCTTCTCTAGCTCTGAAAACACTATTTGTGACCTTTGATACAAAAAAGCCATAACTTTTGTTCAAAGAGAGTTTTCAGTCAAGTTTCAACCTGAAAGCATAGAAAGATGCATAAAAGAGAAGTTACAGGTGGATTTCAGACTGTTTTCCTCAAAATACAGGAGTTCTGCATGAAGTGTTCATTTTGGCCTTCTCTCGCTGAGAAAACACTATTTGTGACCTGTGATACAAAACAGCCATAACTTTTTTCAAAAAGAATTTTCAATCAAGTTTAAAAATGAAAGCATTGAAAGATGCATAAAAGAGAAGTTACAGGTGCATTTCAGGCAGTTTTCCTCAAAATACAGGAGTTCTGCACGAAGTGTTCATTTTGGCCTTCTCTAACTCTGAAAACACTATTTTTGACCTGTGATACAAAAAAAAACATAACTTTTGTTCAAAGTGTGTTTTCAGTAAAGTTTCAACCTGAAATCATGGAAAGATGTTTAAAAGAGAAGTTACAAGTGGATTTCATGCAGTTTTCCTCAACATACAGGAGTTCTGCATGAAGTGTTCATTTTGGCCTTCTCTCGATGAGAAAACAGTATTTGTGACCTGTGATACAAAACAGCCGTGACTTCTGTTCAAAGTGAGTTTTCAGTCAAGTTTCAACCTGAAAGCATAGAAAGATGCATAAAAGAGAAGTTACAGGTGGATTTCAGACTTTTTTCCTCAAAATACAGGAGTTCTGCATGAAGTGTTCATTTTGGCCTTCTCTCGCTGAGAAAACACTATTTGTGACCTGTGATACAAAACAGCCATAACTTTTGTTCAAAGAGAGTTTTCAGTCAAGTTTCAACCTGAAAGCATTGAAAGATGCATAAAAGAGAAGTTACAGGTGGATTTCATGCAGTTTTCCTCAAAATACAGGAGGTCTGCATGAAGTGTTCATTTTGGCCTTCTCTCGCTGAGAAAACACTATTTGTGACCTGTGATACAAAAAAACATAACTTTTGTTCAAAGTGAGTTTTCAGGCAGTTTGCAACCTGAAATCATAGAAAGATGCATTTAAGAGATGTTACAGGTGGATTTCAGGCTGTTTTCCTCAAAATATTGGAGTTATGCATGAAGTTTTCATTTTGGCCTTCTCTCGCTGAGAAAACACTATTTGTGGCCTGTGATATGAAACAGCCATAACTTTTGTTCAAAAAGACTTTTCAATCAAGTTTCAACATGAAAGAATTGAAAGATGCATAAACTTTACGTTACAGCTTGATTTCAGGCAGTTTTCCTCAAAATACAGGAGTTCTGCATGAAGAGTTCATTTTGGCCTTCTCTAACTCTGAAAACACTATTTGTGACCTTTGATACAAAAATAACATAACTTTTGTTCAAAGTGAGTTTTCAAGTCAAGTTTCAACCTGAAATCGTAGAAAGATGTATAAAAGAGAAGTCACAGGTGGATTTCATGTAGTTTTCAAAAAATTCAGAAGTTTTGCATGAAGTGTTCATTTTGGCCTTCTCTAACTCTGAGAAAACACTATTTGTGACCTTTGATACAAAAAAAACATAACTTTTGTTCAAATCGAGTTTTCAGTCAAGTTTCAACCTGAAAGCATAGAAAGATGCATAAAAGAGAAGTCACAGGTGGATTTCATGAAGTTTTCCTCAAAATACAGGAGTTATGCATGAAGTGTTCATTTTGGCCTTCTCTCGATGAGAAAACACTATTTGTGACCTGTGATACAAAACAGCCATAACTTTTGTTCAAAGTGAGTTTTCAGTCAAGTTTCAACCTTAAACCATAGAAAGATGCATAAACTTTAAGTTACTCTTGGATTTAATGCAGTTTTTCTCAAAATACAGGAGTTCTGCATGAAGTGTTCATTTTGGCCTTCTCTGTTTGAGAAAACACTATTTGTGACCTGTGATACAAAACAGCCATAACTTTTGTTCAAAGTGAGTTTTCAGTCAAGTTTCAACCTGAAAGCATAGAAAGATGCATAAAAGAGAAGTAACAGGTGGATTTCAGGCAGTTTTCCTCGAAATACAGGAGTTCTGCATGAAGTGTTCATTTTGACCTTCTCTCGTGAAGAAAACACTATTTGTGACCTTTGATACAAAAAACCATAACTTTGTTCAAAATAAATTTTCAGTCAAGTTTCAACCTGAAATCATGGAAAGATGCATAAAAGAGAAGTTACAGGTGGATTTCATGCAGTTTTCCTCAAAATACAGAAGTTCTGCATGAAGTGTTCATTTTGGCCTTCTCTCGCTGAGAAAACACTATTTGTGACCTGTGATACAAAACAGCCATAACTTTTGTTCAAAGTGAGTTTTCAGTCAAGTTGCAACCTGAAATCATAGAAAGATGCATAAAAGAGAAGTTACAGGTGGATTTTAGGCAGTTTTCCTCAAAATACAGGAATTCTTTATGAAATGTTCATTTTGGCCTTCTCTAGCTCTGAAAACACTATTTGTGACCTTTGATACAAAAAAGCCATAACTTTTGTTCAAAGAGAGTTTTCAGTTAAGTTTCAACCTGAAAGCATAGAAATATGCATAAAAGAGAAGTTACAGGTGGATTTCATGCAGTTTTCCTCAAAATACAGGAGTTCTGCATGAATTGTTCATTTTGGCCTTCTCTCGCGGAGAAAAAACTATTTGTGACCTGTGATTCAAAACAGCCATAACTTTTGTTCAAAGTGAGTTTTCAGTCAAGTTTCAACCTGAAAGCATAGAAAGATGCATAAAAGAGAAGTTACAGGTGGATTTCAGACTGTTTTCCTCAAAATACAGGAGTTCTGCATGAAGTGTTCATTTTGGCCTTGTCTCGCTGAGAAAACACTATTTGTGACCTGTGATACAAAACAGCCATAACTTTTTTCAAAAAGAATTTTCAATCAAGTTTCAACATGAAAGCATTGAAAGATGCATAAAAGAGAAGTTACAGGTGGATTTCAGGCAGTTTTCCTCAAAATACAGGAGTTCTGCATGAAGTGTTCATTTTGGCCTTCTCTAACTCTGAAAACACTATTTGTGACCTTTGATACAAAAAAAAACATAACTTTTGTTCAAAGTGAGTTTTCAGTCAAGTTTCAACCTGAAATCATGGAAAGATGTATAAAAGAGAAGTTACAAGTGGATTTCATGCAGTTTTCCTCAAAATACAGGAGTTCTGCATGAAGTGTTCATTTTGGCCTTCTCTCGCTGAGAAAACACTATTTGTGACCTGTGATCCAAAACAGCCATAACTTTTTTCAAAAAGAATTTTCAATCAAGTTTCAACATGAAAGCATTGAAAGATGCATAAAAGAGAAGTTACAGGTGGATTTCAGGCAGTTTTCCTCAAAATACAGGAGTTCTGCATGAAGTGTTCATTTTGGCCTTCTCTAACTCTGAAAACACTATTTGTGACCTTTGATACAAAAAAAAACATAACTTTTGTTCAAAGTGAGTTTTCAGTCAAGTTTCAACCTGAAATCATGGAAAGATGTATAAAAGAGAAGTTACAAGTGGATTTCATGCAGTTTTCCTCAAAATACAGGAGTTCTGCATGAAGTGTTCATTTTGGCCTTCTCTCGCTGAGAAAACACTATTTGTGACCTGTGATACAAAAATGCCATAACTTTTGTTCAAAGTGAGTTTTCAGTCAAGTTTCAACCTGAAAGCATAGAAAGATGCATAAACTTGAAGTTACAGCTTGATTTCAGTGAGTTTTCATCAAAATACAGGAGTTCTGCATGAAGTGTTCATTTTGGCCTTCTCTCGCTGAGAAAACACTATTTGTGACCTGTGATACAAAAATGACATAACTTTTGTTCAAAGTGAGTTTTCAGTCAAGTTTCAACCTGAAAGCATAGAAAGATGCATAAACTTGAAGTTACAGCTTGATTTCAGTGAGTTTTCATCAAAATACAGGAGTTCTGCATGAAGTGTTCATTTTGGCCACCTCTCGCTGAGAAAACGCTATTTGTGACCTGCGACACAGAACAGCCATAACTTTTGTTCAAAGTGAGTTTTCAGTCAAGTTTCAACCTGAAAGCATAGAAAGATGCATAAACTTGAAGTTACAGCTTGATTTCAGTGAGTTTTCATCAAAATACAGGTGTTCTGCATGAAGTGTTCATTTTGGCCTTCTCTCGCTGAGAAAACGCTATTTGTGACCTGTGATAGAAAAATGCCATAACTTTTGTTCAAAGTGAGTTTTCAGTCAAGTTTCAACCTGAAAGCATAGAAAGATGCATAAACTTGAAGTTACAGCTTGATTTCAGTGAGTTTTCATCAAAATACAGGAGTTCTGCATGAAGTGTTCATTTTGGCCTTCTCTCGCTGAGAAAACACTATTTGTGACCTGTGATACAAAAATGCCATAACTTTTGTTCAAAGTGAGTTTTCAGTCAAGTTTCAACCTGAAAGCATAGAAAGATGCATAAACTTGAAGTTACAGCTTGATTTCAGTGAGTTTTCATCAAAATACAGGAGTTCTGCATGAAGTGTTCATTTTGGCCTTCTCTCGCTGAGAAAACGCTATTTGTGACCTGTGATAGAAAAATGCCATAACTTTTGTTCAAAGTGAGTTTTCAGTCAAGTTTCAACCTGAAAGCATAGAAAGATACATAAACTTGAAGTTACAGCTTGATTTCAGTGAGTTTTCATCAAAATACAGGAGTTCTGCATGAAGTGTTCATTTTGGCCTTCTCTCGCTGAGAAAACGCTATTTGTGACCTGTGATACAAAAATGCCATAACTTTTGTTCAAAGTGAGTTTTCAGTCAAGTTTCAACCTGAAAGCATAGAAAGATGCATAAACTTGAAGTTACAGCTTGATTTCAGTGAGTTTTCATCAAAATACAGGAGTTCTGCATGAAGTGTTCATTTTGGCCTTCTCTCGCTGAGAAAACGCTATTTGTGACCTGCGACACAGAACAGCCATAACTTTTGTTCAAAGTGAGTTTTCAGTCAAGTTTCAACCTGAAAGCATAGAAAGATGCATAAACTTGAAGTTACAGCTTGATTTCAGTGAGTTTTCATCAAAATACAGGAGTTCTGCATGAAGTGTTCATTTTGGCCTTCTCTCGCTGAGAAAACACTATTTGTGACCTGTGATACAAAAATGCCATAACTTTTGTTCAAAGTGAGTTTTCAGTCAAGTTTCAACCTGAAAGCATAGAAAGATGCATAAACTTGAAGTTACAGCTTGATTTCAGTGAGTTTTCATCAAAATACAGGAGTTCTGCATGAAGTGTTCATTTTGGCCTTCTCTCGCTGAGAAAACACTATTTGTGACCTGTGATACAAAAATGCCATAACTTTTGTTCAAAGTGAGTTTTCAGTCAAGTTTCAACCTGAAAGCATAGAAAGATGCATAAACTTGAAATTACAGCTTGATTTCAGTGAGTTTTCATCAAAATACAGGAGTTCTGCATGAAGTGTTCATTTTGGCCTTCTCTTGCTGAGAAAACGCTATTTGTGACCTGCGACACAGAACAGCCATAACTTTTGTTCAAAGTGAGTTTTCAGTCAAGTTTCAACCTGAAAGCATAGAAAGATGCATAAACTTGAAGTTACAGCTTGATTTCAGTGAGTTTTCATCAAAATACAGGAGTTCTGCATGAAGTGTTCATTTTGGCCTTCTCTCGCTGAGAAAACACTATTTGTGACCTGTGATACAAAAATACCATAACTTTTGTTCAAAGTGAGTTTTCAGTCAAGTTTCAACCTGAAAGCATAGAAAGATGCATTAACTTGAAGTTACAGCTTGATTTCAGTGAGTTTTCATCAAAATACAGGAGTTCTGCATGAAGTGTTCATTTTGGCCTTCTCTCGCTGAGAAAACACTATTTGTGACCTGTGATACAAAAATGCCATAACTTTTCTTCAAAGTGAGTTTTCAGTCAAGTTTCAACCTGAAAGCATAGAAAGATGCATAAACGTGAAGTTACAGCTTGATTTCAGTGAGTTTTCATCAAAATACAGGAGTTCTGCATGAAGTGTTCATTTTGGCCTTCTCTCGCTGAGAAAACACTATTTGTGACCTGTGATACAAAAATGCCATAACGTTTGTTCAAAGTGAGTTTTCAGTCAAGTTTCAACCTGAAAGCATAGAAAGATGCATAAACTTGAAGTTACAGCTTGATTTCAGTGAGTTTTCATCAAAATACAGGAGTTCTGCATGAAGTGTTCATTTTGGCCTTCTCTCGCTGAGAAAACACTATTTGTGACCTGTGATACAAAAATGCCATAACTTTTGTTCAAAGTGAGTTTTCAGGCAGTTTCAACCTGAAATCATAGAAAGATGCATAAACTTGAAGTTACAGCTTGATTTCAGTGAGTTTTCATCAAAATACAGGAGTTCTGCATGAAGTGTTCATTTTGGCCTTCTCTCGCTGAGAAAACACTATTTGTGACCTGTGATACAAAAATGCCATAACTTTTGTTCAAAGTGAGTTTTCAGTCAAGTTTCAAACTGAAAGCATAGAAAGATGCATAAACTTGAAGTTACAGCTTGATTTCAGTGAGTTTTCATCAAAATACAGGAGTTCTGAATGAAGTGTTCATTTTGGCCTTCTCTCGCTGAGAAAACACTATTTGTGACCTGTGATACAAAAATGCCATAACTTTTGTTCAAAGTGAGTTTTCAGTCAAGTTTCAACCTGAAAGCATAGAAAGATGCATAAACTTGAAGTTACAACTTGATTTCAGTGAGTTTTCATCAAAATACAGGAGTTCTGCATGAAGTGTTCATTTTGGCCTTCTCTCGCTGAGAAAACACTATTTGTGACCTGTGATACAAAAATGCCATAACTTTTGTTCAAAGTGAGTTTTCAGTCAAGTTTCAACCTGAAAGCATAGAAAGATGCATAAACTTGAAGTTACAGCTTGATTTCAGTGAGTTTTCATCAAAATACAGGAGTTCTGCATGAAGTGTTCATTTTGGCCTTCTCTCGCTGAGAAAACACTATTTGTGACCTGTGATACAAAAATGCCATAACTTTTTTTCAAAGTGAGTTTTCAGTCAAGTTTCAACCTGAAAGCATAGAAAGATGCATAAACTTGAAGTTACAGCTTGATTTCAGTGAGTTTTCATCAAAATACAGGAGTTCTGCATGAAGTGTTCATTTTGGCCTTCTCTCGCTGAGAAAACGCTATTTGTGACCTGCGACACAGAACAGCCATAACTTTTGTTCAAAGTGAGTTTTCAGTCAAGTTTCAACCTGAAAGCATAGAAAGATGCATAAACTTGAAGTTACAGCTTGATTTCAGTGAGTTTTCATCAAAATACAGGAGTTCTGCATGAAGTGTTCATTTTGGCCTTCTCTCGCTGAGAAAACACTATTTGTGACCTATGATACAAAAATACCATAACTTTTGTTCAAAGTGAGTTTTCAGTCAAGTTTCAACCTGAAAGCATAGAAAGATGCATAAACTTGAAGTTACAGCTTTATTTCAGTGAGTTTTCATCAAAATACAGGAGTTCTGCATGAAGTGTTCATTTTGGCCTTCTCTCGCTGAGAAAACACTATTTGTGACCTGTGATACAAAAATGCCATAACTTTTGTTCAAAGTGAGTTTTCAGTCAAGTTTCAACCTGAAAGCATAGAAAGATGCATAAACTTGAAGTTACAGCTTGATTTCAGTGAGTTTTCATCAAAATACAGGAGTTCTGCATGAAGTGTTCATTTTGGCCTTCTCTCGCTGAGAAAACGCTATTTGTGACCTGTGATACAAAAATGCCATAACTTTTGTTCAAAGTGAGTTTTCAGTCAAGTTTCAACCTGAAAGCATAGAAAGATGCATAAACTTGAAGTTACAGCTTGATTTCAGTGAGTTTTCATCAAAATACAGGAGTTCTGCATGAAGTGTTCATTTTGGCCTTCTCTCGCTGAGAAAACACTATTTGTGACCTGTGATACAAAAATGCCATAACTTTTGTTCAAAGTGAGTTTTCAGTCAAGTTTCAACCTGAAAGCATAGAAAGATGCATAAACTTGAAGTTACAGCTTGATTTCAGTGAGTTTTCATCAAAATACAGGAGTTCTGCATGAAGTGTTCATTTTGGCCTTCTCTCGCTGAGAAAACACTATTTGTGACCTGTGATACAAAAATGCCATAACTTTTGTTCAAAGTGAGTTTTCAGTCAAGTTTCAAACTGAAAGCATAGAAAGATGCATAAACTTGAAGTTACAGCTTGATTTCAGTGAGTTTTCATCAAAATACAGGAGTTCTGAATGAAGTGTTCATTTTGGCCTTCTCTCGCTGAGAAAACACTATTTGTGACCTGTGATACAAAAATGCCATAACTTTTGTTCAAAGTGAGTTTTCAGTCAAGTTTCAACCTGAAAGCATAGAAAGATGCATAAACTTGAAGTTACAGCTTGATTTCAGTGAGTTTTCATCAAAATACAGGAGTTCTGCATGAAGTGTTCATTTTGGCCTTCTCTCGCTGAGAAAACACTATTTGTGACCTGTGATACAAAAATGCCATAACTTTTGTTCAAAGTGAGTTTTCAGTCAAGTTTCAACCTGAAAGCATAGAAAGATGCATAAACTTGAAGTTACAGCTTGATTTCAGTGAGTTTTCATCAAAATACAGGAGTTCTGCATGAAGTGTTCATTTTGGCCTTCTCTCGCTGAGAAAACACTATTTGTGACCTGTGATACAAAAATGCCATAACTTTTGTTCAAAGTGAGTTTTCAGTCAAGTTTCAACCTGAAAGCATAGAAAGATGCATAAACTTGAAGTTACAGCTTGATTTCAGTGAGTTTTCATCAAAATACAGGAGTTCTGCATGAAGTGTTCATTTTGGCCTTCTCTCGCTGAGAAAACGCTATTTGTGACCTGCGACACAGAACAGCCATAACTTTTGTTCAAAGTGAGTTTTCAGTCAAGTTTCAACCTGAAAGCATAGAAAGATGCATAAACTTGAAGTTACAGCTTGATTTCAGTGAGTTTTCATCAAAATACAGGAGTTCTGCATGAAGTGTTCATTTTGGCCTTCTCTCGCTGAGAAAACACTATTTGTGACCTATGATACAAAAATACCATAACTTTTGTTCAAAGTGAGTTTTCAGTCAAGTTTCAACCTGAAAGCATAGAAAGATGCATAAACTTGAAGTTACAGCTTGATTTCAGTGAGTTTTCATCAAAATACAGGAGTTCTGCATGAAGTGTTCATTTTGGCCTTCTCTCGCTGAGAAAACACTATTTGTGACCTGTGATACAAAAATGCCATAACTTTTGTTCAAAGTGAGTTTTCAGTCAAGTTTCAACCTGAAAGCATAGAAAGATGCATAAACTTGAAGTTACAGCTTGATTTCAGTGAGTTTTCATCAAAATACAGGAGTTCTGCATGAAGTGTTCATTTTGGCCTTCTCTCGCTGAGAAAACACTATTTGTGACCTGTGATACAAAAATGCCATAACTTTTGTTCAAAGTGAGTTTTCAGTCAAGTTTCAACCTGAAAGCATAGAAAGATGCATAAACTTTAAGTTACAGCTTGATTTCAGTGAGTTTTCATCAAAATACAGGAGTTCTGCATGAAGTGTTCATTTTAGCCTTCTCTCGCTGAGAAAACACTATTTGTGACCTGTGATACAAAAATGCCATAACTTTTGTTCAAAGTGAGTTTTCAGTCAAGTTTCAACCTGAAAGCATAGAAAGATGCATAAACGTGAAGTTACAGCTTGATTTCAGTGAGTTTTCATCAAAATACAGGAGTTCTGCATGAAGTGCTCATTTTGGCCTTCTCTCGCTGAGAAAACACTATTTGTGACCTGTGATACAAAAATGCCATTACTTTTGTTCAAAGTGAGTTTTCAGTCAAGTTTCAACCTGAAAGCATAGAAAGATGCATAAACTTGAAGTTACAGCTTGATTTCAGTGAGTTTTCATCAAAATACAGGAGTTCTGCATGAAGTGTTCATTTTGGCCTTCTCTTGCTGAGAAAACACTATTTGTGACCTGTGATACAAAAATGCCATAACTTTTGTTCAAAGTGAGTTTTCAGTCAAGTTTCAACCTGAAAGCATAGAAAGATGCATAAACTTGAAGTTACAGCTTGATTTCAGTGAGTTTTCATCAAAATACAGGAGTTCTGCATGAAGTGTTCATTTTGGCCTTCTCTCGCTGAGAAAACGCTATTTGTGACCTGTGATACAAAAATGCCATAACTTTTGTTCAAAGTGAGTTTTCAGTCAAGTTTCAACCTGAAAGCATAGAAAGATGCATAAACTTGAAGTTACAGCTTGATTTCAGTGAGTTTTCATCAAAATACAGGAGTTCTGCATGAAGTTTTCTTTTTAGCCTTCTCTCGCTGAGAAAACACTATTTGTGACCTGTGATACAAAAATGCCATAACTTTTTTTCAAAGTGAGTTTTCAGTCAAGTTTCAACCTGAAAGCATAGAAAGATGCATAAACTTGAAGTTACAGCTTGATTTCAGTGAGTTTTCATCAAAATACAGGAGTTCTGCATGAAGTGTTCATTTTAGCCTTCTCTCGCTGAGAAAACACTATTTGTGACCTGTGATACAAAAATGCCATAACTTTTGTTCAAAGTGAGTTTTCAGTCAAGTTTAAACCTGAAAGCATAGAAAGATGCATAAACTTGAAGTTACAGCTTGATTTCAGTGAATTTTCATCAAAATACAGGAGTTCTGCATGAAGTGTTCATTTTGGCCTTCTCTCGCTGAGAAAACGCTATTTGTGACCTGCAACACAGAACAGCCATAACTTTTGTTCAAAGTGAGTTTTCAGTCAAGTTTCAACCTGAAAGCATAGAAAGATGCATAAACTTGAAGTTACAGCTTGATTTCAGTGAGTTTTCATCAAAATACAGGAGTTCTGCATGAAGTGTTCATTTTGGCCTTCTCTCGCTGAGAAAACACTATTTGTGACCTGTGATACAAAAATGCCATAACTTTTGTTCAAAGTGAGTTTTCAGTCAAGTTTCAACCTGAAAGCATCGAAAGATGCATAAACTTGAAGTTACAGCTTGATTTCAGTGAATTTTCATCAAAATACAGGAGTTCTGCATGAAGTGTTCATTTTGGCCTTCTCTCGCTGAGAAAACGCTATTTGTGACCTGCGACACAGAACAGCCATAACTTTTGTTCAAAGTGAGTTTTCAGTCAAGTTTCAACCTGAAAGCATAGAAAGATGCATAAACGTGAAGTTACAGCTTGATTTCAGTGAGTTTTCATCAAAATACAGGAGTTCTGCATGAAGTGTTCATTTTGGCCTTCTCTCGCTGAGAAAACACTATTTGTGACCTGTGATACAAAAATGCCATAACTTTTGTTCAAAGTGAGTTTTCAGTCAAGTTTCAACCTGAAAGCATAGAAAGATGCATAAACTTGAAGTTACAGCTTGATTTCAGTGAGTTTTCATCAAAATACAGGAGTTCTGCATGAAGTGTTCATTTTGGCCTTCTCTCGCTGAGAAAACACTATTTGTGACCTGTGATACAAAAATGCCATAACTTTTGTTCAAAGTGAGTTTTCAGTCAAGTTTCAACCTGAAAGCATAGAAAGATGCATCAACTTGAAGTTACAGCTTGATTTCAGTGAGTTTTCATCAAAATACAGGAGTTCTGCATGAAGTGTTCATTTTGGCCTTCTCTCGCTGAGAAAACGCTATTTGTGACCTGTGATACAAAAATGCCATAACTTTTGTTCAAAGTGAGTTTTCAGTCAAGTTTCAACCTGAAAGCATAGAAAGATGCATAAACTTGAAGTTACAGCTTGATTTCAGTGAGTTTTCATCAAAATACAGGAGTTCTGCATGAAGTGTTCATTTTGGCCTTCTCTCGCTGAGAAAACGCTATTTGTGACCTGCGACACAGAACAGCCATAACTTTTGTTCAAAGTGAGTTTTCAGTCAAGTTTCAACCTGAAAGCATAGAAAGATGCATAAACTTGAAGTTACAGCTTGATTTCAGTGAGTTTTCATCAAAATACAGGAGTTCTGCATGAAGTGTTCATTTTGGCCTTCTCTCGCTGAGAAAACACTATTTGTGACCTGTGATACAAAAATGCCATAACTTTTGTTCAAAGTGAGTTTTCAGTCAAGTTTCAACCTGAAAGCATAGAAAGATGCATAAACTTGAAGTTACAGCTTGATTTCAGTGAGTTTTCATCAAAATACAGGAGTTCTGCATGAAGTGTTCATTTTGGCCTTCTCTCGCTGAGAAAACACTATTTGTGACCTGTGATACAAAAATGCCATAACTTTTGTTCAAAGTGAGTTTTCAGTCAAGTTTCAACCTGAAAGCATAGAAAGATGCATAAACTTGAAGTTACAGCTTGATTTCAGTGAGTTTTCATCAAAATACAGGAGTTCTGCATGAAGTGTTCATTTTAGCCTTCTCTCGCTGAGAAAATACTGTGTGTGACCTGTGATACAAAAATGCCATAACTTTTGTTCAAAGTGAGTTTTCAGTCAAGTTTCAACCTGAAAGCATAGAAAGATGCATAAACGTGAAGTTACAGCTTGATTTCAGTGAGTTTTCATCAAAATACAGGAGTTCTGCATGAAGTGTTCATTTTGGCCTTCTCTCGCTGAGAAAACACTATTTGTGACCTGTGATACAAAAATGCCATAACTTTTGTTCAAAGTGAGTTTTCAGTCAAGTTTCAACCTGAAAGCATAGAAAGATGCATAAACTTGAAGTTACAGCTTGATTTCAGTGAGTTTTCTTCAAAATACAGGAGTTCTGCATGAAGTGTTCATTTTGGCCTTCTCTCGCTGAGAAAACACTATTTGTGACCTGTGATACAAAAATGCCATAACTTTTGTTCAAAGTGAGTTTTCAGTCAAGTTTCAACCTGAAAGCATAGAAAGATGCATAAACTTGAAGTTACAGCTTGATTTCAGTGAGTTTTCATCAAAATACAGGAGTTCTGCATGAAGTGTTCATTTTGGCCTTCTCTCGCTGAGAAAACACTATTTGTGACCTGTGATACCAAAATGCCATAACTTTTGTTAAAAGTGAGTTTTCAGTCACGTTACAACCTGAAAGCATAGAAAGATGCATAAACGTGAAGTTACAGCTTGATTTCAGTGAGTTTTCATCAAAATACAGGAGTTCTGCATGAAGTGTTCATTTTGGCCTTCTCTCGCTGAGAAAACGCTATTTGTGACCTGTGATACAGAAATGCCATAACTTTTGTTCAAAGTGAGTTTTCAGTCAAGTTTCAACCTGAAAGCATAGAAAGATGCATAAACGTGAAGTTACAGCTTGATTTCAGTGAGTTTTCATCAAAATACAGGAGTTCTGCATGAAGTGTTCATTTTGGCCTTCTCTCGCTGAGAAAACGCTATTTGTGACCTGCGACACAGAACAGCCATAACTTTTGTTCAAAGTGAGTTTTCAGTCAAGTTTCAACCTGAAAGCATAGAAAGATGCATAAACTTGAAGTTACAGCTTGATTTCAGTGAGTTTTCATCAAAATACAGGAGTTCTGCATGAAGTGTTCATTTTGGCCTTCTCTCTGAGAAAACACTATTTGTGACCTGTGATACAAAAATGCCATAACTTTTGTTCAAAGTGAGTTTTCAGTCAAGTTTCAACCTGAAAGCATAGAAAGATGCATAAACTTGAAGTTACAGCTTGATTTCAGTGAGTTTTCATCAAAATACAGGAGTTCTGCATGAAGTGTTCATTTTGGCCTTCTCTCGCTGAGAAAACACTATTTGTGACCTGTGATACAAAAATGCCATAACTTTTGTTCAAAGTGAGTTTTCAGTCAAGTTTCAACCTGAAAGCATAGAAAGATGCATAAACTTGAAGTTACAGCTTGATTTCAGTGAGTTTTCATCAAAATACAGGAGTTCTGCATGAAGTGTTCATTTTAGCCTTCTCTCGCTGAGAAAATACTGTTTGTGACCTGTGATACAAAAATGCCATAACTTTTGTTCAAAGTGAGTTTTCAGTCAAGTTTCAACCTGAAAGCATAGAAAGATGCATAAACGTGAAGTTACAGCTTGATTTCAGTGAGTTTTCATCAAAATACAGGAGTTCTGCATGAAGTGTTCATTTCTGCCTTCTCTCGCTGAGAAAACACTATTTGTGACCTGTGATACAAAAATGCCATAACTTTTGTTCAAAGTGAGTTTTCAGTCAAGTTTCAACCTGAAAGCATAGAAAGATGCATAAACTTGAAGTTACAGCTTGATTTCAGTGAGTTTTCTTCACAATACAGGAGTTCTGCATGAAGTGTTCATTTTGGCCTTCTCTCGCTGAGAAAACACTATTTGTGACCTGTGATACAAAAATGCCATAACTTTTGTTCAAAGTGAGTTTTCAGTCAAGTTTCAACCTGAAAGCATAGAAAGATGCATAAACTTGAAGTTACAGCTTGATTTCAGTGAGTTTTCATCAAAATAAAGGAGTTCTGCATGAAGTGTTCATTTTAGCCTTCTCTCGCTGAGAAAACACTATTTGTGACCTGTGATACCAAAATGCCATAACTTTTGTTCAAAGTGAGTTTTCAGTCAAGTTACAACCTGAAAGCATAGAAAGATGCATAAACGTGAAGTTACAGCTTGATTTCAGTGAGTTTTCATCAAAATACAGGAGTTCTGCATGAAGTGTTCATTTTGGCCTTCTCTCGCTGAGAAAACACTATTTGTGACCTGTGATACAAAAATGCCATAACTTTTGTTCAAAGTGAGTTTTCAGTCAAGTTTCAACCTGAAAGCATAGAAAGATGCATAAACTTGAAGTTACAGCTTGATTTCAGTGAGTTTTCATCAAAATACAGGAGTTCTGCATGAAGTGTTCATTTTGGCCTTCTCTCGCTGAGAAAACACTATTTGTGACCTGTGATACAAAAATGCCATAACTTTTGTTCAAAGTGAGTTTTCAGTCAAGTTTCAACCTGAAAGCATAGAAAGATGCATAAACTTGAAGTTACAGCTTGATTTCAGTGAGTTTTCATCAAAATACAGGAGTTCTGCATGAAGTGTTCATTTTGGCCTTCTCTCGCTGAGAAAACACTATTTGTGACCTGTGATACAAAAATGCCATAACTTTTGTTCAAAGTGAGTTTTCAGTCAAGTTTCAACCTGAAAGCATAGAAAGATGCATAAACTTGAAGTTACAGCTTGATTTCAGTGAGTTTTCATCAAAATACAGGAGTTCTCTATGAAGTGTTCATTTTGGCCTTCTCTCGCTGAGAAAACACTATTTGTGACCTGTGATACAGAAATGCCATAACTTTTGTTCAAAGTGAGTTTTCAGTCAAGTTTCAACCTGAAAGCATAGAAAGATGCATAAACTTGAAGTTACAGCTTGATTTCAGTGAGTTTTCATCAAAATACAGGAGTTCTGCATGAAGTGTTGATTTTGGCCTTCTCTCGCTGAGAAAACACTATTTGTGACCTGTGATACAAAAATGCCATAACTTTTGTTCAAAGTGAGTTTTCAGTCAAGTTTCAACCTGAAAGCATAGAAAGATGCATAAACTTGAAGTTACAGCTTGATTTCAGTGAGTTTTCTTCAAAATACAGGAGTTCTGCATGAAGTGTTCATTTTGGCCTTTTCTCGCTGAGAAAACACTATTTGTGACCTGTGATACAGAAATGCCATAACTTTTGTTCAAAGTGAGTTTTCAATCAAGTTTCAACCTGAAAGCATAGAAAGATGCATAAACTTGAAGTTACAGCTTGATTTCAGTGAGTTTTCTTCAAAATACAGGAGTTCTGCATGAAGTGTTCATTTTGGCCTTCTCTTGCTGAGAAAACACTATTTGTGACCTGTGATACAAAAATGCCATAACTTTTGTTCAAAGTGAGTTTTCAGTCAAGTTTCAACCTGAAAGCATAGAAAGATGCATAAACTTGAAGTTACAGCTTTATTTCAGTGAGTTTTCATCAAAATACAGGAGTTCTGGATGAAGTGTTCATTTTGGCCTTCTCTCGCTGAGAAAACACTATTTGTGACCTGTGATACAAAACAGCCATAACTTTTGTTCAAAGTGAGTTTTCAGTCAAGTTTCAACCTGAAAGCATAGAAAGATGCATAAACTTGAAGTTACAGCTTGATTTCAGTGAGTTTTCATCAAAATACAGGAGTTCTGCATGAAGTGTTCATTTTGGCCTTCTCTCGCTGAGAAAACACTATTTGTGACCTGTGATACAAAAATGCCATAACTTTTGTTCAAAGTGAGTTTTCAGTCAAGTTTCAACCTGAAAGCATAGAAAGATGCATAAACGTGAAGTTACAGCTTGATTTCAGTGAGTTTTCATCAAAATACAGGAGTTCTGCATGAAGTGTTCATTTCTGCCTTCTCTCGCTGAGAAAACACTATTTGTGACCTGTGATACAAAAATGCCATAACTTTTGTTCAAAGTGAGTTTTCAGTCAAGTTTCAACCTGAAAGCATAGAAAGATGCATAAACTTGAAGTTACAGCTTGATTTCAGTGAGTTTTCTTCACAATACAGGAGTTCTGCATGAAGTGTTCATTTTGGCCTTCTCTCGCTGAGAAAACACTATTTGTGACCTGTGATACAAAAATGCCATAACTTTTGTTCAAAGTGAGTTTTCAGTCAAGTTTCAACCTGAAAGCATAGAAAGATGCATAAACTTGAAGTTACAGCTTGATTTCAGTGAGTTTTCATCAAAATAAAGGAGTTCTGCATGAAGTGTTCATTTTAGCCTTCTCTCGCTGAGAAAACACTATTTGTGACCTGTGATACAGAAATGCCATAACTTTTGTTCAAAGTGAGTTTTCAGTCAAGTTTCAACCTGAAAGCATAGAAAGATGCATAAACTTGAAGTTACAGCTTGATTTCAGTGAGTTTTCATCAAAATACAGGAGTTCTGCATGAAGTGTTGATTTTGGCCTTCTCTCGCTGAGAAAACACTATTTGTGACCTGTGATACAAAAATGCCATAACTTTTGTTCAAAGTGAGTTTTCAGTCAAGTTTCAACCTGAAAGCATAGAAAGATGCATAAACTTGAAGTTACAGCTTGATTTCAGTGAGTTTTCTTCAAAATACAGGAGTTCTGCATGAAGTGTTCATTTTGGCCTTCTCTCGCTGAGAAAACACTATTTGTGACCTGTGATACAAAAATGCCATAACTTTTTTTAAATGTGAGTTTTCAGTCAAGTTTCAACCTGAAAGCATAGAAAGATGCATAAACTTGAAGTTACAGCTTGATTTCAGTGAGTTTTCATCAAAATACAGGAGTTCTGCATGAAGTGTTCATTTTGGCCTTCTCTCGCTGAGAAAACACTATTTGTGACCTGTGATACAAAAATGACATAACTTTTGTTCAAAGTGAGTTTTCAGTCAAGTTTCAACCTGAAAGCATAGAAAGATGCATAAACTTGAAGTTACAGCTTGATTTCAGTGAGTTTTCATCAAAATACAGGAGTTCTGCATGAAGTGTTCATTTTGGCCTTCTCTCGCTGAGAAAACACTATTTGTGACCTGTGATACAAAAATGCCATAACTTTTTTTCAAAGTGAGTTTTCAGTCAAGTTTCAACTTGAAAGCATAGAAAGATGCATAAACTTGAAATTACAGCTTGATTTCAGTGAGTTTTCATCAAAATACAGGAGTTCTGCATGAAGTGTTCATTTTGGCCTTCTCTCGCTGAGAAAACACTATTTGTGACCTGTGATACAAAAATGCCATAACTTTTGTTCAAAGTGAGTTTTCAGTCAAGTTTCAACCTGAAAGCATAGAAAGATGCATCAACTTGAAGTTACAGCTTGATTTCAGTGAGTTTTCATCAAAATACAGGAGTTCTGCATGAAGTGTTCATTTTGGCCTTCTCTCGCTGAGAAAACACTATTTGTGACTTGTGATACAAGAATGCCATAACTTTTGTTCAAAGTGAGTTTTCAGTCAAGTTTCAACCTGAAAGCATAGAAAGATGCATAAACTTGAAGTTACAGCTTGATTTCAGTGAGTTTTCATCAAAATACAGGAGTTCTGCATGAAGTGTTCATTTTGGCTTTCTCTCGCTGAGAAAACACTATTTGTGACCTGTGACACAGAACAGCCATAACTTTTCTTCAAAGTGAGTTTTCAGTCAAGTTTCAACCTGAAAGCATAGAAAGATGCATAAACTTGAAGTTACAGCTTGATTTCAGTGAGTTTTCATCAAAATACAGGAGTTCTGCATGAAGTGTTCATTTTGGCCTTCTCTCGCTGAGAAAACACTATTTGTGACCTGTGATACAAAACAGCCATAACTTTTGTTCAAAGTGAGTTTTCAGTCAAGTTTCAACCTGAAAGCATAGAAAGATGCATAAACTTGAAGTTACAGCTTGATTTCAGTGAGTTTTCATCAAAATACAGGAGTTCTGCATGAAGTGTTCATTTTGGCCTTCTCTCGCTGAGAAAACACTATTTGTGACCTGTGATACAAAACAGCCATAACTTTTTTCAAAGTGAGTTTTCAGTCAAGTTTCAACCTGAAAGCATAGAAAGATGCATAAACTTGAAGTTACAGCTTGATTTCAGTGAGTTTTCTTCAAAATACAGGAGTTCTGCATGAAGTGTTCATTTTGGCCTTCTCTCGCTGAGACAACACTATTTGTGACCTGTGATACAAAAATGCCATAACTTTTGTTCAAAGTGAGTTTTCAGTCAAGTTTCAACCTGAAAGCATAGAAAGATGCATAAACTTGAAGTTACAGCTTGATTTCAGTGAGTTTTCATCAAAATACAGGAGTTCTGCATGAAGTGTTCATTTTGGCCTTCTCTCGCTGAGAAAACACTATTTGTGACCTGTGATACAAAAATGCCATAACTTTTGTTCAAAGTGAGTTTTCAGTCAAGTTTCAACCTGAAAGCATAGAAAGATGCATAAACTTGAAGTTACAGCTTGATTTCAGTGAGTTTTCATCAAAATACAGGAGTTCTGCATGAAGTGTTCATTTTGGCCTTCTCTCGCTGAGAAAACACTATTTGTGACCTGTGATACAAAAATGCCATAACTTTTTTTAAATGTGAGTTTTCAGTCAAGTTTCAACCTGAAAGCATAGAAAGATGCATAAACTTGAAGTTACAGCTTGGTTTCAGTGAGTTTTCATCAAAATACAGGAGTTCTGCATGAAGTGTTCATTTTGGCCTTCTCTCGCTGAGAAAACACTATTTGTGACCTGTGATACAAAAATGCCATAACTTTTGTTCAAAGTGAGTTTTCAGTCAAGTTTCAACCTGAAAGCATAGAAAGATGCATAAACTTGAAGTTACAGCTTGATTTCAGTGACTTTTCATCAAAATACAGGAGTTCTGCATGAAGTGTTCATTTTGGCCTTCTCTCGCTGAGAAAACACTATTTGTGACCTGTGATACAAAACAGCCATAACTTTTGTTCAAAGTGAGTTTTCAGTCAAGTTTCAACCTGAAAGCATAGAAAGATGCATAAACTTGAAGTTACAGCTTGATTTCAGTGAGTTTTCTTCAAAATACAGGAGTTCTGCATGAAGTGTTCATTTTGGCCTTCTCTCGCTGAGAAAACGCTATTTGTGACCTGTGATACAAAAATGCCATAACTTTTGTTCAAAGTGAGTTTTCAGTCAAGTTTCAACCTGAAAGCATAGAAAGATGCATAAACTTGAAGTTACAGCTTGATTTCAGTGAGTTTTCATCAAAATACAGGAGTTCTGCATGAAGTGTTCATTTTGGCCTTCTCTCGCTGAGAAAACACTATTTGTGACCTGTGATACAAAAATGACATAACTTTTGTTCAAAGTGAGTTTTCAGTCAAGTTTAAACCTGACAGCATAGAAAGATGCATAAACTTGAAGTTACAGCTTGATTTCAGTGAGTTTTCATCAAAATACAGGAGTTCTGCATGAAGTGTTCATTTTGGCCTTCTCTCGCTGAGAAAACACTATTTGTGACCTGTGATACAAAACAGCCATAACTTTTGTTCAAAGTGAGTTTTCAGTCAAGTTTCAACCTGAAAGCATAGAAAGATGCATAAACTTGAAGTTACAGCTTGATTTCAGTGAGTTTTCTTCAAAATACAGGAGTTCTGCATGAAGTGTTCATTTTGGCCTTCTCTCGCTGAGAAAACACTATTTGTGACCTGTGATACAAAAATGCCATAACTTTTGTTCAAAGTGAGTTTTCAGTCAAGTTTCAACCTGAAAGCATAGAAAGATGCATAAACTTGAAGTTACAGCTTGATTTCAGTGAGTTTTCATCAAAATACAGGAGTTCTGCATGAAGTGTTCATTTTGGCCTTCTCTCGCTGAGAAAACACTATTTGTGACCTGTGATACAAAAATGACATAACTTTTGTTCAAAGTGAGTTTTCAGTCAAGTTTCAACCTGAAAGCATAGAAAGATGCATAAACTTGAAGTTACAGCTTGATTTCAGTGAGTTTTCATCAAAATACAGGAGTTCTGCATGAAGTGTTCATTTTGGCCTTCTCTCGCTGAGAAAACACTATTTGTGACCTGTGATACAAAAATGCCATAACTTTTTTCAAAGTGAGTTTTCAGTCAAGTTTCAACTTGAAAGCATAGAAAGATGCATAAACTTGAAGTTACAGCTTGATTTCAGTGAGTTTTCATCAAAATACAGGAGTTCTGCATGAAGTGTTCATTTTGGCCTTCTCTCGCTGAGAAAACACTATTTGTGACCTGTGATACAAAAATGCCATAACTTTTGTTCAAAGTGAGTTTTCAGTCAAGTTTCAACCTGAAAGCATAGAAAGATGCATCAACTTGAAGTTACAGCTTGATTTCAGTGAGTTTTCATCAAAATACAGGAGTTCTGCATGAAGTGTTCATTTTGGCCTTCTCTCGCTGAGAAAACACTATTTGTGACTTGTGATACAAGAATGCCATAACTTTTGTTCAAAGTGAGTTTTCAGTCAAGTTTCAACCTGAAAGCATAGAAAGATGCATAAACTTGAAGTTACAGCTTGATTTCAGTGAGTTTTCATCAAAATACAGGAGTT
The DNA here is from genome assembly GCF_037954235.1 of Aulostomus chinensis. Classification (NCBI taxonomy): domain Eukaryota; kingdom Metazoa; phylum Chordata; class Actinopteri; order Syngnathiformes; family Aulostomidae; genus Aulostomus; species Aulostomus chinensis. The sequence goes on along the minus strand of NC_141335.1, from coordinate 16,370,433 downwards.
CTGCATGAAGTGTTCATTTTGGCTTTCTCTCGCTGAGAAAACACTATTTGTGACCTGTGACACAGAACAGCCATAACTTTTCTTCAAAGTGAGTTTTCAGTCAAGTTTCAACCTGAAAGCATAGAAAGATGCATAAACTTGAAGTTACAGCTTGATTTCAGTGAGTTTTCATCAAAATACAGGAGTTCTGCATGAAGTGTTCATTTTGGCCTTCTCTCGCTGAGAAAACACTATTTGTGACCTGTGATACAAAACAGCCATAACTTTTGTTCAAAGTGAGTTTTCAGTCAAGTTTCAACCTGAAAGCATAGAAAGATGCATAAACTTGAAGTTACAGCTTGATTTCAGTGAGTTTTCATCAAAATACAGGAGTTCTGCATGAAGTGTTCATTTTGGCCTTCTCTCGCTGAGAAAACACTATTTGTGACCTGTGATACAAAACAGCCATAACTTTTTTCAAAGTGAGTTTTCAGTCAAGTTTCAACCTGAAAGCATAGAAAGATGCATAAACTTGAAGTTACAGCTTGATTTCAGTGAGTTTTCTTCAAAATACAGGAGTTCTGCATGAAGTGTTCATTTTGGCCTTCTCTCGCTGAGACAACACTATTTGTGACCTGTGATACAAAAATGCCATAACTTTTGTTCAAAGTGAGTTTTCAGTCAAGTTTCAACCTGAAAGCATAGAAAGATGCATAAACTTGAAGTTACAGCTTGATTTCAGTGAGTTTTCATCAAAATACAGGAGTTCTGCATGAAGTGTTCATTTTGGCCTTCTCTCGCTGAGAAAACACTATTTGTGACCTGTGATACAAAAATGCCATAACTTTTGTTCAAAGTGAGTTTTCAGTCAAGTTTCAACCTGAAAGCATAGAAAGATGCATAAACTTGAAGTTACAGCTTGATTTCAGTGAGTTTTCATCAAAATACAGGAGTTCTGCATGAAGTGTTCATTTTGGCCTTCTCTCGCTGAGAAAACACTATTTGTGACCTGTGATACAAAAATGCCATAACTTTTTTTAAATGTGAGTTTTCAGTCAAGTTTCAACCTGAAAGCATAGAAAGATGCATAAACTTGAAGTTACAGCTTGGTTTCAGTGAGTTTTCATCAAAATACAGGAGTTCTGCATGAAGTGTTCATTTTGGCCTTCTCTCGCTGAGAAAACACTATTTGTGACCTGTGATACAAAAATGCCATAACTTTTGTTCAAAGTGAGTTTTCAGTCAAGTTTCAACCTGAAAGCATAGAAAGATGCATAAACTTGAAGTTACAGCTTGATTTCAGTGAGTTTTCATCAAAATACAGGAGTTCTGCATGAAGTGTTCATTTTGGCCTTCTCTCGCTGAGAAAACACTATTTGTGACCTGTGATACAAAACAGCCATAACTTTTGTTCAAAGTGAGTTTTCAGTCAAGTTTCAACCTGAAAGCATAGAAAGATGCATAAACTTGAAGTTACAGCTTGATTTCAGTGAGTTTTCTTCAAAATACAGGAGTTCTGCATGAAGTGTTCATTTTGGCCTTCTCTCGCTGAGAAAACGCTATTTGTGACCTGTGATACAAAAATGCCATAACTTTTGTTCAAAGTGAGTTTTCAGTCAAGTTTCAACCTGAAAGCATAGAAATATGCATAAACTTGAAGTTACAGCTTGATTTCAGTGAGTTTTCATCAAAATACAGGAGTTCTGCATGAAGTGTTCATTTTGGCCTTCTCTCGCTGAGAAAACACTATTTGTGACCTGTGATACAAAAATGACATAACTTTTGTTCAAAGTGAGTTTTCAGTCAAGTTTAAACCTGACAGCATAGAAAGATGCATAAACTTGAAGTTACAGCTTGATTTCAGTGAGTTTTCATCAAAATACAGGAGTTCTGCATGAAGTGTTCATTTTGGCCTTCTCTCGCTGAGAAAACACTATTTGTGACCTGTGATACAAAAATGCCATAACTTTTGTTCAAAGTGAGTTTTCAGTCAAGTTTCAACCTGAAAGCATAGAAAGATGCATAAACTTGAAGTTACAGCTTGATTTCAGTGAGTTTTCATCAAAATACAGGAGTTCTGCATGAAGTGTTCATTTTGGCCTTCTCTCGCTGAGAAAACACTATTTGTGACTTGTGATACAAAAATGCCATAACTTTTGTTCAAAGTGAGTTTTCAGTCAAGTTTCAACCTGAAAGCATAGAAAGATGCATAAACTTGAAGTTACAGCTTGATTTCAGTGAGATTTCATCAAAATACAGGAGTTCTGCATGAAGTGTTCATTTTGGCCTTCTCTCGCTGAGAAAACACTATTTGTGACCTGTGATACAAAAATGACATAACTTTTGTTCAAAGTGAGTTTTCAGTCAAGTTTAAACCTGAAAGCATAGAAAGATGCATAAACTTGAAGTTACAGCTTGATTTCAGTGAGTTTTCATCAAAATACAGGAGTTCTGCATGAAGTGTTCATTTTGGCCTTCTCTCGCTGAGAAAACACTATTTGTGACCTGTGATACAAAAATGCCATAACTTTTTTTCAAAGTGAGTTTTCAGTCAAGTTTCAACCTGAAAGCATAGAAAGATGCATAAACTTGAAGTTACAGCTTGATTTCAGTGAGTTTTCATCAAAATACAGGAGTTCTGCATGAAGTGTTCATTTTGGCCTTCTCTCGCTGAGAAAACACTATTTGTGACCTGTGATACAAAAATGCCATAACTTTTGTTCAAAGTGAGTTTTCAGTCAAGTTTCAACCTGAAAGCATAGAAAGATGCATCAACTTGAAGTTACAGCTTGATTTCAGTGAGTTTTCATCAAAATACAGGAGTTCTGCATGAAGTGTTCATTTTGGCCTTCTCTCGCTGAGAAAACACTATTTGTGACTTGTGATACAAGAATGCCATAACTTTTGTTCAAAGTGAGTTTTCAGTCAAGTTTCAACCTGAAAGCATAGAAAGATGCATAAACTTGAAGTTACAGCTTGATTTCAGTGAGTTTTCATCAAAATACAGGAGTTCTGCATGAAGTGTTCATTTTGGCTTTCTCTCGCTGAGAAAACACTATTTGTGACCTGTGACACAGAACAGCCATAACTTTTCTTCAAAGTGAGTTTTCAGTCAAGTTTCAACCTGAAAGCATAGAAAGATGCATAAACTTGAAGTTACAGCTTGATTTCAGTGAGTTTTCATCAAAATACAGGAGTTCTGCATGAAGTGTTCATTTTGGCCTTCTCTCGCTGAGAAAACACTATTTGTGACCTGTGATACAAAACAGCCATAACTTTTGTTCAAAGTGAGTTTTCAGTCAAGTTTCAACCTGAAAGCATAGAAAGATGCATAAACTTGAAGTTACAGCTTGATTTCAGTGAGTTTTCATCAAAATACAGGAGTTCTGCATGAAGTGTTCATTTTGGCCTTCTCTCGCTGAGAAAACACTATTTGTGACCTGTGATACAAAACAGCCATAACTTTTTTCAAAGTGAGTTTTCAGTCAAGTTTCAACCTGAAAGCATAGAAAGATGCATAAACTTGAAGTTACAGCTTGATTTCAGTGAGTTTTCTTCAAAATACAGGAGTTCTGCATGAAGTGTTCATTTTGGCCTTCTCTCGCTGAGACAACACTATTTGTGACCTGTGATACAAAAATGCCATAACTTTTGTTCAAAGTGAGTTTTCAGTCAAGTTTCAACCTGAAAGCATAGAAAGATGCATAAACTTGAAGTTACAGCTTGATTTCAGTGAGTTTTCATCAAAATACAGGAGTTCTGCATGAAGTGTTCATTTTGGCCTTCTCTCGCTGAGAAAACACTATTTGTGACCTGTGATACAAAAATGCCATAACTTTTGTTCAAAGTGAGTTTTCAGTCAAGTTTCAACCTGAAAGCATAGAAAGATGCATAAACTTGAAGTTACAGCTTGATTTCAGTGAGTTTTCATCAAAATACAGGAGTTCTGCATGAAGTGTTCATTTTGGCCTTCTCTCGCTGAGAAAACACTATTTGTGACCTGTGATACAAAAATGCCATAACTTTTTTTAAATGTGAGTTTTCAGTCAAGTTTCAACCTGAAAGCATAGAAAGATGCATAAACTTGAAGTTACAGCTTGGTTTCAGTGAGTTTTCATCAAAATACAGGAGTTCTGCATGAAGTGTTCATTTTGGCCTTCTCTCGCTGAGAAAACACTATTTGTGACCTGTGATACAAAAATGCCATAACTTTTGTTCAAAGTGAGTTTTCAGTCAAGTTTCAACCTGAAAGCATAGAAAGATGCATAAACTTGAAGTTACAGCTTGATTTCAGTGAGTTTTCATCAAAATACAGGAGTTCTGCATGAAGTGTTCATTTTGGCCTTCTCTCGCTGAGAAAACACTATTTGTGACCTGTGATACAAAACAGCCATAACTTTTGTTCAAAGTGAGTTTTCAGTCAAGTTTCAACCTGAAAGCATAGAAAGATGCATAAACTTGAAGTTACAGCTTGATTTCAGTGAGTTTTCTTCAAAATACAGGAGTTCTGCATGAAGTGTTCATTTTGGCCTTCTCTCGCTGAGAAAACGCTATTTGTGACCTGTGATACAAAAATGCCATAACTTTTGTTCAAAGTGAGTTTTCAGTCAAGTTTCAACCTGAAAGCATAGAAATATGCATAAACTTGAAGTTACAGCTTGATTTCAGTGAGTTTTCATCAAAATACAGGAGTTCTGCATGAAGTGTTCATTTTGGCCTTCTCTCGCTGAGAAAACACTATTTGTGACCTGTGATACAAAAATGACATAACTTTTGTTCAAAGTGAGTTTTCAGTCAAGTTTAAACCTGACAGCATAGAAAGATGCATAAACTTGAAGTTACAGCTTGATTTCAGTGAGTTTTCATCAAAATACAGGAGTTCTGCATGAAGTGTTCATTTTGGCCTTCTCTCGCTGAGAAAACACTATTTGTGACCTGTGATACAAAAATGCCATAACTTTTGTTCAAAGTGAGTTTTCAGTCAAGTTTCAACCTGAAAGCATAGAAAGATGCATAAACTTGAAGTTACAGCTTGATTTCAGTGAGTTTTCATCAAAATACAGGAGTTCTGCATGAAGTGTTCATTTTGGCCTTCTCTCGCTGAGAAAACACTATTTGTGACTTGTGATACAAAAATGCCATAACTTTTGTTCAAAGTGAGTTTTCAGTCAAGTTTCAACCTGAAAGCATAGAAAGATGCATAAACTTGAAGTTACAGCTTGATTTCAGTGAGATTTCATCAAAATACAGGAGTTCTGCATGAAGTGTTCATTTTGGCCTTCTCTCGCTGAGAAAACACTATTTGTGACCTGTGATACAAAAATGACATAACTTTTGTTCAAAGTGAGTTTTCAGTCAAGTTTAAACCTGAAAGCATAGAAAGATGCATAAACTTGAAGTTACAGCTTGATTTCAGTGAGTTTTCATCAAAATACAGGAGTTCTGCATGAAGTGTTCATTTTGGCCTTCTCTCGCTGAGAAAACACTATTTGTGACCTGTGATACAAAAATGCCATAACTTTTTTTCAAAGTGAGTTTTCAGTCAAGTTTCAACCTGAAAGCATAGAAAGATGCATAAACTTGAAGTTACAGCTTGATTTCAGTGAGTTTTCATCAAAATACAGGAGTTCTGCATGAAGTGTTCATTTTGGCCTTCTCTCGCTGAGAAAACACTATTTGTGACCTGTGATACAAAAATGCCATAACTTTTGTTCAAAGTGAGTTTTCAGTCAAGTTTCAACCTGAAAGCATAGAAAGATGCATAAACTTGAAGTTACAGCTTGATTTCAGTGAGTTTTCATCAAAATACAGGAGTTCTGCATGAAGTGTTCATTTTGGCCTTCTCTCGCTGAGAAAACACTATTTGTGACCTGTGACACAGAACAGCCATAACTTTTGTTCAAAGTGAGTTTTCAGTCAAGTTTCAACCTGAAAGCATAGAAAGATGCATAAACTTGAAGTTACAGCTTGATTTCAGTGAGTTTTCATCAAAATACAGGAGTTCTGCATGAAGTGTTCATTTTGGCCTTCTCTCGCTGAGAAAACACTATTTGTGACCTGTGATACAAAACAGCCATAACTTTTGTTCAAAGTGAGTTTTCAGTCAAGTTTCAACCTGAAAGCATAGAAAGATGCATAAACTTGAAGTTACAGCTTGATTTCAGTGAGTTTTCATCAAAATACAGGAGTTCTGCATGAAGTGTTCATTTTGGCCTTCTCTCGCTGAGAAAACACTATTTGTGACCTGTGATACAAAACAGCCATAACTTTTGTTCAAAGTGAGTTTTCAGTCAAGTTTCAACCTGAAAGCATAGAAAGATGCATAAACTTGAAGTTACAGCTTGATTTCAGTGAGTTTTCTTCAAAATACAGGAGTTCTGCATGAACTGTTCATTTTGGCCTTCTCTCGCTGAGACAACACTATTTGTGACCTGTGATACAAAAATGCCATAACTTTTGTTCAAAGTGAGTTTTCAGTCAAGTTTCAACCTGAAAGCATAGAAAGATGCATAAACTTGAAGTTACAGCTTGATTTCAGTGAGTTTTCATCAAAATACAGGAGTTCTGCATGAAGTGTTCATTTTGGCCTTCTCTCGCTGAGAAAACACTATTTGTGACCTGTGATACAAAAATGCCATAACTTTTGTTCAAAGTGAGTTTTCAGTCAAGTTTCAACCTGAAAGCATAGAAAGATGCATAAACTTGAAGTTACAGCTTGATTTCAGTGAGTTTTCATCAAAATACAGGAGTTCTGCATGAAGTGTTCATTTTGGCCTTCTCTCGCTGAGAAAACACTATTTGTGACCTGTGATACAAAAATGCCATAACTTTTTTTAAATGTGAGTTTTCAGTCAAGTTTCAACCTGAAAGCATAGAAAGATGCATAAACTTGAAGTTACAGCTTGGTTTCAGTGAGTTTTCATCAAAATACAGGAGTTCTGCATGAAGTGTTCATTTTGGCCTTCTCTCGCTGAGAAAACACTATTTGTGACCTGTGATACAAAAATGCCATAACTTTTGTTCAAAGTGAGTTTTCAGTCAAGTTTCAACCTGAAAGCATAGAAAGATGCATAAACTTGAAGTTACAGCTTGATTTCAGTGAGTTTTCATCAAAATACAGGAGTTCTGCATGAAGTGTTCATTTTGGCCTTCTCTCGCTGAGAAAACACTATTTGTGACCTGTGATACAAAACAGCCATAACTTTTGTTCAAAGTGAGTTTTCAGTCAAGTTTCAACCTGAAAGCATAGAAAGATGCATAAACTTGAAGTTACAGCTTGATTTCAGTGAGTTTTCTTCAAAATACAGGAGTTCTGCATGAAGTGTTCATTTTGGCCTTCTCTCGCTGAGAAAACACTATTTGTGACCTGTGATACAAAAATGCCATAACTTTTGTTCAAAGTGAGTTTTCAGTCAAGTTTCAACCTGAAAGCATAGAAAGATGCATAAACTTGAAGTTACAGCTTGATTTCAGTGAGTTTTCATCAAAATACAGGAGTTCTGCATGAAGTGTTCATTTTGGCCTTCTCTCGCTGAGAAAACACTATTTGTGACCTGTGATACAAAAATGACATAACTTTTGTTCAAAGTGAGTTTTCAGTCAAGTTTAAACCTGAAAGCATAGAAAGATGCATAAACTTGAAGTTACAGCTTGATTTCAGTGAGTTTTCATCAAAATACAGGAGTTCTGCATGAAGTGTTCATTTTGGCCTTCTCTCGCTGAGAAAACACTATTTGTGACCTGTGATACAAAAATGCCATAACTTTTTTTCAAAGTGAGTTTTCAGTCAAGTTTCAACCTGAAAGCATAGAAAGATGCATAAACTTGAAGTTACAGCTTGATTTCAGTGAGTTTTCATCAAAATACAGGAGTTCTGCATGAAGTGTTCATTTTGGCCTTCTCTCGCTGAGAAAACACTATTTGTGACCTGTGATACAAAAATGCCATAACTTTTGTTCAAAGTGAGTTTTCAGTCAAGTTTCAACCTGAAAGCATAGAAAGATGCATAAACTTGAAGTTACAGCTTGATTTCAGTGAGTTTTCATCAAAATACAGGAGTTCTGCATGAAGTGTTCATTTTGGCCTTCTCTCGCTGAGAAAACACTATTTGTGACCTGTGATACAAAAATGCCATAACTTTTGTTCAAAGTGAGTTTTCAGTCAAGTTTCAACCTGAAAGCATAGAAAGATGCATAAACTTGAAGTTACAGCTTGATTTCAGTGAGTTTTCATCAAAATACAGGAGTTCTGCATGAAGTGTTCATTTTGGCCTTCTCTCGCTGAGAAAACACTATTTGTGACCTGTGACACAGAACAGCCATAACTTTTGTTCAAAGTGAGTTTTCAGTCAAGTTTCAACCTGAAAGCATAGAAAGATGCATAAACTTGAAGTTACAGCTTGATTTCAGTGAGTTTTCATCAAAATACAGGAGTTCTGCATGAAGTGTTCATTTTGGCCTTCTCTCGCTGAGAAAACACTATTTGTGACCTGTGATACAAAACAGCCATAACTTTTGTTCAAAGTGAGTTTTCAGTCAAGTTTCAACCTGAAAGCATAGAAAGATGCATAAACTTGAAGTTACAGCTTGATTTCAGTGAGTTTTCTTCAAAATACAGGAGTTCTGCATGAAGTGTTCATTTTGGCCTTCTCTCGCTGAGAAAACACTATTTGTGACCTGTGATACAAAAATGCCATAACTTTTTTTCAAAGTGAGTTTTCAGTCAAGTTTCAACCTGAAAGCATAGAAAGATGCATAAACTTGAAGTTACAGCTTGATTTCAGTGAGTTTTCTTCAAAATACAGGAGTTCTGCATGAACTGTTCATTTTGGCCTTCTCTCGCTGAGACAACACTATTTGTGACCTGTGATACAAAAATGCCATAACTTTTGTTCAAAGTGAGTTTTCAGTCAAGTTTCAACCTGAAAGCATAGAAAGATGCATAAACTTGAAGTTACAGCTTGATTTCAGTGAGTTTTCATCAAAATACAGGAGTTCTGCATGAAGTGTTCATTTTGGCCTTCTCTCGCTGAGAAAACACTATTTGTGACCTGTGATACAAAAATGCCATAACTTTTGTTCAAAGTGAGTTTTCAGTCAAGTTTCAACCTGAAAGCATAGAAAGATGCATAAACTTGAAGTTACAGCTTGATTTCAGTGAGTTTTCATCAAAATACAGGAGTTCTGCATGAAGTGTTCATTTTGGCCTTCTCTCGCTGAGAAAACACTATTTGTGACCTGTGATACAAAAATGCCATAACTTTTTTTAAATGTGAGTTTTCAGTCAAGTTTCAACCTGAAAGCATAGAAAGATGCATAAACTTGAAGTTACAGCTTGGTTTCAGTGAGTTTTCATCAAAATACAGGAGTTCTGCATGAAGTGTTCATTTTGGCCTTCTCTCGCTGAGAAAACACTATTTGTGACCTGTGATACAAAAATGCCATAACTTTTGTTCAAAGTGAGTTTTCAGTCAAGTTTCAACCTGAAAGCATAGAAAGATGCATAAACTTGAAGTTACAGCTTGATTTCAGTGAGTTTTCATCAAAATACAGGAGTTCTGCATGAAGTGTTCATTTTGGCCTTCTCTCGCTGAGAAAACACTATTTGTGACCTGTGATACAAAACAGCCATAACTTTTGTTCAAAGTGAGTTTTCAGTCAAGTTTCAACCTGAAAGCATAGAAAGATGCATAAACTTGAAGTTACAGCTTGATTTCAGTGAGTTTTCTTCAAAATACAGGAGTTCTGCATGAAGTGTTCATTTTGGCCTTCTCTCGCTGAGAAAACACTATTTGTGACCTGTGATACAAAAATGCCATAACTTTTGTTCAAAGTGAGTTTTCAGTCAAGTTTCAACCTGAAAGCATAGAAAGATGCATAAACTTGAAGTTACAGCTTGATTTCAGTGAGTTTTCATCAAAATACAGGAGTTCTGCATGAAGTGTTCATTTTGGCCTTCTCTCGCTGAGAAAACACTATTTGTGACCTGTGATACAAAAATGACATAACTTTTGTTCAAAGTGAGTTTTCAGTCAAGTTTAAACCTGAAAGCATAGAAAGATGCATAAACTTGAAGTTACAGCTTGATTTCAGTGAGTTTTCATCAAAATACAGGAGTTCTGCATGAAGTGTTCATTTTGGCCTTCTCTCGCTGAGAAAACACTATTTGTGACCTGTGATACAAAAATGCCATAACTTTTTTTCAAAGTGAGTTTTCAGTCAAGTTTCAACCTGAAAGCATAGAAAGATGCATAAACTTGAAGTTACAGCTTGATTTCAGTGAGTTTTCATCAAAATACAGGAGTTCTGCATGAAGTGTTGATTTTGGCCTTCTCTCGCTGAGAAAACACTATTTGTGACCTGTGATACAAAAATGCCATAACTTTTGTTCAAAGTGAGTTTTCAGTCAAGTTTCAACCTGAAAGCATAGAAAGATGCATAAACTTGAAGTTACAGCTTGATTTCAGTGAGTTTTCATCAAAATACAGGAGTTCTGCATGAAGTGTTCATTTTGGCCTTCTCTCGCTGAGAAAACACTATTTGTGACTTGTGATACAAAAATGCCATAACTTTTGTTCAAAGTGAGTTTTCAGTCAAGTTTCAACCTGAAAGCATAGAAAGATGCATAAACTTGAAGTTACAGCTTGATTTCAGTGAGTTTTCATCAAAATACAGGAGTTCTGCATGAAGTGTTCATTTTGGCCTTCTCTCGCTGAGAAAACACTATTTGTGACCTGTGATACAAAAATGCCATAACTTTTGTTCAAAGTGAGTTTTCAGTCAAGTTTCAACCTGAAAGCATAGAAAGATGCATAAACTTGAAGTTACAGCTTGATTTCAGTGAGTTTTCATCAAAATACAGGAGTTCTGCATGAAGTGTTCATTTTGGCCTTCTCTCGCTGAGAAAACACTATTTGTGACCTGTGATACAAAAATGCCATAACTTTTTTTAAATGTGAGTTTTCAGTCAAGTTTCAACCTGAAAGCATAGAAAGATGCATAAACTTGAAGTTACAGCTTGGTTTCAGTGAGTTTTCATCAAAATACAGGAGTTCTGCATGAAGTGTTCATTTTGGCCTTCTCTCGCTGAGAAAACACTATTTGTGACCTGTGATACAAAAATGCCATAACTTTTGTTCAAAGTGAGTTTTCAGTCAAGTTTCAACCTGAAAGCATAGAAAGATGCATAAACTTGAAGTTACAGCTTGATTTCAGTGAGTTTTCATCAAAATACAGGAGTTCTGCATGAAGTGTTCATTTTGGCCTTCTCTCGCTGAGAAAACACTATTTGTGACCTGTGATACAAAACAGCCATAACTTTTGTTCAAAGTGAGTTTTCAGTCAAGTTTCAACCTGAAAGCATAGAAAGATGCATAAACTTGAAGTTACAGCTTGATTTCAGTGAGTTTTCTTCAAAATACAGGAGTTCTGCATGAAGTGTTCATTTTGGCCTTCTCTCGCTGAGAAAACGCTATTTGTGACCTGTGATACAAAAATGCCATAACTTTTGTTCAAAGTGAGTTTTCAGTCAAGTTTCAACCTGAAAGCATAGAAATATGCATAAACTTGAAGTTACAGCTTGATTTCAGTGAGTTTTCATCAAAATACAGGAGTTCTGCATGAAGTGTTCATTTTGGCCTTCTCTCGCTGAGAAAACACTATTTGTGACCTGTGATACAAAAATGACATAACTTTTGTTCAAAGTGAGTTTTCAGTCAAGTTTAAACCTGACAGCATAGAAAGATGCATAAACTTGAAGTTACAGCTTGATTTCAGTGAGTTTTCATCAAAATACAGGAGTTCTGCATGAAGTGTTCATTTTGGCCTTCTCTCGCTGAGAAAACACTATTTGTGACCTGTGATACAAAAATGCCATAACTTTTGTTCAAAGTGAGTTTTCAGTCAAGTTTCAACCTGAAAGCATAGAAAGATGCATAAACTTGAAGTTACAGCTTGATTTCAGTGAGTTTTCATCAAAATACAGGAGTTCTGCATGAAGTGTTCATTTTGGCCTTCTCTCGCTGAGAAAACACTATTTGTGACTTGTGATACAAAAATGCCATAACTTTTGTTCAAAGTGAGTTTTCAGTCAAGTTTCAACCTGAAAGCATAGAAAGATGCATAAACTTGAAGTTACAGCTTGATTTCAGTGAGATTTCATCAAAATACAGGAGTTCTGCATGAAGTGTTCATTTTGGCCTTCTCTCGCTGAGAAAACACTATTTGTGACCTGTGATACAAAAATGACATAACTTTTGTTCAAAGTGAGTTTTCAGTCAAGTTTAAACCTGAAAGCATAGAAAGATGCATAAACTTGAAGTTACAGCTTGATTTCAGTGAGTTTTCATCAAAATACAGGAGTTCTGCATGAAGTGTTCATTTTGGCCTTCTCTCGCTGAGAAAACACTATTTGTGACCTGTGATACAAAAATGCCATAACTTTTTTTCAAAGTGAGTTTTCAGTCAAGTTTCAACCTGAAAGCATAGAAAGATGCATAAACTTGAAGTTACAGCTTGATTTCAGTGAGTTTTCATCAAAATACAGGAGTTCTGCATGAAGTGTTCATTTTGGCCTTCTCTCGCTGAGAAAACACTATTTGTGACCTGTGATACAAAAATGCCATAACTTTTGTTCAAAGTGAGTTTTCAGTCAAGTTTCAACCTGAAAGCATAGAAAGATGCATAAACTTGAAGTTACAGCTTGATTTCAGTGAGTTTTCATCAAAATACAGGAGTTCTGCATGAAGTGTTCATTTTGGCCTTCTCTCGCTGAGAAAACACTATTTGTGACCTGTGACACAGAACAGCCATAACTTTTGTTCAAAGTGAGTTTTCAGTCAAGTTTCAACCTGAAAGCATAGAAAGATGCATAAACTTGAAGTTACAGCTTGATTTCAGTGAGTTTTCATCAAAATACAGGAGTTCTGCATGAAGTGTTCATTTTGGCCTTCTCTCGCTGAGAAAACACTATTTGTGACCTGTGATACAAAACAGCCATAACTTTTGTTCAAAGTGAGTTTTCAGTCAAGTTTCAACCTGAAAGCATAGAAAGATGCATAAACTTGAAGTTACAGCTTGATTTCAGTGAGTTTTCATCAAAATACAGGAGTTCTGCATGAAGTGTTCATTTTGGCCTTCTCTCGCTGAGAAAACACTATTTGTGACCTGTGATACAAAACAGCCATAACTTTTGTTCAAAGTGAGTTTTCAGTCAAGTTTCAACCTGAAAGCATAGAAAGATGCATAAACTTGAAGTTACAGCTTGATTTCAGTGAGTTTTCTTCAAAATACAGGAGTTCTGCATGAACTGTTCATTTTGGCCTTCTCTCGCTGAGACAACACTATTTGTGACCTGTGATACAAAAATGCCATAACTTTTGTTCAAAGTGAGTTTTCAGTCAAGTTTCAACCTGAAAGCATAGAAAGATGCATAAACTTGAAGTTACAGCTTGATTTCAGTGAGTTTTCATCAAAATACAGGAGTTCTGCATGAAGTGTTCATTTTGGCCTTCTCTCGCTGAGAAAACACTATTTGTGACCTGTGATACAAAAATGCCATAACTTTTGTTCAAAGTGAGTTTTCAGTCAAGTTTCAACCTGAAAGCATAGAAAGATGCATAAACTTGAAGTTACAGCTTGATTTCAGTGAGTTTTCATCAAAATACAGGAGTTCTGCATGAAGTGTTCATTTTGGCCTTCTCTCGCTGAGAAAACACTATTTGTGACCTGTGATACAAAAATGCCATAACTTTTTTTAAATGTGAGTTTTCAGTCAAGTTTCAACCTGAAAGCATAGAAAGATGCATAAACTTGAAGTTACAGCTTGGTTTCAGTGAGTTTTCATCAAAATACAGGAGTTCTGCATGAAGTGTTCATTTTGGCCTTCTCTCGCTGAGAAAACACTATTTGTGACCTGTGATACAAAAATGCCATAACTTTTGTTCAAAGTGAGTTTTCAGTCAAGTTTCAACCTGAAAGCATAGAAAGATGCATAAACTTGAAGTTACAGCTTGATTTCAGTGAGTTTTCATCAAAATACAGGAGTTCTGCATGAAGTGTTCATTTTGGCCTTCTCTCGCTGAGAAAACACTATTTGTGACCTGTGATACAAAACAGCCATAACTTTTGTTCAAAGTGAGTTTTCAGTCAAGTTTCAACCTGAAAGCATAGAAAGATGCATAAACTTGAAGTTACAGCTTGATTTCAGTGAGTTTTCTTCAAAATACAGGAGTTCTGCATGAAGTGTTCATTTTGGCCTTCTCTCGCTGAGAAAACACTATTTGTGACCTGTGATACAAAAATGCCATAACTTTTGTTCAAAGTGAGTTTTCAGTCAAGTTTCAACCTGAAAGCATAGAAAGATGCATAAACTTGAAGTTACAGCTTGATTTCAGTGAGTTTTCATCAAAATACAGGAGTTCTGCATGAAGTGTTCATTTTGGCCTTCTCTCGCTGAGAAAACACTATTTGTGACCTGTGATACAAAAATGACATAACTTTTGTTCAAAGTGAGTTTTCAGTCAAGTTTAAACCTGAAAGCATAGAAAGATGCATAAACTTGAAGTTACAGCTTGATTTCAGTGAGTTTTCATCAAAATACAGGAGTTCTGCATGAAGTGTTCATTTTGGCCTTCTCTCGCTGAGAAAACACTATTTGTGACCTGTGATACAAAAATGCCATAACTTTTTTTCAAAGTGAGTTTTCAGTCAAGTTTCAACCTGAAAGCATAGAAAGATGCATAAACTTGAAGTTACAGCTTGATTTCAGTGAGTTTTCATCAAAATACAGGAGTTCTGCATGAAGTGTTCATTTTGGCCTTCTCTCGCTGAGAAAACACTATTTGTGACCTGTGATACAAAAATGCCATAACTTTTGTTCAAAGTGAGTTTTCAGTCAAGTTTCAACCTGAAAGCATAGAAAGATGCATAAACTTGAAGTTACAGCTTGATTTCAGTGAGTTTTCATCAAAATACAGGAGTTCTGCATGAAGTGTTCATTTTGGCCTTCTCTCGCTGAGAAAACACTATTTGTGACCTGTGATACAAAAATGCCATAACTTTTGTTCAAAGTGAGTTTTCAGTCAAGTTTCAACCTGAAAGCATAGAAAGATGCATAAACTTGAAGTTACAGCTTGATTTCAGTGAGTTTTCATCAAAATACAGGAGTTCTGCATGAAGTGTTCATTTTGGCCTTCTCTCGCTGAGAAAACACTATTTGTGACCTGTGACACAGAACAGCCATAACTTTTGTTCAAAGTGAGTTTTCAGTCAAGTTTCAACCTGAAAGCATAGAAAGATGCATAAACTTGAAGTTACAGCTTGATTTCAGTGAGTTTTCATCAAAATACAGGAGTTCTGCATGAAGTGTTCATTTTGGCCTTCTCTCGCTGAGAAAACACTATTTGTGACCTGTGATACAAAACAGCCATAACTTTTGTTCAAAGTGAGTTTTCAGTCAAGTTTCAACCTGAAAGCATAGAAAGATGCATAAACTTGAAGTTACAGCTTGATTTCAGTGAGTTTTCTTCAAAATACAGGAGTTCTGCATGAAGTGTTCATTTTGGCCTTCTCTCGCTGAGAAAACACTATTTGTGACCTGTGATACAAAAATGCCATAACTTTTTTTCAAAGTGAGTTTTCAGTCAAGTTTCAACCTGAAAGCATAGAAAGATGCATAAACTTGAAGTTACAGCTTGATTTCAGTGAGTTTTCTTCAAAATACAGGAGTTCTGCATGAACTGTTCATTTTGGCCTTCTCTCGCTGAGACAACACTATTTGTGACCTGTGATACAAAAATGCCATAACTTTTGTTCAAAGTGAGTTTTCAGTCAAGTTTCAACCTGAAAGCATAGAAAGATGCATAAACTTGAAGTTACAGCTTGATTTCAGTGAGTTTTCATCAAAATACAGGAGTTCTGCATGAAGTGTTCATTTTGGCCTTCTCTCGCTGAGAAAACACTATTTGTGACCTGTGATACAAAAATGCCATAACTTTTGTTCAAAGTGAGTTTTCAGTCAAGTTTCAACCTGAAAGCATAGAAAGATGCATAAACTTGAAGTTACAGCTTGATTTCAGTGAGTTTTCATCAAAATACAGGAGTTCTGCATGAAGTGTTCATTTTGGCCTTCTCTCGCTGAGAAAACACTATTTGTGACCTGTGATACAAAAATGCCATAACTTTTTTTAAATGTGAGTTTTCAGTCAAGTTTCAACCTGAAAGCATAGAAAGATGCATAAACTTGAAGTTACAGCTTGGTTTCAGTGAGTTTTCATCAAAATACAGGAGTTCTGCATGAAGTGTTCATTTTGGCCTTCTCTCGCTGAGAAAACACTATTTGTGACCTGTGATACAAAAATGCCATAACTTTTGTTCAAAGTGAGTTTTCAGTCAAGTTTCAACCTGAAAGCATAGAAAGATGCATAAACTTGAAGTTACAGCTTGATTTCAGTGAGTTTTCATCAAAATACAGGAGTTCTGCATGAAGTGTTCATTTTGGCCTTCTCTCGCTGAGAAAACACTATTTGTGACCTGTGATACAAAACAGCCATAACTTTTGTTCAAAGTGAGTTTTCAGTCAAGTTTCAACCTGAAAGCATAGAAAGATGCATAAACTTGAAGTTACAGCTTGATTTCAGTGAGTTTTCTTCAAAATACAGGAGTTCTGCATGAAGTGTTCATTTTGGCCTTCTCTCGCTGAGAAAACACTATTTGTGACCTGTGATACAAAAATGCCATAACTTTTGTTCAAAGTGAGTTTTCAGTCAAGTTTCAACCTGAAAGCATAGAAAGATGCATAAACTTGAAGTTACAGCTTGATTTCAGTGAGTTTTCATCAAAATACAGGAGTTCTGCATGAAGTGTTCATTTTGGCCTTCTCTCGCTGAGAAAACACTATTTGTGACCTGTGATACAAAAATGACATAACTTTTGTTCAAAGTGAGTTTTCAGTCAAGTTTAAACCTGAAAGCATAGAAAGATGCATAAACTTGAAGTTACAGCTTGATTTCAGTGAGTTTTCATCAAAATACAGGAGTTCTGCATGAAGTGTTCATTTTGGCCTTCTCTCGCTGAGAAAACACTATTTGTGACCTGTGATACAAAAATGCCATAACTTTTTTTCAAAGTGAGTTTTCAGTCAAGTTTCAACCTGAAAGCATAGAAAGATGCATAAACTTGAAGTTACAGCTTGATTTCAGTGAGTTTTCATCAAAATACAGGAGTTCTGCATGAAGTGTTGATTTTGGCCTTCTCTCGCTGAGAAAACACTATTTGTGACCTGTGATACAAAAATGCCATAACTTTTGTTCAAAGTGAGTTTTCAGTCAAGTTTCAACCTGAAAGCATAGAAAGATGCATAAACTTGAAGTTACAGCTTGATTTCAGTGAGTTTTCATCAAAATACAGGAGTTCTGCATGAAGTGTTCATTTTGGCCTTCTCTCGCTGAGAAAACACTATTTGTGACTTGTGATACAAAAATGCCATAACTTTTGTTCAAAGTGAGTTTTCAGTCAAGTTTCAACCTGAAAGCATAGAAAGATGCATAAACTTGAAGTTACAGCTTGATTTCAGTGAGTTTTCATCAAAATACAGGAGTTCTGCATGAAGTGTTCATTTTGGCCTTCTCTCGCTGAGAAAACACTATTTGTGACCTGTGACACAGAACAGCCATAACTTTTGTTCAAAGTGAGTTTTCAGTCAAGTTTCAACCTGAAAGCATAGAAAGATGCATAAACCTGAAGTTACAGCTTGATTTCAGTGAGTTTTCATCAAAATACAGGAGTTCTGCATGAAGTGTTCATTTTGGCCTTCTCTCGCTGAGAAAACACTATTTGTGACCTGTGATACAAAACAGCCATAACTTTTGTTCAAAGTGAGTTTTCAGTCAAGTTTCAACCTGAAAGCATAGAAAGATGCATAAACTTGAAGTTACAGCTTGATTTCAGTGAGTTTTCATCAAAATACAGGAGTTCTGCATGAAGTGTTCATTTTGGCCTTCTCTCGCTGAGAAAACACTATTTGTGACCTGTGATACAAAACAGCCATAACTTTTGTTCAAACTGAGTTTTCAGTCAAGTTTCAACCTGAAAGCATAGAAAGATGCATAAACTTGAAGTTACAGCTTGATTTCAGTGAGTTTTCTTCAAAATACAGGAGTTCTGCATGAAGTGTTCATTTTGGCCTTCTCTCGCTGAGACAACACTATTTGTGACCTGTGATACAAAAATGCCATAACTTTTGTTCAAAGTGAGTTTTCAGTCAAGTTTCAACCTGAAAGCATAGAAAGATGCATAAACTTGAAGTTACAGCTTGATTTCAGTGAGTTTTCATCAAAATACAGGAGTTCTGCATGAAGTGTTCATTTTGGCCTTCTCTCGCTGAGAAAACACTATTTGTGACCTGTGATACAAAAATGACATAACTTTTGTTCAAAGTGAGTTTTCAGTCAAGTTTAAACCTGAAAGCATAGAAAGATGCATAAACTTGAAGTTACAGCTTGATTTCAGTGAGTTTTCATCAAAATACAGGAGTTCTGCATGAAGTGTTCATTTTGGCCTTCTCTCGCTGAGAAAACACTATTTGTGACCTGTGATACAAAAATGCCATAACTTTTTTTCAAAGTGAGTTTTCAGTCAAGTTTCAACCTGAAAGCATAGAAAGATGCATAAACTTGAAGTTACAGCTTGATTTCAGTGAGTTTTCATCAAAATACAGGAGTTCTGCATGAAGTGTTCATTTTGGCCTTCTCTCGCTGAGAAAACACTATTTGTGACCTGTGACACAGAACAGCCATAACTTTTGTTCAAAGTGAGTTTTCAGTCAAGTTTCAACCTGAAAGCATAGAAAGATGCATAAACTTGAAGTTACAGCTTGATTTCAGTGAGTTTTCATCAAAATACAGGAGTTCTGCATGAAGTGTTGATTTTGGCCTTCTCTCGCTGAGAAAACACTATTTGTGACCTGTGATACAAAAATGCCATAACTTTTGTTCAAAGTGAGTTTTCAGTCAAGTTTCAACCTGAAAGCATAGAAAGATGCATAAACTTGAAGTTACAGCTTGATTTCAGTGAGTTTTCATCAAAATACAGGAGTTCTGCATGAAGTGTTCATTTTGGCCTTCTCTCGCTGAGAAAACGCTATTTGTGACCTGCGACACAGAACAGCCATAACTTTTGTTCAAAGTGAGTTTTCAGTCAAGTTTCAACCTGAAAGCATAGAAAGATGCATAAACTTGAAGTTACAGCTTGATTTCAGTGAGTTTTCATCAAAATACAGGAGTTCTGCATGAAGTGTTCATTTTGGCCTTCTCTCGCTGAGAAAACACTATTTGTGACCTGTGATACAAAAATGCCATAACTTTTGTTCAAAGTGAGTTTTCAGTCAAGTTTCAACCTGAAAGCATAGAAAGATGCATAAACTTGAAGTTACAGCTTGATTTCAGTGAGTTTTCATCAAAATACAGGAGTTCTGCATGAAGTGTTCATTTTGGCCTTCTCTCGCTGAGAAAACACTATTTGTGACCTGTGATACAAAAATGCCATAACTTTTGTTCAAAGTGAGTTTTCAGTCAAGTTTCAACCTGAAAGCATAGAAAGATGCATAAACTTGAAGTTACAGCTTGATTTCAGTGACTTTTCATCAAAATACAGGAGTTCTGCATGAAGTGTTCATTTTGGCCTTCTCTCGCTGAGAAAACACTATTTGTGACCTGTGATACAAAAATGCCATAACTTTTGTTCAAAGTGAGTTTTCATTCAAGATTCAACCTGAAAGCATAGAAAGATGCATAAACTTGAAGTTACAGCTTGATTTCAGTGAGTTTTCATCAAAATACAGGAGTTCTGCATGAAGTGTTCATTTTGGCCTTCTCTCGCTGAGAAAACGATATTTGTGACCTGTGATACAAAAATGCCATAACTTTTGTTCAAAGTGAGTTTTCAGTCAAGTTTCAACCTGAAAGCATAGAAAGATGCATAAACTTGAAGTTACAGCTTGATTTCAGTGAGTTTTCATCAAAATACAGGAGTTCTGCATGAAGTGTTCATTTTGGCCTTCTCTCGCTGAGAAAACACTATTTGTGACCTGTGATACAAAAATGCCATAACTTTTGTTCAAAGTGAGTTTTCATTCAAGATTCAACCTGAAAGCATAGAAAGATGCATAAACTTGAAGTTACAGCTTGATTTCAGTGAGTTTTCATCAAAATACAGGAGTTCTGCATGAAGTGTTCATTTTGGCCTTCTCTCGCTGAGAAAACGATATTTGTGACCTGTGATACAAAAATGCCATAACTTTTGTTCAAAGTGAGTTTTCAGTCAAGTTTCAACCTGAAAGCATAGAAAGATGCATAAACTAGAAGTTACAGCTTGATTTCAGTGAGTTTTCATCAAAATACAGGAGTTCTGCATGAAGTGTTCATTTTGGCCTTCTCTCGCTGAGAAAACGCTATTTGTGACCTGTGATACAAAAATGCCATAACTTTTGTTCAAAGTGAGTTTTCAGTCAAGTTTCAACCTGAAAGCATAGAAAGATGCATAAACTTGAAGTTACAGCTTGATTTCAGTGAGTTTTCATCAAAATACAGGAGTTCTGCATGAAGTGTTCATTTTGGCCTTCTCTCGCTGAGAAAACACTATTTGTGACCTGCGAAACAGAACAGCCATAACTTTTGTTCAAAGTGAGTTTTCAGTCAAGTTTCAACCTGAAAGCATAGAAAGATGCATAAACTTGAAGTTACAGCTTGATTTCAGTGAGTTTTCATCAAAATACAGGAGTTCTGCATGAAGTGTTCATTTTGGCCTTCTCTCGCTGAGAAAACACTATTTGTGACCTGTGATACAAAAATGCCATAACTTTTGTTCAAAGTGAGTTTTCAGTCAAGTTTCAACCTGAAAGCATAGAAAGATGCATAAACTTGAAGTTACAGCTTGATTTCAGTGAGTTTTCATCAAAATACAGGAGTTCTGCATGAAGTGTTCATTTTGGCCTTCTCTCGCTGAGAAAACGATATTTGTGACCTGTGATACAAAAATGCCATAACTTTTGTTCAAAGTGAGTTTTCAGTCAAGTTTCAACCTGAAAGCATAGAAAGATGCATAAACTTGAAGTTACAGCTTGATTTCAGTGACTTTTCATCAAAATACAGGAGTTCTGCATGAAGTGTTCATTTTGGCCTTCTCTCGCTGAGAAAACACTATTTGTGACCTGTGATACAAAAATGCCATAACTTTTGTTCAAAGTGAGTTTTCATTCAAGATTCAACCTGAAAGCATAGAAAGATGCATAAACTTGAAGTTACAGCTTGATTTCAGTGAGTTTTCATCAAAATACAGGAGTTCTGCATGAAGTGTTCATTTTGGCCTTCTCTCGCTGAGAAAACGATATTTGTGACCTGTGATACAAAAATGCCATAACTTTTGTTCAAAGTGAGTTTTCAGTCAAGTTTCAACCTGAAAGCATAGAAAGATGCATAAACTAGAAGTTACAGCTTGATTTCAGTGAGTTTTCATCAAAATACAGGAGTTCTGCATGAAGTGTTCATTTTGGCCTTCTCTCGCTGAGAAAACGCTATTTGTGACCTGTGATACAAAAATGCCATAACTTTTGTTCAAAGTGAGTTTTCAGTCAAGTTTCAACCTGAAAGCATAGAAAGATGCATAAACTTGAAGTTACAGCTTGATTTCAGTGAGTTTTCATCAAAATACAGGAGTTCTGCATGAAGTGTTCATTTTGGCCTTCTCTCGCTGAGAAAACACTATTTGTGACCTGCGACACAGAACAGCCATAACTTTTGTTCAAAGTGAGTTTTCAGTCAAGTTTCAACCTGAAAGCATAGAAAGATGCATAAACTTGAAGTTACAGCTTGATTTCAGTGAGTTTTCATCAAAATACAGGAGTTCTGCATGAAGTGTTCATTTTGGCCTTCTCTCGCTGAGAAAACACTATTTGTGACCTGTGATACAAAAATGCCATAACTTTTGTTCAAAGTGAGTTTTCAGTCAAGTTTCAACCTGAAAGCATAGAAAGATGCATAAACTTGAAGTTACAGCTTGATTTCAGTGAGTTTTCATCAAAATACAGGAGTTCTGCATGAAGTGTTCATTTTGGCCTTCTCTCGCTGAGAAAACACTATTTGTGACCTGTGATACAAAAATGCCATAACTTTTGTTCAAAGTGAGTTTTCAGTCAAGTTTCAACCTGAAAGCATAGAAAGATGCATAAACTTGAAGTTACAGCTTGATTTCAGTGACTTTTCATCAAAATACAGGAGTTCTGCATGAAGTGTTCATTTTGGCCTTCTCTCGCTGAGAAAACACTATTTGTGACCTGTGATACAAAAATGCCATAACTTTTGTTCAAAGTGAGTTTTCATTCAAGATTCAACCTGAAAGCATAGAAAGATGCATAAACTTGAAGTTACAGCTTGATTTCAGTGAGTTTTCATCAAAATACAGGAGTTCTGCATGAAGTGTTCATTTTGGCCTTCTCTCGCTGAGAAAACACTATTTGTGACCTGCGAAACAGAACAGCCATAACTTTTGTTCAAAGTCAGTTTTCAGTCAAGTTTCAAACTGAAAGCATAGAAAGATGCATAAACTTGAAGTTACAGCTTGATTTCAGTGAGTTTTCATCAAAATACAGGAGTTCTGCATGAAGTGTTCATTTTGGCCTTCTCTCGCTGAGAAAACACTATTTGTGACCTGTGATACAAAAATGCCATAACTTTTGTTCAAAGTGAGTTTTCAGTCAAGTTTCAACCTGAAAGCATAGAAAGATGCATAAACTTGAAGTTACAGCTTGATTTCAGTGAGTTTTCTTCAAAATACAGGAGTTCTGCATGAAGTGTTCATTTTGGCCTTCTCTCGCTGAGAAAACACTATTTGTGACCTGTGATACAAAAATGCCATAACTTTTGTTCAAAGTGAGTTTTCAGTCAAGTTTCAACCTGAAAGCATAGAAAGATGCATAAACTTGAAGTTACAGCTTGATTTCAGTGAGTTTTCATCAAAATACAGGAGTTCTGCATGAAGTTTTCATTTTGGCCTTCTCTCGCTGAGAAAACACTATTTGTGACCTGTGATACAAAAATGCCATAACTTTTTTTCAAAGTGAGTTTTCAGTCAAGTTTCAACCTGAAAGCATAGAAAGATGCATAAACTTGAAGTTACAGCTTGATTTCAGTGAGTTTTCATCAAAATACAGGAGTTCTGCATGAAGTGTTCATTTTGGCCTTCTCTCGCTGAGAAAACACTATTTGTGACCTGTGATACAAAAATGCCATAACTTTTGTTCAAAGTGAGTTTTCAGTCAAGTTTCAACCTGAAAGCATAGAAAGATGCATAAACTTGAAGTTACAGCTTGATTTCAGTGAGTTTTCATCAAAATACAGGAGTTCTGCATGAAGTGTTCATTTTGGCCTTCTCTCGCTGAGAAAACACTATTTGTGACCTGTGATACAAAAATGCCATAACTTTTGTTCAAAGTGAGTTTTCAGTCAAGTTTCAACCTGAAAGCATAGAAAGATGCATAAACTTGAAGTTACAGCTTGATTTCAGTGAGTTTTCATCAAAATACAGGAGTTCTGCATGAAGTGTTCATTTTGGCCTTCTCTCGCTAAGAAAACGCTATTTCTGACCTGCAACACAGAACAGCCATAACTTTTGTTCAAAGTGAGTTTTCAGTCAAGTTTCAACCTGAAAGCATAGAAAGATGCATAAACTTGAAGTTACAGCTTGATTTCAGTGAGTTTTCATCAAAATACAGGAGTTCTGCATGAAGTGTTCATTTTGGCCTTCTCTCGCTGAGAAAACAATATTTGTGACCTGTGATACAAAAATGCCATAACTTTTGTTCAAAGTGAGTTTTCAGTCAAGTTTCAACCTGAAAGCATAGAAAGATGCATAAACTTGAAGTTACAGCTTGATTTCAGTGAGTTTTCTTCAAAATACAGGAGTTCTACATGAAGTGTTCATTTTGGCCTTCTCTCGCTGAGAAAACACTACTTGTGACCTGTGATACAGAAATGCCATAACTTTTGTTCAAAGAGAGTTTTCAGTCAAGTTTCAACCTGAAAGCATAGAAAGATGCATAAACTTGAAGTTACAGCTTGATTTCAGTGAGTTTTCATCAAAATACAGGAGTTCTGCATGAAGTGTTCATTTTGGCCTTCTCTCGCTGAGAAAACACTATTTGTGACCTGTGATACAAAAATGCCATAACTTTTTTTCAAAGTGAGTTTTCAGTCAAGTTTCAACCTGAAAGCATAGAAAGATGCATATACTTGAAGTTACAGCTTGATTTCATTGAGTTTTCATCAAAATACAGGAGTTCTGCATGAAGTGTTCATTTTGGCCTTCTCTCGCTTAGAAAACACTATTTGTGACCTGTGATACAAAAATGCCATAACTTTTGTTCAAAGTGAGTTTTCAGTCAAGTTTCAACCTGAAAGCATAGAAAGATGCATAAACTTGAAGTTACAGCTTGATTTCAGTGAGTTTTCATCAAAATACAGGAGTTCTGCATGAAGTGTTCATTCTGGCCTTCTCTCGCTGAGAAAACACTATTTGTGACCTGTGATACAAAAATGCCATAACTTTTGTTCAAAGTGAGTTTTCAGTCAAGTTTCAACCTGAAAGCATAGAAAGATGCATAAACTTGAAGTTACAGCTTGATTTCAGTGAGTTTTCATCAAAATACAGGAGTTCTGCATGAAGTGTTCATTTTGGCCTTCTCTCGCTGAGAAAACACTATTTGTGACCTGTGATACAAAAATGCCATAACTTTTGTTCAAAGTTAGTTTTCAGTCAAGTTTTCAACCTGAATGCATAGAAAGATGCATAAACTTGAAGTTACAGCTTTATTTCAGTGAGTTTTCATCAAAATACAGGAGTTCTGCATGAAGTGTTCATTTTGGCCTTCTCTCGCTGAGAAAACACTATTTGTGACCTGTGATACAAGACAGCCATAACTTTTGTTCAAAGTGAGTTTTCAGTCAAGTTTCAACCTGAAAGCATAGAAAGATGCATAAACTTGAAGTTACAGCTTGATTTCAGTGAGTTTTCATCAAAATACAGGAGTTCTGCATGAAGTGTTCATTTTGGCCTTCTCTCGCTGAGAAAACACTATTTGTGACCTGTGATACAAAAATGCCATAACTTTTGTTCAAAGTGAGTTTTCATTCAAGTTTCAACCTGAAAGCATAGAAAGATGCATAAACTTGAAGTTACAGCTTGATTTCAGTGAGTTTTCATCAAAATACAGGAGTTCTGCATGAAGTGTTCATTTTGGCCTTCTCTCGCTGAGAAAACACTATTTGTGACCTGTGATACAAAAATGCCATAACTTTTGTTCAAAGTGAGTTTTCAGTCAAGTTTCAACCTGAAAGCATAGAAAGATGCATAAACTTGAAGTTACAGCTTGATTTCAGTGAGTTTTCATCAAAATACAGGAGTTCTGCATGAAGTGTTCATTTTGGCCTTCTCTCGCTGAGAAAACACTATTTGTGACCTGTGATACAAAAATGCCATAACTTTTGTTCAAAGTGAGTTTTCAGTCAAGTTTCAACCTGAAAGCATAGAAAGATGCATAAACTTGAAGTTACAGCTTTATTTCAGTGAGTTTTCATCAAAATACAGGAGTTCTGCATGAAGTGTTCATTTTGGCCTTCTCTCGCTGAGAAAACACTATTTGTGACCTGTGATACAAGACAGCCATAACTTTTGTTCAAAGTGAGTTTTCAGTCAAGTTTCAACCTGAAAGCATAGAAAGATGCATAAACTTGAAGTTACAGCTTGATTTCAGTGAGTTTTCATCAAAATACAGGAGTTCTGCATGAAGTGTTCATTTTGGCCTTCTCTCGCTGAGAAAACACTATTTGTGACCTGTGATACAAAAATGCCATAACTTTTGTTCAAAGTGAGTTTTCATTCAAGTTTCAACCTGAAAGCATAGAAAGATGCATAAACTTGAAGTTACAGCTTGATTTCAGTGAGTTTTCATCAAAATACAGGAGTTCTGCATGAAGTGTTCATTTTGGCCTTCTCTCGCTGAGAAAACGATATTTGTGACCTGTGATACAAAAATGCCATAACTTTTGTTCAAAGTGAGTTTTCAGTCAAGTTTCAACCTGAAAGCATAGAAAGATGCATAAACTTGAAGTTACAGCTTGATTTCAGTGAGTTTTCTTCAAAATACAGGAGTTCTGCATGAAGTGTTCATTTTGGCCTTCTCTCGCTGAGAAAACACTATTTGTGACCTGTGATACAAAAATTCCATAACTTTTGTTCAAAGTGAGTTTTCAGTCAAGTTTCAACCTGAAAGCATAGAAAGATGCATAAACTTGAAGTTACAGCTTGATTTCAGTGAGTTTTCATCAAAATACAGGAGTTCTGCATGAAGTGTTCATTTTGGCCTTCTCTCGCTGAGAAAACACTATTTGTGACCTGTGATACAAAAATGCCATAACTTTTGTTCAAAGTGAGTTTTCAGTCAAGTTTCAACCTGAAAGCATAGAAAGATGCATAATCTTGAAGTTACAGCTTGATTTCAGTGAGTTTTCATCAAAATACAGGAGTTCTGCATGAAGTGTTCATTTTGGCCTTCTCTCGCTGAGAAAACACTATTTGTGACCTGTGATACAAAAATGCCATAACTTTTGTTCAAAGTGAGTTTTCAGTCAAGTTTCAACCTGAAAGCATAGAAAGATGCATAAACTTGAAGTTACAGCTTGATTTCAGTGAGTTTTCATCAAAATACAGGAGTTCTGCATGAAGTGTTCATTTTGGCCTTCTCTCGCTGAGAAAACACTATTTGTGACCTGTGATACAAAAATGCCATAACTTTTGTTCAAAGTTAGTTTTCAGTCAAGTTTCAACCTGAAAGCATAGAAAGATGCATAAACTTGAAGTTACAGCTTGATTTCAGTGAGTTTTCATCAAAATACAGGAGTTCTGCATGAAGTGTTCATTTTGGCCTTCTCTCGTAGAGAAAAACACTATTTGTGACCTGTGAAACAGAAATGCCATAACTTTTGTTCAAAGTGAGTTTTCAGTCAAGTTTCAACCTGAAAGCATAGAAAGATGCATAAACTTGAAGTTACAGCTTGATTTCAGTGAGTTTTCATCAAAATACAGGAGTTCTGCATGAAATTTTCATTTTGGCCTTCTCTCGCTGAGAAAACACTATTTGTGACCTGTGATACAAAAATGCCATAACTTTTTTTCAAAGTGAGTTTTCAGTCAAGTTTCAACCTGAAAGCATAGAAAGATGCATAAACTTGAAGTTACAGCTTGATTTCAGTGAGTTTTCATCAAAATACAGGAGTTCTGCATGAAGTGTTCATTTTGGCCTTCTCTCGCTGAGAAAACGCTATTTGTGACCTGTGATACAAAAATGCCATAACTTTTGTTCAAAGTGAGTTTTCAGTCAAGTTTCAACCTGAAAGCATAGAAAGATGCATAAACTTGAAGTTACAGCTTGATTTCAGTGAGTTTTCATCAAAATACAGGAGTTCTGCATGAAGTGTTCATTTTGGCCTTCTCTCGCTGAGAAAACACTATTTGTGACCTGTGATACAAAAATGCCATAACTTTTGTTCAAAGTGAGTTTTCAGTCAAGTTTCAACCTGAAAGCATAGAAAGATGCATAAACTTGAAGTTACAGCTTGATTTCAGTGAGTTTTCATCAAAATACAGGAGTTCTGCATGAAGTGTTCATTTTGGCCTTCTCTCGCTGAGAAAACGCTATTTGTGACCTGCGACACAGAACAGCCATAACTTTTGTTCAAAGTGAGTTTTCAGTCAAGTTTCAACCTGAAAGCATAGAAAGATGCATAAACTTGAAGTTACAGCTTGATTTCAGTGAGTTTTCATCAAAATACAGGAGTTCTGCATGAAGTGTTCATTTTGGCCTTCTCTCGCTGAGAAAACACTATTTGTGACCTGTGATACAAAAATGCCATAACTTTTGTTCAAAGTGAGTTTTCATTCAAGTTTCAACCTGAAAGCATAGAAAGATGCATAAACTTGAAGTTACAGCTTGATTTCAGTGAGTTTTCATCAAAATACAGGAGTTCTGCATGAAGTGTTCATTTTGGCCTTCTCTCGCTGAGAAAACACTATTTGTGACCTGTGATACAAAAATGCCATAACTTTTGTTCAAAGTGAGTTTTCAGTCAAGTTTCAACCTGAAAGCATAGAAAGATGCATAAACTTGAAGTTACAGCTTGATTTCAGTGAGTTTTCATCAAAATACAGGAGTTCTGCATGAAGTGTTCATTTTGGCCTTCTCTCGCTGAGAAAACGCTATTTGTGACCTGCGACACAGAACAGCCATAACTTTTGTTCAAAGTGAGTTTTCAGTCAAGTTTCAACCTGAAAGCATGGAAAGATGCATAAACTTGAAGTTACAGCTTGATTTCAGTGAGTTTTCATCAAAATACAGGAGTTCTGCATGAAGTGTTCATTTTGGCCTTCTCCCGCTGAGAAAACACTATTTGTGACCTGTGATACAAAAATGCCATAACTTTTGTTCAAAGTGAGTTTTCAGTCAAGTTTCAACCTGAAAGCATAGAAAGATGCATAAACTTGAAGTTACAGCTTGATTTCAGTGAGTTTTCATCAAAATACAGGAGTTCTGCATGAAGTGTTCATTTTGGCCTTCTCTCGCTGAGAAAACACTATTTGTGACCTGCGAAACAGAACAGCCATAACTTTTGTTCAAAGTGAGTTTTCAGTCAAGTTTCAACCTGAAAGCATAGAAAGATGCATAAACTTGAAGTTACAGCTTGATTTCAGTGAGTTTTCATCAAAATACAGGAGTTCTGCATGAAGTGTTCATTTTGGCCTTCTCTCGCTGAGAAAACACTATTTGTGACCTGTGATACAAAAATGCCATAACTTTTGTTCAAAGTGAGTTTTCAGTCAAGTTTCAACCTGAAAGCATAGAAAGATGCATAAACTTGAAGTTACAGCTTGATTTCAGTGAGTTTTCATCAAAATACAGGAGTTCTGCATGAAGTGTTCATTTTGGCCTTCTCTCGCTGAGAAAACGATATTTGTGACCTGTGATACAAAAATGCCATAACTTTTGTTCAAAGTGAGTTTTCAGTCAAGTTTCAACCTGAAAGCATAGAAAGATGCATAAACTTGAAGTTACAGCTTGATTTCAGTGACTTTTCATCAAAATACAGGAGTTCTGCATGAAGTGTTCATTTTGGCCTTCTCTCGCTGAGAAAACACTATTTGTGACCTGTGATACAAAAATGCCATAACTTTTGTTCAAAGTGAGTTTTCATTCAAGATTCAACCTGAAAGCATAGAAAGATGCATAAACTTGAAGTTACAGCTTGATTTCAGTGAGTTTTCATCAAAATACAGGAGTTCTGCATGAAGTGTTCATTTTGGCCTTCTCTCGCTGAGAAAACGATATTTGTGACCTGTGATACAAAAATGCCATAACTTTTGTTCAAAGTGAGTTTTCAGTCAAGTTTCAACCTGAAAGCATAGAAAGATGCATAAACTAGAAGTTACAGCTTGATTTCAGTGAGTTTTCATCAAAATACAGGAGTTCTGCATGAAGTGTTCATTTTGGCCTTTTCTCGCTGAGAAAACGCTATTTGTGACCTGTGATACAAAAATGCCATAACTTTTGTTCAAAGTGAGTTTTCAGTCAAGTTTCAACCTGAAAGCATAGAAAGATGCATAAACTTGAAGTTACAGCTTGATTTCAGTGAGTTTTCATCAAAATACAGGAGTTCTGCATGAAGTGTTCATTTTGGCCTTCTCTCGCTGAGAAAACACTATTTGTGACCTGCGACACAGAACAGCCATAACTTTTGTTCAAAGTGAGTTTTCAGTCAAGTTTCAACCTGAAAGCATAGAAAGATGCATAAACTTGAAGTTACAGCTTGATTTCAGTGAGTTTTCATCAAAATACAGGAGTTCTGCATGAAGTGTTCATTTTGGCCTTCTCTCGCTGAGAAAACACTATTTGTGACCTGTGATACAAAAATGCCATAACTTTTGTTCAAAGTGAGTTTTCAGTCAAGTTTCAACCTGAAAGCATAGAAAGATGCATAAACTTGAAGTTACAGCTTGATTTCAGTGAGTTTTCATCAAAATACAGGAGTTCTGCATGAAGTGTTCATTTTGGCCTTCTCTCGCTGAGAAAACACTATTTGTGACCTGTGATCCAAAAATGCCATAACTTTTGTTCAAAGTGAGTTTTCAGTCAAGTTTCAACCTGAAAGCATAGAAAGATGCATAAACTTGAAGTTACAGCTTGATTTCAGTGAGTTTTCATCAAAATACAGGAGTTCTGCATGAAGTGTTCATTTTGGCCTTCTCTCGCTGAGAAAACAATATTTGTGACCTGTGATACAAAAATGCCATAACTTTTGTTCAAAGTGAGTTTTCAGTCAAGTTTCAACCTGAAAGCATAGAAAGATGCATAAACTTGAAGTTACAGCTTGATTTCAGTGAGTTTTCTTCAAAATACAGGAGTTCTACATGAAGTGTTCATTTTGGCCTTCTCTCGCTGAGAAAACACTACTTGTGACCTGTGATACAGAAATGCCATAACTTTTGTTCAAAGAGAGTTTTCAGTCAAGTTTCAACCTGAAAGCATAGAAAGATGCATAAACTTGAAGTTACAGCTTGATTTCAGTGAGTTTTCATCAAAATACAGGAGTTCTGCATGAAGTGTTCATTTTGGCCTTCTCTCGCTGAGAAAACACTATTTGTGACCTGTGATACAAAAATGCCATAACTTTTGTTCAAAGTGAGTTTTCAGTCAAGTTTCAACCTGAAAGCATAGAAAGATGCATAAACTTGAAGTTACAGCTTGATTTCAGTGAGTTTTCATCAAAATACAGGAGTTCTGCATGAAGTGTTCATTTTGGCCTTCTCTCGCTGAGAAAACACTATTTGTGACCTGTGATACAAAAATGCCATAACTTTTGTTCAAAGTGAGTTTTCAGTCAAGTTTCAACCTGAAAGCATAGAAAGATGCATAAACTTGAAGTTACAGCTTGATTTCAGTGAGTTTTCATCAAAATACAGGAGTTCTGCATGAAGTGTTCATTTTGGCCTTCTCTCGCTGAGAAAACACTATTTGTGACCTGTGATACAAAAATGCCATAACTTTTGTTCAAAGTGAGTTTTCAGTCAAGTTTCAACCTGAAAGCATAGAAAGATGCATAAACTTGAAGTTACAGCTTGATTTCAGTGAGTTTTCTTCAAAATACAGGAGTTCTGCATGAAGTGTTCATTTTGGCCTTCTCTCGCTAAGAAAACGCTATTTCTGACCTGCAACACAGAACAGCCATAACTTTTGTTCAAAGTGAGTTTTCAGTCAAGTTTCAACCTGAAAGCATAGAAAGATGCATAAACTTGAAGTTACAGCTTGATTTCAGTGAGTTTTCATCAAAATACAGGAGTTCTGCATGAAGTGTTCATTTTGGCCTTCTCTCGCTGAGAAAACAATATTTGTGACCTGTGATACAAAAATGCCATAACTTTTGTTCAAAGTGAGTTTTCAGTCAAGTTTCAACCTGAAAGCATAGAAAGATGCATAAACTTGAAGTTACAGCTTGATTTCAGTGAGTTTTCTTCAAAATACAGGAGTTCTACATGAAGTGTTCATTTTGGCCTTCTCTCGCTGAGAAAACACTACTTGTGACCTGTGATACAGAAATGCCATAACTTTTGTTCAAAGAGAGTTTTCAGTCAAGTTTCAACCTGAAAGCATAGAAAGATGCATAAACTTGAAGTTACAGCTTGATTTCAGTGAGTTTTCATCAAAATACAGGAGTTCTGCATGAAGTGTTCATTTTGGCCTTCTCTCGCTGAGAAAACACTATTTGTGACCTGTGATACAAAAATGCCATAACTTTTGTTCAAAGTGAGTTTTCAGTCAAGTTTCAACCTGAAAGCATAGAAAGATGCATATACTTGAAGTTACAGCTTGATTTCATTGAGTTTTCATCAAAATACAGGAGTTCTGCATGAAGTGTTCATTTTGGCCTTCTCTCGCTTAGAAAACACTATTTGTGACCTGTGATACAAAAATGCCATAACTTTTGTTCAAAGTGAGTTTTCAGTCAAGTTTCAACCTGAAAGCATAGAAAGATGCATAAACTTGAAGTTACAGCTTGATTTCAGTGAGTTTTCATCAAAATACAGGAGTTCTGCATGAAGTGTTCATTCTGGCCTTCTCTCGCTGAGAAAACACTATTTGTGACCTGTGATACAAAAATGCCATAACTTTTGTTCAAAGTGAGTTTTCAGTCAAGTTTCAACCTGAAAGCATAGAAAGATGCATAAACTTGAAGTTACAGCTTGATTTCAGTGAGTTTTCATCAAAATACAGGAGTTCTGCATGAAGTGTTCATTTTGGCCTTCTCTCGCTGAGAAAACACTATTTGTGACCTGTGATACAAAAATGCCATAACTTTTGTTCAAAGTTAGTTTTCAGTCAAGTTTCAACCTGAATGCATAGAAAGATGCATAAACTTGAAGTTACAGCTTTATTTCAGTGAGTTTTCATCAAAATACAGGAGTTCTGCATGAAGTGTTCATTTTGGCCTTCTCTCGCTGAGAAAACACTATTTGTGACCTGTGATACAAGACAGCCATAACTTTTGTTCAAAGTGAGTTTTCAGTCAAGTTTCAACCTGAAAGCATAGAAAGATGCATAAACTTGAAGTTACAGCTTGATTTCAGTGAGTTTTCATCAAAATACAGGAGTTCTGCATGAAGTGTTCATTTTGGCCTTCTCTCGCTGAGAAAACACTATTTGTGACCTGTGATACAAAAATGCCATAACTTTTGTTCAAAGTGAGTTTTCATTCAAGTTTCAACCTGAAAGCATAGAAAGATGCATAAACTTGAAGTTACAGCTTGATTTCAGTGAGTTTTCATCAAAATACAGGAGTTCTGCATGAAGTGTTCATTTTGGCCTTCTCTCGCTGAGAAAACACTATTTGTGACCTGTGATACAAAAATGCCATAACTTTTGTTCAAAGTGAGTTTTCAGTCAAGTTTCAACCTGAAAGCATAGAAAGATGCATAAACTTGAAGTTACAGCTTGATTTCAGTGAGTTTTCATCAAAATACAGGAGTTCTGCATGAAGTGTTCATTTTGGCCTTCTCTCGCTGAGAAAACACTATTTGTGACCTGTGATACAAAAATGCCATAACTTTTGTTCAAAGTGAGTTTTCAGTCAAGTTTCAACCTGAAAGCATAGAAAGATGCATAAACTTGAAGTTACAGCTTTATTTCAGTGAGTTTTCATCAAAATACAGGAGTTCTGCATGAAGTGTTCATTTTGGCCTTCTCTCGCTGAGAAAACACTATTTGTGACCTGTGATACAAGACAGCCATAACTTTTGTTCAAAGTGAGTTTTCAGTCAAGTTTCAACCTGAAAGCATAGCAAGATGCATAAACTTGAAGTTACAGCTTGATTTCAGTGAGTTTTCATCAAAATACAGGAGTTCTGCATGAAGTGTTCATTTTGGCCTTCTCTCGCTGAGAAAACACTATTTGTGACCTGTGATACAAAAATGCCATAACTTTTGTTCAAAGTGAGTTTTCATTCAAGTTTCAACCTGAAAGCATAGAAAGATGCATAAACTTGAAGTTACAGCTTGATTTCAGTGAGTTTTCATCAAAATACAGGAGTTCTGCATGAAGTGTTCATTTTGGCCTTCTCTCGCTGAGAAAACACTATTTGTGACCTGTGATACAAAAATGCCATAACTTTTGTTCAAAGTGAGTTTTCAGTCAAGTTTCAACCTGAAAGCATAGAAAGATGCATAAACTTGAAGTTACAGCTTGATTTCAGTGAGTTTTCATCAAAATACAGGAGTTCTGCATGAAGTGTTCATTTTGGCCTTCTCTCGCTGAGAAAACACTATTTGTGACCTGTGATACAAAAATTCCATAACTTTTGTTCAAAGTGAGTTTTCAGTCAAGTTTCAACCTGAAAGCATAGAAAGATGCATAAACTTGAAGTTACAGCTTGATTTCAGTGAGTTTTCATCAAAATACAGGAGTTCTGCATGAAGTGTTCATTTTGGCCTTCTCTCGCTGAGAAAACACTATTTGTGACCTGTGATACAAAAATGCCATAACTTTTGTTCAAAGTGAGTTTTCAGTCAAGTTTCAACCTGAAAGCATAGAAAGATGCATAATCTTGAAGTTACAGCTTGATTTCAGTGAGTTTTCATCAAAATACAGGAGTTCTGCATGAAGTGTTCATTTTGGCCTTCTCTCGCTGAGAAAACACTATTTGTGACCTGTGATACAAAAATGCCATAACTTTTGTTCAAAGTGAGTTTTCAGTCAAGTTTCAACCTGAAAGCATAGAAAGATGCATAAACTTGAAGTTACAGCTTGATTTCAGTGAGTTTTCATCAAAATACAGGAGTTCTGCATGAAGTGTTCATTTTGGCCTTCTCTCGCTGAGAAAACACTATTTGTGACCTGTGATACAAAAATGCCATAACTTTTGTTCAAAGTTAGTTTTCAGTCAAGTTTCAACCTGAAAGCATAGAAAGATGCATAAACTTGAAGTTACAGCTTGATTTCAGTGAGTTTTCATCAAAATACAGGAGTTCTGCATGAAGTGTTCATTTTGGCCTTCTCTCGTAGAGAAAAACACTATTTGTGACCTGTGAAACAGAAATGCCATAACTTTTGTTCAAAGTGAGTTTTCAGTCAAGTTTCAACCTGAAAGCATAGAAAGATGCATAAACTTGAAGTTACAGCTTGATTTCAGTGAGTTTTCATCAAAATACAGGAGTTCTGCATGAAATTTTCATTTTGGCCTTCTCTCGCTGAGAAAACACTATTTGTGACCTGTGATACAAAAATGCCATAACTTTTTTTCAAAGTGAGTTTTCAGTCAAGTTTCAACCTGAAAGCATAGAAAGATGCATAAACTTGAAGTTACAGCTTGATTTCAGTGAGTTTTCATCAAAATACAGGAGTTCTGCATGAAGTGTTCATTTTGGCCTTCTCTCGCTGAGAAAACGCTATTTGTGACCTGTGATACAAAAATGCCATAACTTTTGTTCAAAGTGAGTTTTCAGTCAAGTTTCAACCTGAAAGCATAGAAAAATGCATAAACTTGAAGTTACAGCTTGATTTCAGTGAGTTTTCATCAAAATACAGGAGTTCTGCATGAAGTGTTCATTTTGGCCTTCTCTCGCTGAGAAAACACTATTTGTGACCTGTGATACAAAACAGCCATAACTTTTGTTCAAAGTGAGTTTTCAGTCAAGTTTCAACCTGAAAGCATAGAAAGATGCATAAACTTGAAGTTACAGCTTGATTTCAGTGAGTTTTCATCAAAATACAGGAGTTCTGCATGAAGTGTTCATTTTGGCCTTCTCTCGCTGAGAAAACACTATTTGTGACCTGTGATACAAAAATGCCATAACTTTTGTTCAAAGTGAGTTTTCAGTCAAGTTTCAACCTGAAAGCATAGAAAGATGCATAAACTTGAAGTTACAGCTTGATTTCAGTGAGTTTTCATCAAAATACAGGAGTTCTGCATGAAGTGTTCATTTTGGCCTTCTCTCGCTGAGAAAACACTATTTGTGACCTGTGATACAAAAATGCCATAACTTTTGTTCAAAGTGAGTTTTCAGTCAAGTTTCAACCTGAAAGCATAGAAAGATGCATAAACTTGAAGTTACAGCTTGATTTCAGTGAGTTTTCATCAAAATACAGGAGTTCTGCATGAAGTGTTCATTTTGGCCTTCTCTCGCTGAGAAAACACTATTTGTGACCTGTGATACAAAACAGCCATAACTTTTGTTCAAAGTGAGTTTTCAGTCAAGTTTCAACCTGAAAGCATAGAAAGATGCATAAACTTGAAGTTACAGCTTGATTTCAGTGAGTTTTCATCAAAATACAGGAGTTCTGCATGAAGTGTTCATTTTGGCCTTCTCTCGCTGAGAAAACACTATTTGTGACCTGTGATACAAAAATGCCATAACTTTTGTTCAAAGTGAGTTTTCAGTCAAGTTTCAACCTGAAAGCATAGAAAGATGCATAAACTTGAAGTTACAGCTTGATTTCAGTGAGTTTTCATCAAAATACAGGAGTTCTGCATGAAGTGTTCATTTTGGCCATCTCCCGCTGAGAAAACACTATTTGTGACCTGTGATACAAAAATGCCATAACTTTTGTTCAAAGTGAGTTTTCAGTCAAGTTTCAACCTGAAAGCATAGA
This sequence comes from Aulostomus chinensis, assembly GCF_037954235.1. NCBI lineage: Eukaryota > Metazoa > Chordata > Actinopteri > Syngnathiformes > Aulostomidae > Aulostomus > Aulostomus chinensis. Next base: position 16,334,216 of record NC_141335.1, on the reverse strand, counting down.
AAGATGCATAAACTTGAAGTTACAGCTTGATTTCAGTGAGTTTTCATCAAAATACAGGAGTTCTGCATGAAGTGTTCATTTTGGCCTTCTCTCGCTGAGAAAACACTATTTGTGACCTGTGATACAAAAATGCCATAACTTTTGTTCAAAGTGAGTTTTCAGTCAAGTTTCAACCTGAAAGCATAGAAAGATGCATAAACTTGAAGTTACAGCTTGATTTCAGTGAGTTTTCATCAAAATACAGGAGTTCTGCATGAAGTGTTCATTTTGGCCTTCTCTCGCTGAGAAAACGCTATTTGTGACCTGCGACACAGAACAGCCATAACTTTTCTTCAAAGTGAGTTTTCAGTCAAGTTTCAACCTGAAAGCATAGAAAGATGCATAAACTTGAAGTTACAGCTTGATTTCAGTGAGTTTTCATCAAAATACAGGAGTTCTTCATGAAGTGTTCATTTTGGCCTTCTCTCGCTGAGAAAACACTATTTGTGACCTGTGATACAAAAATGCCATAACTTTTGTTCAAAGTGAGTTTTCAGTCAAGTTTCAACCTGAAAGCATAGAAAGATGCATAAACTTGAAGTTACAGCTTGATTTCAGTGAGTTTTCATCAAAATACAGGAGTTCTGCATGAAGTGTTCATTTTGGCCTTCTCTCGCTGAGAAAACGCTATTTGTGACCTGCGACACAGAACAGCCATAACTTTTTTTCAAAGTGAGTTTTCAGTCAAGTTTCAACCTGAAAGCATAGAAAGATGCATAAACTTGACGTTACAGCTTGATTTCAGTGAGTTTTCATCAAAATACAGGAGTTCTGCATGAAGTGTTCATTTTGGCCTTCTCTCGCTGAGAAAACACTATTTGTGACCTGTGATACAAAACAGCCATAACTTTTGTTCAAAGTGAGTTTTCAGTCAAGTTTCAACCTTAAAGCATAGAAAGATGCATAAACTTGAAGTTACAGCTTGATTTCAGTGAGTTTTCATCAAAATACAGGAGTTCTGCATGAAGTGTTCATTTTGGCCTTCTCTCGCTGAGAAAACACTATTTGTGACCTGTGATACAAAAATGCCATAACTTTTGTTCAAAGTGATTTTTCACTCAAGTTTCAACCTGAAAGCATAGAAAGATGCATAAACTTGAAGTTACAGCTTGATTTCAGTGAGTTTTCATCAAAATACAGGAGTTCTGCATGAAGTGTTCATTTTGGCCTTCTCTCGCTGAGAAAACGCTATTTGTGACCTGCGACACAGAACAGCCATAACTTTTGTTCAAAGTGAGTTTTCAGTCAAGTTTCAACCTGAAAGCATAGAAAGATGCATAAACTTGAAGTTACAGCTTGATTTCAGTGAGTTTTCATCAAAATACAGGAGTTCTGCATGAAGTGTTCATTTTGGCCTTCTCTCGCTGAGAAAACACTATTTGTGACCTGTGATACAAAACAGCCATAACTTTTGTTCAAAGTGAGTTTTCAGTCAAGTTTCAACCTGAAAGCATAGAAAGATGCATAAACTTGAAGTTACAGCTTGATTTCAGTGAGTTTTCATCAAAATACAGGAGTTCTGCATGAAGTGTTCATTTTGGCCTTCTCTCGCTGAGAAAACACTATTTGTGACCTGTGATACAAAAATGCCATAACTTTTGTTCAAAGTGAGTTTTCAGTCAAGTTTCAACCTGAAAGCATAGAAAGATGCATAAACTTGAAGTTACAGCTTGATTTCAGTGAGTTTTCATCAAAATACAGGAGTTCTGCATGAAGTGTTCATTTTGGCCTTCTCTCGCTGAGAAAACACTATTTGTGACCTGTGATCCAAAAATGCCATAACTTTTGTTCAAAGTGAGTTTTCAGTCAAGTTTCAACCTGAAAGCATAGAAAGATGCATAAACTTGAAGTTACAGCTTGATTTCAGTGAGTTTTCATCAAAATACAGGAGTTCTGCATGAAGTGTTCATTTTGGCCTTCTCTCGCTGAGAAAACACTATTTGTGACCTGTGATACAAAAATGCCATAACTTTTGTTCAAAGTGAGTTTTCAGTCAAGTTTCAACCTGAAAGCATAGAAAGATGCATAAACTTGAAGTTACAGCTTGATTTCAGTGAGTTTTCATCAAAATACAGGAGTTCTGCATGAAGTGTTCATTTTGGCCTTCTCTCGCTGAGAAAACACTATTTGTGACCTGTGATACAAAAATGCCATAACTTTTTTTAAAAGTGAGTTTTCAGTCAAGTTTCAACCTGAAAGCATAGAAAGATGCATAAACTTGACGTTACAGCTTGATTTCAGTGAGTTTTCATCAAAATACAGGAGTTCTGCATGAAGTGTTCATTTTGGCCTTCTCTCGCTGAGAAAACACTATTTGTGACCTGTGATACAAAACAGCCATAACTTTTGTTAAAGGTAAGTTTTCAGTCAAGTTTCAACCTTAAAGCATAGAAAGATGCATAAACTTGAAGTTACAGCTTGATTTCAGTGAGTTTTCATCAAAATACAGGAGTTCTGCATGAAGTGTTCATTTTGGCCTTCTCTCGCTGAGAAAACACTATTTGTGACCTGTGATACAAAAATGCCATAACTTTTGTTCAAAGTGAGTTTTCAGTCAAGTTTCAACCTGAAAGCATAGAAAGATGCATAAACTTGAAGTTACAGCTTGATTTCAGTGAGTTTTCATCAAAATACAGGAGTTCTGCATGAAGTGTTCATTTTGGCCTTCTCTCGCTGAGAAAACGCTATTTGTGACCTGCGACACAGAACAGCCATAACTTTTGTTCAAAGTGAGTTTTCAGTCAAGTTTCAACCTGAAAGCATAGAAAGATGCATAAACTTGAAGTTACAGCTTGATTTCAGTGAGTTTTCATCAAAATACAGGAGTTCTGCATGAAGTGTTCATTTTGGCCTTCTCTCGCTGAGAAAACACTATTTGTGACCTGTGATACAAAACAGCCATAACTTTTGTTCAAAGTGAGTTTTCAGTCAAGTTTCAACCTGAAAGCATAGAAAGATGCATAAACTTGAAGTTACAGCTTGATTTCAGTGAGTTTTCATCAAAATACAGGAGTTCTGCATGAAGTGTTCATTTTGGCCTTCTCTCGCTGAGAAAACACTATTTGTGACCTGTGATACAAAAATGCCATAACTTTTGTTCAAAGTGAGTTTTCAGTCAAGTTTCAACCTGAAAGCATAGAAAGATGCATATACTTGAAGTTACAGCTTGATTTCAGTGAGTTTTCATCAAAATACAGGAGTTCTGCATGAAGTGTTCATTTTGGCCTTCTCTCGCTGAGAAAACACTATTTGTGACCTGTGATACAAAAATGCCATAACTTTTGTTCAAAGTGAGTTTTCAGTCAAGTTTCAACCTGAAAGCATAGAAAGATGCATAAACTTGAAGTTACAGCTTGATTTCAGTGAGTTTTCTTCAAAATACAGGAGTTCTGCATGAAGTGTTCATTTTGGCCTTCTCTCGCTGAGAAAACACTATTTGTGACCTGTGATCCAAAAATGCCATAACTTTTCTTCAAAGTGAGTTTTCAGTCAAGTTTCAACCTGAAAGCATAGAAAGATGCATAAAGTTGAAGTTACAGCTTAATTTCAGTGAGTTTTCATCAAAATACAGGAGTTCTCCATGAAGTGTTCATTTTGGCCTACTCTCGCTGAGAAAACGCTATTTGTGACCTGCGACACAGAACAGCCATAACTTTTGTTCAAAGTGAGTTTTCAGTCAAGTTTCAACCTGAAAGCATAGAAAGATGCATAAACTTGAAGTTACAGCTTTATTTCAGTGAGTTTTCATCAAAATACAGGAGTTCTGCATGAAGTGTTCATTTTGGCCTTCTCTCGCTGAGAAAACACTATTTGTGACCTGTGATACAAAAATGCCATAACTTTTTTTAAAAGTGAGTTTTCAGTCAAGTTTCAACCTGAAAGCATAGAAAGATGCATAAACTTGAAGTTACAGCTTGATTTCAGTGAGTTTTCATCAAAATACAGGAGTTCTGCATGAAGTGTTCATTTTGGCCTTCTCTCGCTGAGAAAACACTATTTGTGACCTGTGATACAAAACAGCCATAACTTTTGTTCAAAGTGAGTTTTCAGTCAAGTTTCAACCTTAAAGCATAGAAAGATGCATAAACTTGAAGTTACAGCCTGATTTCAGTGAGTTTTCATCAAAATACAGGAGTTCTGCATGAAGTGTTCATTTTGGCCTTCTCTCGCTGAGAAAACACTATTTGTGACCTGTGATACAAAAATGCCATAACTTTTGTTCAAAGTGAGTTTTCAGTCAAGTTTCAACCTGAAAGCATAGAAAGATGCATAAACTTGAAGTTACAGCTTGATTTCAGTGAGTTTTCATCAAAATACAGGAGTTCTGCATGAAGTGTTCATTTTGGCCTTCTCTCGCTGAGAAAACGCTATTTGTGACCTGCGACACAGAACAGCCATAACTTTTGTTCAAAGTGAGTTTTCAGTCAAGTTTCAACCTGAAAGCATAGAAAGATGCATAAACTTGACGTTACAGCTTGATTTCAGTGAGTTTTCATCAAAATACAGGAGTTCTGCATGAAGTGTTCATTTTGGCCTTCTCTCGCTGAGAAAACACTATTTGTGACCTGTGATACAAAACAGCCATAACTTTTGTTCAAAGTGAGTTTTCAGTCAAGTTTCAACCTTAAAGCATAGAAAGATGCATAAACTTGAAGTTACAGCTTGATTTCAGTGAGTTTTCATCAAAATACAGGAGTTCTGCATGAAGTGTTCATTTTGGCCTTCTCTCGCTGAGAAAACACTATTTGTGACCTGTGATACAAAAATGCCATAACTTTTGTTCAAAGTGATTTTTCACTCAAGTTTCAACCTGAAAGCATAGAAAGATGCATAAACTTGAAGTTACAGCTTGATTTCAGTGAGTTTTCATCAAAATACAGGAGTTCTGCATGAAGTGTTCATTTTGGCCTTCTCTCGCTGAGAAAACGCTATTTGTGACCTGCGACACAGAACAGCCATAACTTTTGTTCAAAGTGAGTTTTCAGTCAAGTTTCAACCTGAAAGCATAGAAAGATGCATAAACTTGAAGTTACAGCTTGATTTCAGTGAGTTTTCATCAAAATACAGGAGTTCTGCATGAAGTGTTCATTTTGGCCTTCTCTCGCTGAGAAAACACTATTTGTGACCTGTGATACAAAACAGCCATAACTTTTGTTCAAAGTGAGTTTTCAGTCAAGTTTCAACCTGAAAGCATAGAAAGATGCATAAACTTGAAGTTACAGCTTGATTTCAGTGAGTTTTCATCAAAATACAGGAGTTCTGCATGAAGTGTTCATTTTGGCCTTCTCTCGCTGAGAAAACACTATTTGTGACCTGTGATACAAAAATGCCATAACTTTTGTTCAAAGTGAGTTTTCAGTCAAGTTTCAACCTGAAAGCATAGAAAGATGCATAAACTTGAAGTTACAGCTTGATTTCAGTGAGTTTTCATCAAAATACAGGAGTTCTGCATGAAGTGTTCATTTTGGCCTTCTCTCGCTGAGAAAACACTATTTGTGACCTGTGATCCAAAAATGCCATAACTTTTGTTCAAAGTGAGTTTTCAGTCAAGTTTCAACCTGAAAGCATAGAAAGATGCATAAACTTGAAGTTACAGCTTGATTTCAGTGAGTTTTCATCAAAATACAGGAGTTCTGCATGAAGTGTTCATTTTGGCCTTCTCTCGCTGAGAAAACACTATTTGTGACCTGTGATACAAAAATGCCATAACTTTTGTTCAAAGTGAGTTTTCAGTCAAGTTTCAACCTGAAAGCATAGAAAGATGCATAAACTTGAAGTTACAGCTTGATTTCAGTGAGTTTTCATCAAAATACAGGAGTTCTGCATGAAGTGTTCATTTTGGCCTTCTCTCGCTGAGAAAACACTATTTGTGACCTGTGATACAAAAATGCCATAACTTTTTTTAAAAGTGAGTTTTCAGTCAAGTTTCAACCTGAAAGCATAGAAAGATGCATAAACTTGACGTTACAGCTTGATTTCAGTGAGTTTTCATCAAAATACAGGAGTTCTGCATGAAGTGTTCATTTTGGCCTTCTCTCGCTGAGAAAACACTATTTGTGACCTGTGATACAAAACAGCCATAACTTTTGTTCAAAGTGAGTTTTCAGTCAAGTTTCAACCTTAAAGCATAGAAAGATGCATAAACTTGAAGTTACAGCTTGATTTCAGTGAGTTTTCATCAAAATACAGGAGTTCTGCATGAAGTGTTCATTTTGGCCTTCTCTCGCTGAGAAAACACTATTTGTGACCTGTGATACAAAACAGCCATAACTTTTGTTCAAAGTGAGTTTTCAGTCAAGTTTCAACCTGAAAGCATAGAAAGATGCATAAACTTGAAGTTACAGCTTGATTTCAGTGAGTTTTCATCAAAATACAGGAGTTCTGCATGAAGTGTTCATTTTGGCCTTCTCTCGCAGAGAAAACACTATTTGTGACCTGTGATACAAAAATGCCATAACTTTTGTTCAAAGTGAGTTTTCAGTCAAGTTTCAACCTGAAAGCATAGAAAGATGCATATACTTGAAGTTACAGCTTGATTTCAGTGAGTTTTCATCAAAATACAGGAGTTCTGCATGAAGTGTTCATTTTGGCCTTCTCTCGCTGAGAAAACACTATTTGTGACCTGTGATACAAAAATGCCATAACTTTTGTTCAAAGTGAGTTTTCAGTCAAGTTTCAACCTGAAAGCATAGAAAGATGCATAAACTTGAAGTTACAGCTTGATTTCAGTGAGTTTTCATCAAAATACAGGAGTTCTGCATGAAGTGTTCATTTTGGCCTTCTCTCGCTGAGAAAACACTATTTGTGACCTGTGATACAAAAATGCCATAACTTTTGTTCAAAGTGAGTTTTCAGTCAAGTTTCAACCTGAAAGCATAGAAAGATGCATAAACTTGAAGTTACAGCTTGATTTCAGTGAGTTTTCATCAAAATACAGGAGTTCTGCATGAAGTGTTCATTTTGGCCTTCTCTCGCTGAGAAAACACTATTTGTGACCTGTGATCCAAAAATGCCATAACTTTTCTTCAAAGTGAGTTTTCAGTCAAGTTTCAACCTGAAAGCATAGAAAGATGCATAAACTTGAAGTTACAGCTTTATTTCAGTGAGTTTTCATCAAAATACAGGAGTTCTGCATGAAGTGTTCATTTTGGCCTTCTCTCGCTGAGAAAACACTATTTGTGACCTGTGATACAAAAATGCCATAACTTTTTTTAAAAGTGAGTTTTCAGTCAAGTTTCAACCTGAAAGCATAGAAAGATGCATAAACTTGAAGTTACAGCTTGATTTCAGTGAGTTTTCATCAAAATACAGGAGTTCTGCATGAAGTGTTCATTTTGGCCTTCTCTCGCTGAGAAAACACTATTTGTGACCTGTGATACAAAACAGCCATAACTTTTGTTCAAAGTGAGTTTTCAGTCAAGTTTCAACCTTAAAGCATAGAAAGATGCATAAACTTGAAGTTACAGCTTGATTTCAGTGAGTTTTCATCAAAATACAGGAGTTCTGCATGAAGTGTTCATTTTGGCCTTCTCTCGCTGAGAAAACACTATTTGTGACCTGTGATACAAAAATGCCATAACTTTTGTTCAAAGTGAGTTTTCAGTCAAGTTTCAACCTGAAAGCATAGAAAGATGCATAAACTTGAAGTTACAGCTTGATTTCAGTGAGTTTTCATCAAAATACAGGAGTTCTGCATGAAGTGTTCATTTTGGCCTTCTCTCGCTGAGAAAACGCTATTTGTGACCTGCGACACAGAACAGCCATAACTTTTGTTCAAAGTGAGTTTTCAGTCAAGTTTCAACCTGAAAGCATAGAAAGATGCATAAACTTGAAGTTACAGCTTGATTTCAGTGAGTTTTCATCAAAATACAGGAGTTCTGCATGAAGTGTTCATTTTGGCCTTCTCTCGCTGAGAAAACACTATTTGTGACCTGTGATACAAAAATGCCATAACTTTTTTTTAAAGTGAGTTTTCAGTCAAGTTTCAACCTGAAAGCATAGAAAGATGCATAAACTTGAAGTTACAGCTTGATTTCATGCAGTTTTCATCAAAATACAGGAGTTCTGCATGAAGTGTTCATTTTGGCCTTCTCTCGCTGAGAAAACACTATTTGTGACCTGTGATACAAAACAGCCATAACTTTTGTTCAAAGTGAGTTTTCAGTCAAGTTTCAACCTTAAAGCATAGAAAGATGCATAAACTTGAAGTTACAGCTTGATTTCAGTGAGTTTTCATCAAAATACAGGAGTTCTGCATGAAGTGTTCATTTTGGCCTTCTCTCGCTGAGAAAACACTATTTGTGACCTGTGATACAAAAATGCCATAACTTTTGTTCAAAGTGAGTTTTCAGTCAAGTTTCAACCTTAAAGCATAGAAAGATGCATAAACTTGAAGTTACAGCTTGATTTCAGTGAGTTTTCATCAAAATACAGGAGTTCTGCATGAAGTGTTCATTTTGGCCTTCTCTCGCTGAGAAAACGCTATTTGTGACCTGCGACACAGAACAGCCATAACTTTTGTTCAAAGTGAGTTTTCAGTCAAGTTTCAACCTGAAAGCATAGAAAGATGCATAAACTTGACGTTACAGCTTGATTTCAGTGAGTTTTCATCAAAATACAGGAGTTCTGCATGAAGTGTTCATTTTGGCCTTCTCTCGCTGAGAAAACACTATTTGTGACCTGTGATACAAAACAGCCATAACTTTTGTTCAAAGTGAGTTTTCAGTCAAGTTTCAACCTGAAAGCATAGAAAGATGCATAAACTTGAAGTTACAGCTTGATTTCAGTGAGTTTTCTTCAAAATACAGGAGTTCTGCATGAAGTGTTCATTTTGGCCTTCTCTCGCTGAGAAAACACTATTTGTGACCTGTGATACAAAAATGCCATAACTTTTGTTCAAAGTGAGTTTTCAGTCAAGTTTCAACCTGAAAGCATAGAAAGATGCATAAACTTGAAGTTACAGCTTGATTTCAGTGAGTTTTCATCAAAATACAGGAGGTCTGCATGAAGTGTTCATTTTGGCCTTCTCTCGCTGAGAAAACACTATTTGTGACCTGTGATACAAAAATGCCATAACTTTTGTTCAAAGTGAGTTTTCAGTCAAGTTTCAACCTGAAAGCATAGAAAGATGCATAAACTTGAAGTTACAGCTTGATTTCAGTGAGTTTTCATCAAAATGCAGGAGTTCTGCATGAAGTGTTCATTTTGGCCTTCTCTCGCTGAGAAAACACTATTTGTGACCTGTGATACAAAAATGCCATAACTTTTGTTCAAAGTGAGTTTTCAGTCAAGTTTCAACCTGAAAGCATAGAAAGATGCATAAACTTGAAGTTACAGCTTGATTTCAGTGAGTTTTCATCAAAATACAGGAGTTCTGCATGAAGTGTTCATTTTGGCCTTCTCTCGCTGAGAAAACACTATTTGTGACCTGTGATACAAAAATGCCATAACTTTTGTTCAAAGTGAGTTTTCATTCAAGTTTCAACCTGAAAGCATAGAAAGATGCATAAACTTGAAGTTACAGCTTGATTTCAGTGAGTTTTCATCAAAATACAGGAGTTCTGCATGAAGTGTTCATTTTGGCCTTCTCTCGTTGAGAAAACGCTATTTGTGACCTGCGACACAGAACAGCCATAACTTTTGTTCAAAGTGAGTTTTCAGTCAAGTTTCAACCTGAAAGCATAGAAAGATGCATAAACTTGAAGTTACAGCTTGATTTCAGTGAGTTTTCATCAAAAAACAGGAGTTCTGCATGAAGTGTTCATTTTGGCCTTCTCTCGCTGAGAAAACACTATTTGTGACCTGTGATACAAAACAGCCATAACTTTTGTTCAAAGTGAGTTTTCAGTCAAGTTTCAACCTGAAAGCATAGAAAGATGCATAAACTTGAAGTTACAGCTTGATTTCAGTGAGTTTTCATCAAAATACAGGAGTTCTGCATGAAGTGTTCATTTTGGCCTTCTTTCGCTGAGAAAACACTATTTGTGACCTGTGATACAAAACAGCCATAACTTTTGTTCAAAGTGAGTTTTCAGTCAAGTTTCAACCTGAAAGCATAGAAAGATGCATAAACTTGAAGTTACAGCTTGATTTCAGTGAGTTTTCATCAAAATACAGGAGTTCTGCATGAAGTGTTCATTTTGGCCTTCTCTCGCTGAGAAAACACTATTTGTGACCTGTGATACAAAAATGCCATAACTTTTGTTCAAAGTGAGTTTTCAGTCAAGTTTCAACCTGAAAGCATAGAAAGATGCATAAACTTGAAGTTACAGCTTGATTTCAGTGAGTTTTCATCAAAATACAGGAGTTCTGCATGAAGTGTTCATTTTGGCCTTCTCTCGCTGAGAAAACACTATTTGTGACCTGTGATCCAAAAATGCCATAACTTTTGTTCAAAGTGAGTTTTCAGTCAAGTTTCAACCTGAAAGCATAGAAAGATGCATAAACTTGAAGTTACAGCTTGATTTCAGTGAGTTTTCATCAAAATACAGGAGTTCTGCATGAAGTGTTCATTTTGGCCTTCTCTCGCTGAGAAAACGCTATTTGTGACCTGCGACATAGAACAGCCATAACTTTTGTTCAAAGTGAGTTTTCAGTCAAGTTTCAACCTGAAAGCATAGAAAGATGCATAAACTTGAAGTTACAGCTTGATTTCAGTGAGTTTTCATCAAAATACAGGAGTTCTGCATGAAGTGTTCATTTTGGCCTTCTCTCGCTGAGAAAACACTATTTGTGACCTGTGATACCAAAATGCCATAACTTTTGTTCAAAGTGAGTTTTCAGTCAAGTTTCAACCTGAAAGCATAGAAAGATGCATAAACTTGAAGTTACAGCTTGATTTCAGTGAGTTTTCATCAAAATACAGGAGTTCTGCATGAAGTGTTCATTTTGGCCTTCTCTCGCTGAGAAAACACTATTTGTGTCCTGTGATACAAAAATGCCATAACTTTTTTTCAAAGTGAGTTTTCAGTCAAGTTTCAACCTGAAAGCATAGAAAGATGCATAAACTTGAAGTTACAGCTTGATTTCAGTGAGTTTTCATCAAAATACAGGAGTTCTGCATGAAGTGTTCATTTTGGCCTTCTCTCGCTGAGAAAACACTATTTGTGACCTGTGATACAAAACAGCCATAACTTTTGTTCAAAGTGAGTTTTCAGTCAAGTTTCAACCTGAAAGCATAGAAAGATGCATAAACTTGACGTTACAGCTTGATTTCAGTGAGTTTTCATCAAAATACAGGAGTTCTGCATGAAGTGTTCATTTTGGCCTTCTCTCGCTGAGAAAACACTATTTGTGACCTGTGATACCAAAATGCCATAACTTTTGTTCAAAGTGAGTTTTCAGTCAAGTTTCAACCTGAAAGCATAGAAAGATGCATAAACTTGAAGTTACAGCTTGATTTCAGTGAGTTTTCATCAAAATACAAGAGTTCTGCATGAAGTTTCATTTTGGCCTTCTCTCGCTGAGAAAACACTATTTGTGACCTGTGATACAAAAATGCCATAACTTTTGTTCAAAGTGAGTTTTCAGTCAAGTTTCAACCTGAAAGCATAGAAAGATGCATAAACTTGAAGTTACAGGTTGATTTCAGTGAGTTTTCATCAAAATACAGGAGTTCTGCATGAAGTGTTCATTTTGGCCTTCTCTCGCTGAGAAAACACTATTTGTGACCTGTGATACAAAAATGCCATAACTTTTGTTCAAAGTGAGTTTTCAGTCAAGTTTCAACCTGAAAGCATAGAAAGATGCATAAACTTGAAGTTACAGCTTGATTTCAGTGAGTTTTCATCAAAATACAGGAGTTCTGCATGAAGTGTTCATTTTGGCCTTCTCTCGCTGAGAAAACACTATTTGTGACCTGTGATCCAAAAATGCCATAACTTTTGTTCAAAGTGAGTTTTCAGTCAAGTTTCAACCTGAAAGCATAGAAAGATGCATAAACTTGAAGTTACAGCTTGATTTCAGTGAGTTTTCATCAAAATACAGGAGTTCTGCATGAAGTGTTCATTTTGGCCTTCTCTCGCTGAGAAAACACTATTTGTGACCTGTGATACAAAAATGCCATAACTTTTTTTAAAAGTGAGTTTTCAGTCAAGTTTCAACCTGAAAGCATAAAAAGATGCATAAACTTGAAGTTACAGCTTGATTTCAGTGAGTTTTCATCAAAATACAGGAGTTCTGCATGAAGTGTTCATTTTGGCCTTCTCTCGCTGAGAAAACGCTATTTGTGACCTGCGACACAGAACAGCCATAACTTTTGTTCAAAGTGAGTTTTCAGTCAAGTTTCAACCTGAAAGCATAGAAAGATGCATAAACTTGAAGATACAGCTTGATTTCAGTGAGTTTTCATCAAAATACAGGAGTTCTGTGTGAAGTGTTCATTTTGGCCTTCTCTCGCTGAGAAAACGCTATTTGTGACCTGCGACACAGAACAGCCATAACTTTTGTTCAAAGTGAGTTTTCAGTCAAGTTTCAACCTGAAAGCATAGAAAGATGCATAAACTTGAAGTTACAGCTTGATTTCAGTGAGTTTTCATCAAAATACAGGAGTTCTGCATGAAGTGTTCATTTTGGCCTTCTCTCGCTGAGAAAACACTATTTGTGACCTGTGATACAAAACAGCCATAACTTTTGTTCAAAGTGAGTTTTCAGTCAAGTTTCAACCTGAAAGCATAGAAAGATGCATAAACTTGAAGTTACAGCTTGATTTCAGTGAGTTTTCATCAAAATACAGGAGTTCTGCATGAAGTGGTCATTTTGGCCTTCTCTCGCTGAGAAAACACTATTTGTGACCTGTGATACAAAAATGCCATAACTTTTTTTAAAAGTGAGTTTTCAGTCAAGTTTCAACCTGAAAGCATAGAAAGATGCATAAACTTGAAGTTACAGCTTGATTTCAGTGAGTTTTCATCAAAATACAGGAGGTCTGCATGAAGTGTTCATTTTGGCCTTCTCTCGTTGAGAAAACGCTATTTGTGACCTGCGACACAGAACAGCCATAACTTTTGTTCAAAGTGAGTTTTCAGTCAAGTTTCAACCTGAAAGCATAGAAAGATGCATAAACTTGAAGTTACAGCTTGATTTCAGTGAGTTTTCATCAAAATACAGGAGTTCTGCATGAAGTGTTCATTTTGGCCTTCTCTCGCTGAGAAAACACTATTTGTGACCTGTGATCCAAAAATGCCATAACTTTTGTTCAAAGTGAGTTTTCAGTCAAGTTTCAACCTGAAAGCATAGAAAGATGCATAAACTTGAAGTTACAGCTTGATTTCAGTGAGTTTTCATCAAAATACAGGAGTTCTGCATGAAGTGTTCATTTTGGCCTTCTCTCGCTGAGAAAACACTATTTGTGACCTGTGATACAAAACAGCCATAACTTTTGTTCAAAGTGAGTTTTCAGTCAAGTTTCAACCTGAAAGCATAGAAAGATGCATAAACTTGAAGTTACAGCTTGATTTCAGTGAGTTTTCATCAAAATACAGGAGTTCTGCATGAAGTGTTCATTTTGGCCTTCTCTCGCTGAGAAAACACTATTTGTGACCTGTGATACAAAAATGCCATAACTTTTGTTCAAAGTGAGTTTTCAGTCAAGTTTCAACCTGAAAGCATAGAAAGATGCATAAACTTGAAGTTACAGCTTGATTTCAGTGAGTTTTCATCAAAATACAGGAGTTCTGCATGAAGTGTTCATTTTGGCCTTCTCTCGCTGAGAAAACACTATTTGTGACCTGTGATCCAAAAATGCCATAACTTTTGTTCAAAGTGAGTTTTCAGTCAAGTTTCAACCTGAAAGCATAGAAAGATGCATAAACTTGAAGTTACAGCTTGATTTCAGTGAGTTTTCATCAAAATACAGGAGTTCTGCATGAAGTGTTCATTTTGGCCTTCTCTCGCTGAGAAAACGCTATTTGTGACCTGCGACACAGAACAGCCATAACTTTTGTTCAAAGTGAGTTTTCAGTCAAGTTTCAACCTGAAAGCATAGAAAGATGCATAAACTTGAAGTTACAGCTTGATTTCAGTGAGTTTTCATCAAAATACAGGAGTTCTGCATTAAGTGTTCATTTTGGCCTTCTCTCGCTGAGAAAACACTATTTGTGACCTGTGATACAAAAATGCCATAACTTTTTTTAAAAGTGAGTTTTCAGTCAAGTTTCAACCTGAAAGCATAGAAAGATGCATAAACTTGAAGTTACAGCTTGATGTCAGTGAGTTTTCATCAAAATACAGGAGTTCTGCATGAAGTGTTCATTTTGGCCTTCTCTCGCTGAGAAAACACTATTTGTGACCTGTGATACAAAAATGCCATAACTTTTTTTAAAAGTGAGTTTTCAGTCAAGTTTCAACCTGAAAGCATAGAAAGATGCATAAACTTGACGTTACAGCTTGATTTCAGTGAGTTTTCATCAAAATACAGGAGTTCTGCATGAAGTGTTCATTTTGGCCTTCTCTCGCTGAGAAAACACTATTTGTGACCTGTGATACAAAACAGCCATAACTTTTGTTCAAAGTGAGTTTTCAGTCAAGTTTCAACCTTAAAGCATAGAAAGATGCATAAACTTGAAGTTACAGCTTGATTTCAGTGAGTTTTCATCAAAATACAGGAGTTCTGCATGAAGTGTTCATTTTGGCCTTCTCTCGCTGAGAAAACACTATTTGTGACCTGTGATACAAAAATGCCATAACTTTTGTTCAAAGTGAGTTTTCAGTCAAGTTTCAACCTTAAAGCATAGAAAGATGCATAAACTTGAAGTTACAGCTTGATTTCAGTGAGTTTTCATCAAAATACAGGAGTTCTGCATGAAGTGTTCATTTTGGCCTTCTCTCGCTGAGAAAACGCTATTTGTGACCTGCGACACAGAACAGCCATAACTTTTGTTCAAAGTGAGTTTTCAGTCAAGTTTCAACCTGAAAGCATAGAAAGATGCATAAACTTGAAGTTACAGCTTGATTTCAGTGAGTTTTCATCAAAATGCAGGAGTTCTGCATGAAGTGTTCATTTTGGCCTTCTCTCGCTGAGAAAACACTATTTGTGACCTGTGATACAAAACAGCCATAACTTTTGTTCAAAGTGAGTTTTCAGTCAAGTTTCAACCTGAAAGCATAGAAAGATGCATAAACTTGAAGTTACAGCTTGATTTCAGTGAGTTTTCATCAAAATACAGGAGTTCTGCATGAAGTGTTCATTTTGGCCTTCTCTCGCTGAGAAAACACTATTTGTGACCTGTGATCCAAAAATGCCATAACTTTTGTTCAAAGTGAGTTTTCAGTCAAGTTTCAACCTGAAAGCATAGAAAGATGCATAAACTTGAAGTTACAGCTTGATTTCAGTGAGTTTTCATCAAAATACAGGAGTTCTGCATGAAGTGTTCATTTTGGCCTTCTCTCGCTGAGAAAACACTATTTGTGACCTGTGATCCAAAAATGCCATAACTTTTGTTCAAAGTGAGTTTTCAGTCAAGTTTCAACCTGAAAGCATAGAAAGATGCATAAACTTGAAGTTACAGCTTGATTTCAGTGAGTTTTCATCAAAATACAGGAGTTCTGCATGAAGTGTTCATTTTGGCCTTCTCTCGCTGAGAAAACACTATTTGTGACCTGTGATCCAAAAATGCCATAACTTTTGTTCAAAGTGAGTTTTCAGTCAAGTTTCAACCTGAAAGCATAGAAAGATGCATAAACTTGAAGTTACAGCTTGATTTCAGTGAGTTTTCATCAAAATACAGAGGTCTGCATGAAGTGTTCATTTTGGCCTTCTCTCGCTGAGAAAACACTATTTGTGACCTGTGATCCAAAAATGCCATAACTTTTGTTCAAAGTGAGTTTTCAGTCAAGTTTCAACCTGAAAGCATAGAAAGATGCATAAAGTTGAAGTTACAGCTTAATTTCAGTGAGTTTTCATCAAAATACAGGAGTTCTGCATGAAGTGTTCATTTTGGCCTTCTCTCGCTGAGAAAACGTTATTTGTGACCTGCGACACAGAACAGCCATAACTTTTGTTCAAAGTGAGTTTTCAGTCAAGTTTCAACCTGAAAGCATAGAAAGATGCATAAACTTGAAGTTACAGCTTGTTTTCAGTGAGTTTTCATCAAAATACAGGAGTTCTGCATGAAGTGTTCATTTTGGCCTTCTCTCGCTGAGAAAACACTATTTGTGACCTGTGATACCAAAATGCCATAACTTTTGTTCAAAGTGAGTTTTCAGTCAAGTTTCAACCTGAAAGCATAGAAAGATGCATAAACTTGAAGTTACAGCTTGATTTCAGTGAGTTTTCATCAAAATACAAGAGTTCTGCATGAAGTGTTCATTTTGGCCTTCTCTCGCTGAGAAAACACTATTTGTGACCTGTGATACAAAAATGCCATAACTTTTGTTAAAAGTGAGTTTTCAGTCAAGTTTCAACCTGAAAGCATAGAAAGATGCATAAACTTGAAGTTACAGCTTGATTTCAGTGAGTTTTCATCAAAATACAGGAGTTCTGCATGAAGTGTTCATTTTGGCCTTCTCTCGCTGAGAAAACACTATTTGTGACCTGTGATCCAAAAATGCCATAACTTTTGTTCAAAGTGAGTTTTCAGTCAAGTTTCAACCTGAAAGCATAGAAAGATGCATAAACTTGAAGTTACAGCTTGATTTCAGTGAGTTTTCATCAAAATACAGGAGTTCTGCATGAAGTGTTCATTTTGGCCTTCTCTCGCTGAGAAAACACTATTTGTGACCTGTGATCCAAAAATGCCATAACTTTTGTTCAAAGTGAGTTTTCAGTCAAGTTTCAACCTGAAAGCATAGAAAGATGCATAAACTTGAAGTTACAGCTTGATTTCAGTGAGTTTTAATCAAAATACAGGAGTTCTGCATGAAGTGTTCATTTTGGCCTTCTCTCGCTGAGAAAACACTATTTGTGACCTGTGATACAAAAATGCCATAACTTTTTTTAAAAGTGAGTTTTCAGTCAAGTTTCAACCTGAAAGCATAGAAAGATGCATAAACTTGAAGTTACAGCTTGATTTCAGTGAGTTTTCATCAAAATACAGGAGTTCTGCATGAAGTGTTCATTTTGGCCTTCTCTCGCTGAGAAAACACTATTTGTGACCTGTGATACAAAACAGCCATAACTTTTGTTCAAAGTGAGTTTTCAGTCAAGTTTCAACCTTAAAGCATAGAAAGATGCATAAACTTGAAGTTACAGCTTGATTTCAGTGAGTTTTCATCAAAATACAGGAGTTCTGCATGAAGTGTTCATTTTGGCCTTCTCTCGCTGAGAAAACACTATTTGTGACCTGTGATACAAAAATGCCATAACTTTTGTTCAAAGTGAGTTTTCAGTCAAGTTTCAACCTGAAAGCATAGAAAGATGCATAAACTTGAAGTTACAGCTTGATTTCAGTGAGTTTTCATCAAAATACAGGAGTTCTGCATGAAGTGTTCATTTTGGCCTTCTCTCGCTGAGAAAACGCTATTTGTGACCTGCGACACAGAACAGCCATAACTTTTGTTCAAAGTGAGTTTTCAGTCAAGTTTCAACCTGAAAGCATAGAAAGATGCATAAACTTGAAGTTACAGCTTGATTTCAGTGAGTTTTCATCAAAATGCAGGAGTTCTGCATGAAGTGTTCATTTTGGCCTTCTCTCGCTGAGAAAACACTATTTGTGACCTGTGATACAAAACAGCCATAACTTTTGTTCAAAGTGAGTTTTCAGTCAAGTTTCAACCTGAAAGCATAGAAAGATGCATAAACTTGAAGTTACAGCTTGATTTCAGTGAGTTTTCATCAAAATACAGGAGTTCTGCATGAAGTGTTCATTTTGGCCTTCTCTCGCTGAGAAAACACTATTTGTGACCTGTGATCCAAAAATGCCATAACTTTTGTTCAAAGTGAGTTTTCAGTCAAGTTTCAACCTGAAAGCATAGAAAGATGCATAAACTTGAAGTTACAGCTTGATTTCAGTGAGTTTTCATCAAAATACAGGAGTTCTGCATGAAGTGTTCATTTTGGCCTTCTCTCGCTGAGAAAACACTATTTGTGACCTGTGATACAAAAATGCCATAACTTTTGTTCAAAGTGAGTTTTCAGTCAAGTTTCAACCTGAAAGCATAGAAAGATGCATAAACTTGAAGTTACAGCTTGATTTCAGTGAGTTTTCATCAAAATACAGGAGTTCTGCATGAAGTGTTCATTTTGGCCTTCTCTCGCTGAGAAAACACTATTTGTGACCTGTGATACAAAAATGCCATAACTTTTGTTCAAAGTGAGTTTTCAGTCAAGTTTCCACCTGAAAGCATAGAAAGATGCATAAAGTTGAAGTTACAGCTTGATTTCAGTGAGTTTTCTTCAAAATACAGGAGTTCTGCATGAAGTGTTCATTTTGGCCTTCTCTCGCTGAGAAAACGCTATTTGTGACCTGCGACACAGAACAGCCATAACTTTTGTTCAAAGTGAGTTTTCAGTCAAGTTTCAACCTGAAAGCATAGAAAGATGCATAAACTTGAAGTTACAGCTTGATGTCAGTGAGTTTTCATCAAAATACAGGAGTTCTGCATGAAGTGTTCATTTTGGCCTTCTCTCGCTGAGAAAACACTATTTGTGACCTGTGATACAAAAATGCCATAACTTTTTTTAAAAGTGAGTTTTCAGTCAAGTTTCAACCTGAAAGCATAGAAAGATGCATAAACTTGACGTTACAGCTTGATTTCAGTGAGTTTTCATCAAAATACAGGAGTTCTGCATGAAGTGTTCATTTTGGCCTTCTCTCGCTGAGAAAACACTATTTGTGACCTGTGATACAAAACAGCCATAACTTTTGTTCAAAGTGAGTTTTCAGTCAAGTTTCAACCTTAAAGCATAGAAAGATGCATAAACTTGAAGTTACAGCTTGATTTCAGTGAGTTTTCATCAAAATACAGGAGTTCTGCATGAAGTGTTCATTTTGGCCTTCTCTCGCTGAGAAAACACTATTTGTGACCTGTGATACCAAAATGCCATAACTTTTGTTCAAAGTGAGTTTTCAGTCAAGTTTCAACCTGAAAGCATAGAAAGATGCATAAACTTGAAGTTACAGCTTGATTTCAGTGAGTTTTCATCAAAATACAGGAGTTCTGCATGAAGTGTTCATTTTGGCCTTCTCTCGCTGAGAAAACGCTATTTGTGACCTGCGACACAGAACAGCCATAACTTTTGTTCAAAGTGAGTTTTCAGTCAAGTTTCAACCTGAAAGCATAGAAAGATGCATAAACTTGAAGTTACAGCTTGATTTCAGTGAGTTTTCATCAAAATGCAGGAGTTCTGCATGAAGTGTTCATTTTGGCCTTCTCTCGCTGAGAAAACACTATTTGTGACCTGTGATACAAAAATGCCATAACTTTTGTTCAAAGTGAGTTTTCAGTCAAGTTTCAACCTGAAAGCATAGAAAGATGCATAAACTTGAAGTTACAGCTTGATTTCAGTGAGTTTTCATCAAAATACAGGAGTTCTGCATGAAGTGTTCATTTTGGCCTTCTCTCGCTGAGAAAACACTATTTGTGACCTGTGATCCAAAAATGCCATAACTTTTGTTCAAAGTGAGTTTTCAGTCAAGTTTCAACCTGAAAGCATAGAAAGATGCATAAACTTGAAGTTACAGCTTGATTTCAGTGAGTTTTAATCAAAATACAGGAGTTCTGCATGAAGTGTTCATTTTGGCCTTCTCTCGCTGAGAAAACACTATTTGTGACCTGTGATACAAAAATGCCATAACTTTTTTTAAAAGTGAGTTTTCAGTCAAGTTTCAACCTGAAAGCATAGAAAGATGCATAAACTTGAAGTTACAGCTTGATTTCAGTGAGTTTTCATCAAAATACAGGAGTTCTGCATGAAGTGTTCATTTTGGCCTTCTCTCGCTGAGAAAACACTATTTGTGACCTGTGATACAAAACAGCCATAACTTTTGTTCAAAGTGAGTTTTCAGTCAAGTTTCAACCTTAAAGCATAGAAAGATGCATAAACTTGAAGTTACAGCTTGATTTCAGTGAGTTTTCATCAAAATACAGGAGTTCTGCATGAAGTGTTCATTTTGGCCTTCTCTCGCTGAGAAAACGCTATTTGTGACCTGCGACACAGAACAGCCATAACTTTTGTTCAAAGTGAGTTTTCAGTCAAGTTTCAACCTGAAAGCATAGAAAGATGCATAAACTTGAAGTTACAGCTTGATTTCAGTGAGTTTTCATCAAAATGCAGGAGTTCTGCATGAAGTGTTCATTTTGGCCTTCTCTCGCTGAGAAAACACTATTTGTGACCTGTGATACAAAACAGCCATAACTTTTGTTCAAAGTGAGTTTTCAGTCAAGTTTCAACCTGAAAGCATAGAAAGATGCATAAACTTGAAGTTACAGCTTGATTTCAGTGAGTTTTCATCAAAATACAGGAGTTCTGCATGAAGTGTTCATTTTGGCCTTCTCTCGCTGAGAAAACACTATTTGTGACCTGTGATCCAAAAATGCCATAACTTTTGTTCAAAGTGAGTTTTCAGTCAAGTTTCAACCTGAAAGCATAGAAAGATGCATAAACTTGAAGTTACAGCTTGATTTCAGTGAGTTTTCATCAAAATACAGGAGTTCTGCATGAAGTGTTCATTTTGGCCTTCTCTCGCTGAGAAAACACTATTTGTGACCTGTGATCCAAAAATGCCATAACTTTTGTTCAAAGTGAGTTTTCAGTCAAGTTTCAACCTGAAAGCATAGAAAGATGCATAAACTTGAAGTTACAGCTTGATTTCAGTGAGTTTTCATCAAAATACAGGAGTTCTGCATGAAGTGTTCATTTTGGCCTTCTCTCGCTGAGAAAACACTATTTGTGACCTGTGATCCAAAAATGCCATAACTTTTGTTCAAAGTGAGTTTTCAGTCAAGTTTCAACCTGAAAGCATAGAAAGATGCATAAACTTGAAGTTACAGCTTGATTTCAGTGAGTTTTCATCAAAATACAGGAGTTCTGCATGAAGTGTTCATTTTGGCCTTCTCTCGCTGAGAAAACACTATTTGTGACCTGTGATCCAAAAATGCCATAACTTTTGTTCAAAGTGAGTTTTCAGTCAAGTTTCAACCTGAAAGCATAGAAAGATGCATAAACTTGAAGTTACAGCTTGATTTCAGTGAGTTTTCATCAAAATACAGAGGTCTGCATGAAGTGTTCATTTTGGCTTTCTCTCGCTGAGAAAACACTATTTGTGACCTGTGATCAAAAAATGCCATAACTTTTGTTCAAAGTGAGTTTTCAGTCAAGTTTCAACCTGAAAGCATAGAAAGATGCATAAAGTTGAAGTTACAGCTTAATTTCAGTGAGTTTTCATCAAAATACAGGAGTTCTGCATGAAGTGTTCATTTTGGCCTTCTCTCGCTGAGAAAACGCTATTTGTGACCTGCGACACAGAAAAGCCATAACTTTTGTTCAAAGTGAGTTTTCAGTCAAGTTTCAACCTGAAAGCATAGAAAGATGCATAAACTTGAAGTTACAGCTTGATTTCAGTGAGTTTTCATCAAAATACAGGAGTTCTGCATGAAGTGTTCATTTTGGCCTTCTCTCGCTGAGAAAACACTATTTGTGACCTGTGATACCAAAATGCCATAACTTTTGTTCAAAGTGAGTTTTCAGTCAAGTTTCAACCTGAAAGCATAGAAAGATGCATAAACTTGAAGTTACAGCTTGATTTCAGTGAGTTTTCATCAAAATACAAGAGTTCTGCATGAAGTGTTCATTTTGGCCTTCTCTCGCTGAGAAAACACTATTTGTGACCTGTGATACAAAAATGCCATAACTTTTGTTAAAAGTGAGTTTTCAGTCAAGTTTCAACCTGAAAGCATAGAAAGATGCATAAACTTGAAGTTACAGCTTGAT
Organism: Aulostomus chinensis; assembly: GCF_037954235.1. Taxonomy (NCBI): domain Eukaryota; kingdom Metazoa; phylum Chordata; class Actinopteri; order Syngnathiformes; family Aulostomidae; genus Aulostomus; species Aulostomus chinensis. The sequence continues at coordinate 16,312,309 of NC_141335.1, read as the reverse complement.
TTCAGTGAGTTTTCATCAAAATACAGGAGTTCTGCATGAAGTGTTCATTTTGGCCTTCTCTCGCTGAGAAAACACTATTTGTGACCTGTGATCCAAAAATGCCATAACTTTTGTTCAAAGTGAGTTTTCAGTCAAGTTTCAACCTGAAAGCATAGAAAGATGCATAAACTTGAAGTTACAGCTTGATTTCAGTGAGTTTTCATCAAAATACAGGAGTTCTGCATGAAGTGTTCATTTTGGCCTTCTCTCGCTGAGAAAACACTATTTGTGACCTGTGATACAAAAATGCCATAACTTTTGTTCAAAGTGAGTTTTCAGTCAAGTTTCAACCTGAAAGCATAGAAAGATGAATAAACTTGAAGTTACAGCTTGATTTCAGTGAGTTTTCATCAAAATACAGGAGTTCTGCATGAAGAGTTCATTTTGGCCTTCTCTCGCTGAGAAAACACTATTTGTGACCTGTGATACAAAAATGCCATAACTTTTTTTAAAAGTGAGTTTTCAGTCAAGTTTCAACCTGAAAGCATAGAAAGATGCATAAACTTGAAGTTACAGCTTGATTTCAGTGAGTTTTCATCAAAATACAGGAGTTCTGCATGAAGTGTTCATTTTGGCCTTCTCTCGCTGAGAAAACACTATTTGTGACCTGTGATACAAAACAGCCATAACTTTTGTTCAAAGTGAGTTTTCAGTCAAGTTTCAACCTTAAAGCATAGAAAGATGCATAAACTTGAAGTTACAGCTTGATTTCAGTGAGTTTTCATCAAAATACAGGAGTTCTGCATGAAGTGTTCATTTTGGCCTTCTCTCGCTGAGAAAACACTATTTGTGACCTGTGATACAAAAATGCCATAACTTTTGTTCAAAGTGAGTTTTCAGTCAAGTTTCAACCTGAAAGCATAGAAAGATGCATAAACTTGAAGTTACAGCTTGATTTCAGTGAGTTTTCATCAAAATACAGGAGTTCTGCATGAAGTGTTCATTTTGGCCTTCTCTCGCTGAGAAAACACTATTTGTGACCTGTGATACAAAACAGCCATAACTTTTGTTCAAAGTGAGTTTTCAGTCAAGTTTCAACCTGAAAGCATAGAAAGATGCATAAACTTGAAGTTACAGCTTGATTTCAGTGAGTTTTCATCAAAATACAGGAGTTCTGCATGAAGTGTTCATTTTGGCCTTCTCTCGCTGAGAAAACACTATTTGTGACCTGTGATCCAAAAATGCCATAACTTTTGTTCACAGTGAGTTTTCAGTCAAGTTTCAACCTGAAAGCATAGAAAGATGCATAAACTAGAAGTTACAGCTTGATTTCAGTGAGTTTTCATCAAAATACAGGAGATCTGCATGAAGTGTTCATTTTGGCCTTCTCTCGCTGAGAAAACGCTATTTGTGACCTGCGACACAGAACAGCCATAACTTTTGTTCAAAGTGAGTTTTCAGTCAAGTTTCAACCTGAAAGCATAGAAAGATGCATAAACTTGAAGTTACAGCTTGATTTCAGTGAGTTTTCATCAAAATACAGGAGTTCTGCATGAAGTGTTCATTTTGGCCTTCTCTCGCTGAGAAAACACTATTTGTGACCTGTGATACAAAAATGCAATAACTTTTGTTAAAAGTGAGTTTTCAGTCAAGTTTCAACCTGAAAGCATAGAAAGATGCATAAACTTGAAGTTACAGCTTGATTTCAGTGAGTTTTCATCAAAATACAGGAGTTCTGCATGAAGTGTTCATTTTGGCCTTCTCTCGCTGAGAAAACGCTATTTGTGACCTGCGACACAGAACAGCCATAACTTTTGTTCAAAGTGAGTTTTCAGTCAAGTTTCAACCTGAAAGCATAGAAAGATGCATAAACTTGAAGTTACAGCTTGATTTCAGTGAGTTTTCATCAAAATACAGGAGTTCTGCATGAAGTGTTCATTTTGGCCTTCTCTCGCTGAGAAAACACTATTTGTGACCTGTGATACAAAACAGCCATAACTTTTGTTCAAAGTGAGTTTTCAGTCAAGTTTCAACCTGAAAGCATAGAAAGATGCATAAACTTGAAGTTACAGCTTGATTTCAGTGAGTTTTCTTCAAAATACAGGAGTTCTGCATGAAGTGTTCATTTTGGCCTTCTCTCGCTGAGAAAACACTATTTGTGACCTGTGATACAAAAATGCCATAACTTTTGTTCAAAGTGAGTTTTCAGTCAAGTTTCAACCTGAAAGCATAGAAAGATGCATAAACTTGAAGTTACAGCTTGATTTCAGTGAGTTTTCATCAAAATACAGGAGTTCTGCATGAAGTGTTCATTTTGGCCTTCTCTCGCTGAGAAAACACTATTTGTGACCTGTGATACAAAAATGCCATAACTTTTGTTCAAAGTGAGTTTTCATTCAAGTTTCAACCTGAAAGCATAGAAAGATGCATAAAATTGAAGTTACAGCTTGATTTCAGTGAGTTTTCATCAAAATACAGGAGTTCTGCATGAAGTGTTCATTTTGGCCTTCTCTCGCTGAGAAAACACTATTTGTGACCTGTGATACAAAACAGCCATAACTTTTGTTCAAAGTGAGTTTTCAGTCAAGTTTCAACCTTAAAGCATAGAAAGATGCATAAACTTAAAGTTACAGCTTGATTTCAGTGAGTTTTCATCAAAATACAGGAGTTCTGCATGAAGTGTTCATTTTGGCCTTCTCTCGCTGAGAAAACACTATTTGTGACCTGTGATACAAAAATGCCATAACTTTTGTTCAAAGTGAGTTTTCAGTCAAGTTTCAACCTGAAAGCATAGAAAGATGCATAAACTTGAAGTTACAGCTTGATTTCAGTGAGTTTTCATCAAAATACAGGAGTTCTGCATGAAGTGTTCATTTTGGCCTTCTCTCGCTGAGAAAACGGTATTTGTGACCTGCGACACAGAACAGCCATAACTTTTGTTCAAAGTGAGTTTTCAGTCAAGTTTCAACCTGAAAGCATAGAAAGATGCATAAACTTGAAGTTACAGCTTGATTTCAGTGAGTTTTCATCAAAATACAGGAGTTCTGCATGAAGTGTTCATTTTGGCCTTCTCTCGCTGAGAAAACACTATTTGTGACCTGTGATACAAAACAGCCATAACTTTTGTTCAAAGTGAGTTTTCAGTCAAGTTTCAACCTGAAAGCATAGAAAGATGCATAAACTTGAAGTTACAGCTTGATTTCAGTGAGTTTTCATCAAAATACAGGAGTTCTGCATGAAGTGTTCATTTTTGCCTTCTCTCGCTGAGAAAACGCTATTTGTGACCTGCGACACAGAACAGCCATAACTTTTGTTCAAAGTGAGTTTTCAGTCAAGTTTCAACCTGAAAGCATAGAAAGATGCATAAACTTGAAGTTACAGCTTGATTTCAGTGAGTTTTCATCAAAATACAGGAGTTCTGCATGAAGTGTTCATTTTGGCCTTCTCTCGCTGAGAAAACACTATTTGTGACCTGTGATACAAAACAGCCATAACTTTTGTTCAAAGTGAGTTTTCAGTCAAGTTTCAACCTGAAAGCATAGAAAGATGCATAAACTTGAAGTTACAGCTTGATTTCAGTGAGTTTTCATCAAAATACAGGAGTTCTGCATGAAGTGTTCATTTTGGCCTTCTCTCGCTGAGAAAACACTATTTGTGACCTGTGATACAAAACAGCCATAACTTTTGTTCAAAGTGAGTTTTCAGTCAAGTTTCAACCTGAAAGCATAGAAAGATGCATCAACTTGAAGTTACAGCTTGATTTCAGTGAGTTTTCTTCAAAATACAGGAGTTCTGCATGAAGTGTTCATTTTGGCCTTCTCTCGCTGAGAAAACACTATTTGTGACCTGTGATACAAAAATGCCATAACTTTTGTTCAAAGTGAGTTTTCAGTCAAGTTTCAACCTGAAAGCATAGAAAGATGCATAAACTTGAAGTTACAGCTTGATTTCAGTGAGTTTTCATCAAAATACAGGAGTTCTGCATGAAGTGTTCATTTTGGCCTTCTCTCGCTGAGAAAACACTATTTGTGACCTGTGATACAAAAATGCCATAACTTTTGTTCAAAGTGAGTTTTCATTCAAGTTTCAACCTGAAAGCATAGAAAGATGCATAAAATTGAAGTTACAGCTTGATTTCAGTGAGTTTTCATCAAAATACAGGAGTTCTGCATGAAGTGTTCATTTTGGCCTTCTCTCGCTGAGAAAACACTATTTGTGACCTGTGATACAAAAATGCCATAACTTTTTTTCAAAGTGAGTTTTCAGTCAAGTTTAAACCTGAAAGCATAGAAAGATGCATAAACTTGAAGTTACAGCTTGATTTCAGTGAGTTTTCATCAAAATACAGGAGTTCTGCATGAAGTGTTCATTTTGGCCTTCTCTCGCTGAGAAAACACTATTTGTGACCTGTGATACAAAAATGCCATAACTTTTGTTCAAAGTGAGTTTTCAGTCAAGTTTCAACCTGAAAGCATAGAAAGATGCATAAACTTGAAGTTACAGCTTGATTTCAGTGAGTTTTCATCAAAATACAGGAGTTCTGCATGAAGTGTTCATTTTGGCCTTCTCTCGCTGAGAAAACACTATTTGTGACCTGTGATACAAAAATGCCATAACTTTTGTTCAAAGTGAGTTTTCAGTCAAGTTTCAACCTGAAAGCATAGAAAGATGCATAAACTTGAAGTTACAGATTGATTTCAGTGAGTTTTCATCAAAATACAGGAGTTCTGCATGAAGTGTTCATTTTGGCCTTCTCTCGCTGAGAAAACGCTATTTGTGACCTGCGACACAGAACAGCCATAACTTTTGTTCAAAGTGAGTTTTTAGTCAAGTTTCAACCTGAAAGCATAGAAAGATGCATAAACTTGAAGTTACAGCTTGATTTCAGTGAGTTTTCATCAAAATACAGGAGTTCTGCATGAAGTGTTCATTTTGGCCTTCTCTCGTTGAGAAAACACTATTTGTGACCTGTGATACAAAACAGCCATAACTTTTGTTCAAAGTGAGTTTTCAGTCAAGTTTCAACCTGAAAGCATAGAAAGATGCATAAACTTGAAGTTACAGCTTGATTTCAGTGAGTTTTCTTCAAAATACAGGAGTTCTGCATGAAGTGTTCATTTTGGCCTTCTCTCGCTGAGAAAACACTATTTGTGACCTGTGATACAAAAATGCCATAACTTTTGTTCAAAGTGAGTTTTCAGTCAAGTTTCAACCTGAAAGCATAGAAAGATGCATAAACTTGAAGTTACAGCTTGATTTCAGTGAGTTTTCATCAAAATACAGGAGTTCTGCATGAAGTGTTCATTTTGGCCTTCTCTCGCTGAGAAAACACTATTTGTGACCTGTGATACAAAAATGCCATAACTTTTGTTCAAAGTGAGTTTTCATTCAAGTTTCAACCTGAAAGCATAGAAAGATGCATAAACTTGAAGTTACAGCTTGATTTCAGTGAGTTTTCATCAAAATACAGGAGTTCTGCATGAAGTGTTCATTTTGGCCTTCTCTCGCTGAGAAAACACTATTTGTGACCTGTGATACAAAAATGCCATAACTTTTGTTCAAAGTGAGTTTTCAGTCAAGTTTCAACCTGAAAGCATAGAAAGATGCATAAACTTGAAGTTACAGCTTGATTTCAGTGAGTTTTCATCAAAATACAGGAGTTCTGCATGAAGTGTTCATTTTGGCCTTCTCTCGCTGAGAAAACACTATTTGTGACCTGTGATACAAAAATGCCATAACTTTTGTTCAAAGTGAGTTTTCATTCAAGTTTCAACCTGAAAGCATAGAAAGATGCATAAACTTGAAGTTACAGCTTGATTTCAGTGAGTTTTCATCAAAATACAGGAGTTCTGCATGAAGTGTTCATTTTGGCCTTCTCTCGCTGAGAAAACACTATTTGTGACCTGTGATACAAAAATGCCATAACTTTTGTTCAAAGTGAGTTTTCAGTCAAGTTTCAACCTGAAAGCATAGAAAGATGCATAAACTTGAAGTTACAGATTGATTTCAGTGAGTTTTCATCAAAATACAGGAGTTCTGCATGAAGTGTTCATTTTGGCCTTCTCTCGCTGAGAAAACGCTATTTGTGACCTGCGACACAGAACAGCCATAACTTTTGTTCAAAGTGAGTTTTTAGTCAAGTTTCAACCTGAAAGCATAGAAAGATGCATAAACTTGAAGTTACAGCTTGATTTCAGTGAGTTTTCATCAAAATACAGGAGTTCTGCATGAAGTGTTCATTTTGGCCTTCTCTCGTTGAGAAAACACTATTTGTGACCTGTGATACAAAACAGCCATAACTTTTTTTCAAAGTGAGTTTTCAGTCAAGTTTCAACCTGAAAGCATAGAAAGATGCATAAACTTGAAGTTACAGCTTGATTTCAGTGAGTTTTCTTCAAAATACAGGAGTTCTGCATGAAGTGTTCATTTTGGCCTTCTCTCGCTGAGAAAACACTATTTGTGACCTGTGATACAAAAATGCCATAACTTTTGTTCAAAGTGAGTTTTCAGTCAAGTTTCAACCTGAAAGCATAGAAAGATGCATAAACTTGAAGTTACAGCTTGATTTCAGTGAGTTTTCATCAAAATACAGGAGTTCTGCATGAAGTGTTCATTTTGGCCTTCTCTCGCTGAGAAAACACTATTTGTGACCTGTGATACAAAAATGCCATAACTTTTGTTCAAAGTGAGTTTTCATTCAAGTTTCAACCTGAAAGCATAGAAAGATGCATAAACTTGAAGTTACAGCTTGATTTCAGTGAGTTTTCATCAAAATACAGGAGTTCTGCATGAAGTGTTCATTTTGGCCTTCTCTCGCTGAGAAAACACTATTTGTGACCTGTGATACAAAAATGCCATAACTTTTGTTCAAAGTGAGTTTTCAGTCAAGTTTCAACCTGAAAGCATAGAAAGATGCATAAACTTGAAGTTACAGCTTGATTTCAGTGAGTTTTCATCAAAATACAGGAGTTCTGCATGAAGTGTTCATTTTGGCCTTCTCTCGCTGAGAAAACACTATTTGTGACCTGTGATACAAAAATGCCATAACTTTTGTTCAAAGTGAGTTTTCATTCAAGTTTCAACCTGAAAGCATAGAAAGATGCATAAACTTGAAGTTACAGCTTGATTTCAGTGAGTTTTCATCAAAATACAGGAGTTCTGCATGAAGTGTTCATTTTGGCCTTCTCTCGCTGAGAAAACACTATTTGTGACCTGTGATACAAAAATGCCATAACTTTTGTTCAAAGTGAGTTTTCAGTCAAGTTTCAACCTGAAAGCATAGAAAGATGCATAAACTTGAAGTTACAGCTTGATTTCAGTGAGTTTTCTTCAAAATACAGGAGTTCTGCACAAAGTGTTCATTTTGGCCTTCTCTCGCTGAGAAAACACTATTTGTGACCTGTGATACAAAAATGCCATAACTTTTTTTAAAAGTGAGTTTTCAGTCAAGTTTCAACCTGAAAGCATAGAAAGATGCATAAACTTGAAGTTACAGCTTGATTTCAGTGAGTTTTCATCAAAATACAGGAGTTCTGCATGAAGTGTTCATTTTGGCCTTCTCTCGCTGAGAAAACACTATTTGTGACCTGTGATACAAAAATGCCATAACTTTTGTTCAAAGTGAGTTTTCAGTCAAGTTTCAACCTGAAAGCATAGAACGATGCATAAACTTGAAGTTACAGCTTGATTTCAGTGAGTTTTCATCAAAATACAGGAGTTCTGCATGAAGTGTTCATTTTGGCCTTCTCTCGCTGAGAAAACACTATTTGTGACCTGTGATAAAAAAATGCCACAACTTTTGTTAAAAGTGAGTTTTCAGTCAAGTTTCAACCTGAAAGCATAGAAAGATGCATAAACTTGAAGTTACAGCTTGATTTCAGTGAGTTTTCATCAAAATACAGGAGTTCTGCATGAAGTGTTCATTTTGGCCTTCTCTCGCTGAGAAAACACTATTTGTGACCTGTGATCCAAAAATGCCATAACTTTTGTTCAAAGTGAGTTTTCAGTCAAGTTTCAACCTGAAAGCATAGAAAGATGCATAAAGTTGAAGTTACAGCTTGATTTCAGTGAGTTTTCATCAAAATACAGGGGTTCTGCATGAAGTGTTCATTTTGGCCTTCTCTCGCTGAGAAAACACTATTTGTGACCTGTGATAAAAAAATGCCACAACTTCTGTTCAAAGTGAGTTTTCAGTCAAGTTTCAACCTGAAAGCATAGAAAGATGCATAAACTTGAAGTTACAGCTTGATTTCAGTGAGTTTTCATCAAAATACAGGAGTTCTGCATGAAGTGTTCATTTTGGCCTTCTCTCGCTGAGAAAACACTATTTGTGACCTGTGATCCAAAAATGCCATAACTTTTGTTCAAAGTGAGTTTTCAGTCAAGTTTCAACCTGAAAGCATAGAAAGATGCATAAAGTTGAAGTTACAGCTTGATTTCAGTGAGTTTTCATCAAAATACAGGGGTTCTGCATGAAGTGTTCATTTTGGCCTTCTCTCGCTGAGAAAACGCTATTTGTGACCTGCGACACAGAACAGCCATAACTTTTGTTCAAAGTGAGTTTTCAGTCAAGTTTCAACCTGAAAGCATAGAAAGATGCATAAACTTGAAGTTACAGCTTGATTTCAGTGAGTTTTCATCAAAATACAGGAGTTCTGCATGAAGTGTTCATTTTGGCCTTCTCTCGCTGAGAAAACACTATTTGTGACCTGTGATACAAAAATGCCATAACTTTTTTTAAAAGTGAGTTTTCAGTCAAGTTTCAACCTGAAAGCATAGAAAGATGCATAAACTTGAAGTTACAGCTTGATTTCAGTGAGTTTTCATCAAAATACAGGAGTTCTGCATGAAGTGTTCATTTTGGCCTTCTCTCGCTGAGAAAACACTATTTGTGACCTGTGATACAGAAATGCCATAACTTTTGTTCAAAGTGAGTTTTCAGTCAAGTTTCAACCTGAAAGCATAGAAAGATGCATAAACTTGAAGTTACAGCTTGATTTCAGTGAGTTTTCATCAAAATACAGGAGTTCTGCATGAAGTGTTCATTTTGGCCTTCTCTCGCTGAGAAAACACTATTTGTGACCTGTGATACAAAAATGCCATAACTTTTGTTCAAAGTGAGTTTTCATTCAAGTTTCAACCTGAAAGCATAGAAAGATGCATAAACTTGAAGTTACAGCTTGATTTCAGTGAGTTTTCATCAAAATACAGGAGTTCTGCATGAAGTGTTCATTTTGGCCTTCTCTCGCTGAGAAAACACTATTTGTGACCTGTGATACAAAAATGCCATAACTTTTGTTCAAAGTGAGTTTTCAGTCAAGTTTCAACCTGAAAGCATAGAAAGATGCATAAACTTGAAGTTACAGCTTGATTTCAGTGAGTTTTCATCAAAATACAGGAGTTCTGCATGAAGTGTTCATTTTGGCCTTCTCTCGCTGAGAAAACACTATTTGTGACCTGTGATACAGAAATGCCATAACTTTTGTTCAAAGTGAGTTTTCAGTCAAGTTTCAACCTGAAAGCATAGAAAGATGCATAAACTTGAAGTTACAGCTTGATTTCAGTGAGTTTTCTTCAAAATACAGGAGTTCTGCACAAAGTGTTCATTTTGGCCTTCTCTCGCTGAGAAAACACTATTTGTGACCTGTGATACAAAAATGCCATAACTTTTTTTAAAAGTGAGTTTTCAGTCAAGTTTCAACCTGAAAGCATAGAAAGATGCATAAACTTGAAGTTACAGCTTGATTTCAGTGAGTTTTCATCAAAATACAGGAGTTCTGCATGAAGTGTTCATTTTGGCCTTCTCTCGCTGAGAAAACACTATTTGTGACCTGTGATACAAAAATGCCATAACTTTTGTTCAAAGTGAGTTTTCAGTCAAGTTTCAACCTGAAAGCATAGAACGATGCATAAACTTGAAGTTACAGCTTGATTTCAGTGAGTTTTCATCAAAATACAGGAGTTCTGCATGAAGTGTTCATTTTGGCCTTCTCTCGCTGAGAAAACAATATTTGTGACCTGTGATAAAAAAATGCCACAACTTTTGTTCAAAGTTAGTTTTCAGTCAAGTTTCAACCTGAAAGCATAGAAAGATGCATAAACTTGAAGTTACAGCTTGATTTCAGTGAGTTTTCATCAAAATACAGGAGTTCTGCATGAAGTGTTCATTTTGGCCTTCTCTCGCTGAGAAAACACTATTTGTGACCTGTGATCCAAAAATGCCATAACTTTTGTTCAAAGTGAGTTTTCAGTCAAGTTTCAACCTGAAAGCATAGAAAGATGCATAAAGTTGAAGTTACAGCTTGATTTCAGTGAGTTTTCATCAAAATACAGGAGTTCTGCATGAAGTGTTCATTTTGGCCTTCTCTCGCTGAGAAAACACTATTTGTGACCTGTGATACAAAAATGCCATAACTTTTGTTCAAAGTGAGTTTTCATTCAAGTTTCAACCTGAAAGCATAGAAAGATGCATAAACTTGAAGTTACAGCTTGATTTCAGTGAGTTTTCATCAAAATACAGGAGTTCTGCATGAAGTGTTCATTTTGGCCTTCTCTCGCTTAGAAAACGCTATTTGTGACCTGCGACACAGAACAGCCATAACTTTTGTTCAAAGTGAGTTTTCAGTCAAGTTTCAACCTGAAAGCATAGAAAGATGCATCAACTTGAAGTTACAGCTTGATTTCAGTGAGTTTTCTTCAAAATACAGGAGTTCTGCACAAAGTGTTCATTTTGGCCTTCTCTCGCTGAGAAAACACTATTTGTGACCTGTGATACAAAAATGCCATAACTTTTGTTCAAAGTGAGTTTTCAGTCAAGTTTCAACCTGAAAGCATAGAAAGATGCATAAACTTGAAGTTACAGCTTGATTTCAGTGAGTTTTCTTCAAAATACAGGAGTTCTGCACAAAGTGTTCATTTTGGCCTTCTCTCGCTGAGAAAACACTATTTGTGACCTGTGATCCAAAAATGCCATAACTTTTGTTCAAAGTGAGTTTTCAGTCAAGTTTCAACCTGAAAGCATAGAACGATGCATAAACTTGAAGTTACAGCTTGATTTCAGTGAGTTTTCATCAAAATACAGGAGTTCTGCATGAAGTGTTCATTTTGGCCTTCTCTCGCTGAGAAAACACTATTTGTGACCTGTGATAAAAAAATACCACAACTTTTGTTCAAAGTGAGTTTTCAGTCAAGTTTCAACCTGAAAGCATAGAAAGATGCATAAACTTGAAGTTACAGCTTGATTTCAGTGAGTTTTCATCAAAATACAGGAGTTCTGCATGAAGTGTTCATTTTGGCCTTCTCTCGCTGAAAAAACACTATTTGTGACCTGTGATCCAAAAATGCCATAACTTTTGTTCAAAGTGAGTTTTCAGTCAAGTTTCAACCTGAAAGCATAGAAAGATGCATAAACTTGAAGTTACAGCTTGATTTCAGTGAGTTTTCATCAAAATACAGGAGTTCTGCATGAAGTGTTCATTTTGGCCTTCTCTCGCTGAGAAAACACTATTTGTGACCTGTGATACAAAAATGCCATAACTTTTGTTCAAAGTGAGTTTTCATTCAAGTTTCAACCTGAAAGCATAGAAAGATGCATAAACTTGAAGTTACAGCTTGATTTCAGTGAGTTTTCATCAAAATACAGGAGTTCTGCATGAAGTGTTCATTTTGGCCTTCTCTCGCTTAGAAAACGCTATTTGTGACCTGCGACACAGAACAGCCATAACTTTTGTTCAAAGTGAGTTTTCAGTCAAGTTTCAACCTGAAAGCATAGAAAGATGCATAAACTTGAAGTTACAGCTTGATTTCAGTGAGTTTTCTTCAAAATACAGGAGTTCTGCACAAAGTGTTCATTTTGGCCTTCTCTCGCTGAGAAAACACTATTTGTGACCTGTGATACAAAAATGCCATAACTTTTGTTCAAAGTGAGTTTTCAGTCAAGTTTCAACCTGAAAGCATAGAAAGATGCATAAACTTGAAGTTACAGCTTGATTTTAGTGAGTTTTCTTCAAAATACAGGAGTTCTGCACAAAGTGTTCATTTTGGCCTTCTCTCGCTGAGAAAACACTATTTGTGACCTGTGATACAAAAATGCCATAACTTTTGTTCAAAGTGAGTTTTCAGTCAAGTTTCAACCTGAAAGCATAGAAAGATGCATAAACTTGAAGTTACAGCTTGATTTCAGTGAGTTTTCATCAAAATACAGGAGTTCTGCATGAAGTGTTCATTTTGGCCTTCTCTCGCTGAGAAAACACTATTTGTGACCTGTGATAAAAAAATGCCACAACTTTTGTTCAAAGTGAGTTTTCAGTCAAGTTTCAACCTGAAAGCATAGAAAGATGCATAAACTTGAAGTTACAGCTTGATTTCAGTGAGTTTTCATCAAAATACAGGAGTTCTGCATGAAGTGTTCATTTTGGCCTTCTCTCGCTGAGAAAACACTATTTGTGACCTGTGATACAAAAATGCCATAACTTTTGTTCAAAGTGAGTTTTCAGTCAAGTTTCAACCTGAAAGCATAGAAAGATGCATAAACTTGAAGTTACAGCTTGATTTCAGTGAGTTTTCATCAAAATACAGGGGTTCTGCATGAAGTGTTCATTTTGGCCTTCTCTCGCTGAGAAAACGCTATTTGTGACCTGCGACACAGAACATCCATAACTTTTGTTCAAAGTGAGTTTTCAGTCAAGTTTCAACCTGAAAGCATAGAAAGATGCATAAACTTGAAGTTACAGCTTGATTTCAGTGAGTTTTCATCAAAATACAGGAGTTCTGCATGAAGTGTTCATTTTGGCCTTCTCTCGCTGAGAAAACACTATTTGTGACCTGTGATACAAAAATGCCATAACTTTTTTTAAAAGTGAGTTTTCAGTCAAGTTTCAACCTGAAAGCATAGAAAGATGCATAAACTTGAAGTTACAGCTTGATTTCAGTGAGTTTTCATCAAAATACAGGAGTTCTGCATGAAGTGTTCATTTTGGCCTTCTCTCGCTGAGAAAACACTATTTGTGACCTGTGATACAGAAATGCCATAACTTTTGTTCAAAGTGAGTTTTCAGTCAAGTTTCAACCTGAAAGCATAGAAAGATGCATAAACTTGAAGTTACAGCTTGATTTCAGTGAGTTTTCTTCAAAATACAGGAGTTCTGCACAAAGTGTTCATTTTGGCCTTCTCTCGCTGAGAAAACACTATTTGTGACCTGTGATACAAAAATGCCATAACTTTTGTTCAAAGTGAGTTTTCAGTCAAGTTTCAACCTGAAAGCATAGACAGATGCATAAACTTGAAGTTACAGCTTGATTTCAGTGAGTTTTCATCAAAATACAGGAGTTCTGCATGAAGTGTTCATTTTAGCCTTCTCTCGCTGAGAAAACACTATTTGTGACCTGTGATACAAAAATGCCATAACTTTTGTTCAAAGTGAGTTTTCAGTCAAGTTTCAACCTGAAAGCATAGAAAGATGCATAAACTTGAAGTTACAGCTTGATTTCAGTGAGTTTTCATCAAAATACAGGAGTTCTGCATGAAGTGTTCATTTTGGCCTTCTCTCGCTGAGAAAACACTATTTGTGACCTGTGATACAAAAATGCCATAACTTTTGTTCAAAGTGAGTTTTCAGTCAAGTTTCAACCTGAAAGCATAGAAAGATGCATAAACTTGAAGTTACAGCTTGATTTCAGTGAGTTTTCATCAAAATACAGGAGTTCTGCATGAAGTGTTCATTTTGGCCTTCTCTCGCTGAGAAAACGCTATTTGTGAACTGCGACACAGAACAGCCATAACTTTTGTTCAAAGTGAGTTTTCAGTCAAGTTTCAACCTGAAAGCATAGAAAGATGCATAAACTTGAAGTTACAGCTTGATTTCAGTGAGTTTTCATCAAAATACAGGATTTCTGCATGAAGTGTTCATTTTGGCCTTCTCTCGCTGAGAAAACACTATTTGTGACCTGTGATCCAAAAATGCCATAACTTTTGTTCAAAGTGAGTTTTCAGTCAAGTTTCAACCTGAAAGCATAGAAAGATGCATAAACTTGAAGTTACAGCTTGAATTCAGTGAGTTTTCTTCAAAATACAGGAGTTCTGCATGAAGTGTTCATTTTGGCCTTCTCTCGCTGAGAAAACACTATTTGTGACCTGTGATACAAAAATGCCATAACTTTTGTTCAAAGTGAGTTTTCAGTCAAGTTTCAACCTGAAAGCATAGAAAGATGCATAAACTTGAAGTTACAGCTTGATTTCAGTGAGTTTTCATCAAAATACAGGAGTTCTGCATGAAGTGTTCATTTTGGCCTTCTCTTGCTAAGAAAACACTATTTGTGACCTGTGATCCAAAAATGCCATAACTTTTGTTCAAAGTGAGTTTTCAGTCAAGTTTCAACCTGAAAGCATAGAAAGATGCATAAACTTGAAGTTACAGCTTGATTTCAGTGAGTTTTCATCAAAATACAGGAGTTCTGCATGAAGTGTTCATTTTAGCCTTCTCTCGCTGAGAAAACACTATTTGTGACCTGTGATACAAAAATGCCATAACTTTTGTTCAAAGTGAGTTTTCAGTCAAGTTTCAACCTGAAAGCATAGAAAGATGCATAAACTTGAAGTTACAGCTTGATTTCAGTGAGTTTTCATCAAAATACAGGAGTTCTGCATGAAGTGTTCATTTTGGCCTTCTCTCGCTGAGAAAACACTATTTGTGACCTGTGATACAAAAATGCCATAACTTTTGTTCAAAGTGAGTTTTCAGTCAAGTTTCAACCTGAAAGCATAGAAAGATGCATAAACTTGAAGTTACAGCTTGATTTCAGTGAGTTTTCATCAAAATACAGGAGTTCTGCATGAAGTGTTCATTTTGGCCTTCTCTCGCTGAGAAAACGCTATTTGTGAACTGCGACACAGAACAGCCATAACTTTTGTTCAAAGTGAGTTTTCAGTCAAGTTTCAACATGAAAGCATAGAAAGATGCATAAACTTGAAGTTACAGCTTGATTTCAGTGAGTTTTCATCAAAATACAGGAGTTCTGCATGAAGTGTTCATTTTGGCCTTCTCTCGCTGAGAAAACACTATTTGTGACCTGTGATACAAAACAGCCATAACTTTTGTTCAAAGTGAGTTTTCAGTCAAGTTTCAACCTGAAAGCATAGAAAGATGCATAAACTTGAAGTTACAGCTTGAATTCAGTGAGTTTTCTTCAAAATACAGGAGTTCTGCATGAAGTGTTCATTTTGGCCTTCTCTCGCTGAGAAAACACTATTTGTGACCTGTGATACAAAAATGCCATAACTTTTGTTCAAAGTGAGTTTTCAGTCAAGTTTCAACCTGAAAGCATAGAAAGATGCATAAACTTGAAGTTATAGCTTGATTTCAGTGAGTTTTCATCAAAATACAGGAGTTCTGCATGAAGTGTTCATTTTGGCCTTCTCTCGCTGAGAAAACGCTATTTGTGAACTGCGACACAGAACAGTCATAACTTTTGTTCAAAGTGAGTTTTCAGTCAAGTTTCAACCTGAAAGCATAGAAAGATGCATAAACTTGAAGTTACAGCTTGATTTCAGTGAGTTTTCATCAAAATACAGGAGTTCTGCATGAAGTGTTCATTTTGGCCTTCTCTCGCTGAGAAAACACTATTTGTGACCTGTGATACAAAACAGCCATAACTTTTGTTCAAAGTGAGTTTTCAGTCAAGTTTCAACCTGAAAGCATAGAAAGATGCATAAACTTGAAGTTACAGCTTGAATTCAGTGAGTTTTCTTCAAAATACAGGAGTTCTGCATGAAGTGTTCATTTTGGCCTTCTCTCGCTGTGAAAACACTATTTGTGACCTGTGATACAAAAATGCCATAACTTTTGTTCAAAGTGAGTTTTCAGTCAAGTTTCAACCTGAAAGCATAGAAAGATGCATAAACTTGAAGTTACAGCTTGATTTCAGTGAGTTTTCATCAAAATACAGGAGTTCTGCATGAAGTGTTCATTTTGGCCTTCTCTCGCTGAGAAAACACTATTTGTGACCTGTGATACAAAAATGCCATAACTTTTGTTCAAAGTGAGTTTTCAGTCAAGTTTCAACCTGAAAGCATAGAAAGATGCATAAACTTGAAGTTACAGCTTGATTTCAGTGAGTTTTCATCAAAATACAGGAGTTCTGCATGAAGTGTTCATTTTGGCCTTCTCTCGCTGAGAAAACACTATTTGTGACCTGTGATACAAAAATGCCATAACTTTTGTTCAAAGTGAGTTTTCAGTCAAGTTTCAACCTGAAAGCATAGAAAGATGCATAAACTTGAAGTTACAGCTTGATTTCAGTGAGTTTTCATCAAAATACAGGAGTTCTGCATGAAGTGTTCATTTTGGCCTTCTCTCGCTGAGAAAACGCTATTTGTGAACTGCGACACAGAACAGCCATAACTTTTGTTCAAAGTGAGTTTTCAGTCAAGTTTCAACCTGAAAGCATAGAAAGATGCATAAACTTGAAGTTACAGCTTGATTTCAGTGAGTTTTCATCAAAATACAGGAGTTCTGCATGAAGTGTTCATTTTGGCCTTCTCTCGCTGAGAAAACACTATTTGTGACCTGTGATACAAAAATGCCATAACTTTTGTTCAAAGTGAGTTTTCAGTCAAGTTTCAACCTGAAAGCATAGAAAGATGCATAAACTTGAAGTTACAGCTTGATTTCAGTGAGTTTTCATCAAAATACAGGAGTTCTGCATGAAGTTTTCATTTTGGCCTTCTCTCGCTGAGAAAACACTATTTGTGACCTGTGATACAAAAATGCCATAACTTTTGTTCAAAGTGAGTTTTCAGTCAAGTTTCAACGTGAAAGCATAGAAAGATGCATAAACTTGAAGTTACAGCTTGATTTCAGTGAGTTTTCTTCAAAATACAGGAGTTCTGCACAAAGTGTTCATTTTGGCCTTCTCTCGCTGAGAAAACACTATTTGTGACCTGTGATACAAAAATGCCATAACTTTTGTTCAAAGTGAGTTTTCAGTCAAGTTTCAACCTGAAAGCATAGAACGATGCATAAACTTGAAGTTACAGCTTGATTTCAGTGAGTTTTCATCAAAATACAGGAGTTCTGCATGAAGTGTTCATTTTGGCCTTCTCTCGCTGAGAAAACACTATTTGTGACCTGTGATAAAAAAATGCCACAACTTTTGTTCAAAGTGAGTTTTCAGTCAAGTTTCAACCTGAAAGCATAGAAAGATGCATAAACTTGAAGTTACAGCTTGATTTCAGTGAATTTTCATCAAAATACAGGAGTTCTGCATGAAGTGTTCATTTTGGCCTTCTCTCGCTGAGAAAACACTATTTGTGACCTGTGATCCAAAAATGCCATAACTTTTGTTCAAAGTGAGTTTTCAGTCAAGTTTCAACCTGAAAGCATAGAAAGATGCATAAACATGAAGTTACAGCTTGATTTCAGTGAGTTTTCATCAAAATACAGGGGTTCTGCATGAAGTGTTCATTTTGGCCTTCTCTCGCTGAGAAAACGCTATTTGTGACCTGCGACACAGAACAGCCATAACTTTTGTTCAAAGTGAGTTTTCAGTCAAGTTTCAACCTGAAAGCATAGAAAGATGCATAAACTTGAAGTTACAGCTTGATTTCAGTGAGTTTTCATCAAAATACAGGAGTTCTGCATGAAGTGTTCATTTTGGCCTTCTCTCGCTGAGAAAACACTATTTGTGACCTGTGATACAAAAATGCCATAACTTTTTTTAAAAGTGAGTTTTCAGTCAAGTTTCAACCTGAAAGCATAGAAAGATGCATAAACTTGAAGTTACAGCTTGATTTCAGTGAGTTTTCATCAAAATACAGGAGTTCTGCATGAAGTGTTCATTTTGGCCTTCTCTCGCTGAGAAAACACTATTTGTGACCTGTGATACAGAAATGCCATAACTTTTGTTCAAAGTGAGTTTTCAGTCAAGTTTCAACCTGAAAGCATAGAAAGATGCATAAACTTGAAGTTACAGCTTGATTTCAGTGAGTTTTCTTCAAAATACAGGAGTTCTGCACAAAGTGTTCATTTTGGCCTTCTCTCGCTGAGAAAACACTATTTGTGACCTGTGATACAAAAATGCCATAACTTTTGTTCAAAGTGAGTTTTCAGTCAAGTTTCAACCTGAAAGCATAGACAGATGCATAAACTTGAAGTTACAGCTTGATTTCAGTGAGTTTTCATCAAAATACAGGAGTTCTGCATGAAGTGTTCATTTTAGCCTTCTCTCGCTGAGAAAACACTATTTGTGACCTGTGATACAAAAATGCCATAACTTTTGTTCAAAGTGAGTTTTCAGTCAAGTTTCAACCTGAAAGCATAGAAAGATGCATAAACTTGAAATTACAGCTTGATTTCAGTGAGTTTTCATCAAAATACAGGAGTTCTGCATGAAGTGTTCATTTTGGCCTTCTCTCGCTGAGAAAACACTATTTGTGACCTGTGATACAAAAATGCCATAACTTTTGTTCAAAGTGAGTTTTCAGTCAAGTTTCAACCTGAAAGCATAGAAAGATGCATAAACTTGAAGTTACAGCTTGATTTCAGTGAGTTTTCATCAAAATACAGGAGTTCTGCATGAAGTGTTAATTTTGGCCTTCTCTCGCTGAGAAAACGCTATTTGTGAACTGCGACACAGAACAGCCATAACTTTTGTTCAAAGTGAGTTTTCAGTCAAGTTTCAACCTGAAAGCATAGAAAGATGCATAAAGTTGAAGTTACAGCTTGATTTCAGTGAGTTTTCATCAAAATACAGGATTTCTGCATGAAGTGTTCATTTTGGCCTTCTCTCGCTGAGAAAACACTATTTGTGACCTGTGATCCAAAAATGCCATAACTTTTGTTCAAAGTGAGTTTTCAGTCAAGTTTCAACCTGAAAGCATAGAAAGATGCATAAACTTGAAGTTACAGCTTGAATTCAGTGAGTTTTCTTCAAAATACAGGAGTTCTGCATGAAGTGTTCATTTTAGCCTTCTCTCGCTGAGAAAACACTATTTGTGACCTGTGATACAAAAATGCCATAACTTTTGTTCAAAGTGAGTTTTCAGTCAAGTTTCAACCTGAAAGCATAGAAAGATGCATAAACTTGAAGTTACAGCTTGATTTCAGTGAGTTTTCATCAAAATACAGGAGTTCTGCATGAAGTGTTCATTTTGGCCTTCTCTCGCTGAGAAAACACTATTTGTGACCTGTGATACAAAAATGCCATAACTTTTGTTCAAAGTGAGTTTTCAGTCAAGTTTCAACCTGAAAGCATAGAAAGATGCATAAACTTGAAGTTACAGCTTGATTTCAGTGAGTTTTCATCAAAATACAGGAGTTCTGCATGAAGTGTTCATTTTGGCCTTCTCTCGCTGAGAAAACGCTATTTGTGAACTGCGACACAGAACAGCCATAACTTTTGTTCAAAGTGAGTTTTCAGTCAAGTTTCAACCTGAAAGCATAGAAAGATGCATAAACTTGAAGTTACAGCTTGATTTCAGTGAGTTTTCATCAAAATACAGGATTTCTGCATGAAGTGTTCATTTTGGCCTTCTCTCGCTGAGAAAACACTATTTGTGACCTGTGATCCAAAAATGCCATAACTTTTGTTCAAAGTGAGTTTTCAGTCAAGTTTCAACCTGAAAGCATAGAAAGATGCATAAACTTGAAGTTACAGCTTGAATTCAGTGAGTTATCTTCAAAATACAGGAGTTCTGCATGAAGTGTTCATTTTGGCCTTCTCTCGCTGAGAAAACACTATTTGTGACCTGTGATACTAAAATGCCATAACTTTTGTTCAAAGTGAGTTTTCAGTCAAGTTTCAACCTGAAAGCATAGAAAGATGCATAAACTTGAAGTTACAGCTTGATTTCAGTGAGTTTTCATCAAAATACAGGAGTTCTGCATGAAGTGTTCATTTTGGCCTTCTCTCGCTAAGAAAACACTATTTGTGACCTGTGATCCAAAAATGCCATAACTTTTGTTCAAAGTGAGTTTTCAGTCAAGTTTCAACCTGAAAGCATAGAAAGATGCATAAACTTGAAGTTACAGCTTGATTTCAGTGAGTTTTCATCAAAATACAGGAGTTCTGCATGAAGTGTTCATTTTAGCCTTCTCTCGCTGAGAAAACACTATTTGTGACCTGTGATACAAAAATGCCATAACTTTTGTTCAAAGTGAGTTTTCAGTCAAGTTTCAACCTGAAAGCATAGAAAGATGCATAAACTTGAAGTTACAGCTTGAATTCAGTGAGTTTTCTTCAAAATACAGGAGTTCTGCATGAAGTGTTCATTTTGGCCTTCTCTCGCTGAGAAAACACTATTTGTGACCTGTGATACAAAAATGCCATAACTTTTGTTCAAAGTGAGTTTTCAGTCAAGTTTCAACCTGAAAGCATAGAAAGATGCATAAACTTGAAGTTACAGCTTGATTTCAGTGAGTTTTCATCAAAATACAGGAGTTCTGCATGAAGTGTTCATTTTGGCCTTCTCTCGCTGAGAAAACACTATTTGTGACCTGTGATACAAAAATGCCATAACTTTTGTTCAAAGTGAGTTTTCAGTCAAGTTTCAACCTGAAAGCATAGAAAGATGCATAAACTTGAAGTTACAGCTTGATTTCAGTGAGTTTTCATCAAAATACAGGAGTTCTGCATGAAGTGTTCATTTTGGCCTTCTCTCGCTGAGAAAACGCTATTTGTGAACTGCGACACAGAACAGTCATAACTTTTGTTCAAAGTGAGTTTTCAGTCAAGTTTCAACCTGAAAGCATAGAAAGATGCATAAACTTGAAGTTACAGCTTGATTTCAGTGAGTTTTCATCAAAATACAGGAGTTCTGCATGAAGTGTTCATTTTGGCCTTCTCTCGCTGAGAAAACACTATTTGTGACCTGTGATACAAAACAGCCATAACTTTTGTTCAAAGTGAGTTTTCAGTCAAGTTTCAACCTGAAAGCATAGAAAGATGCATAAACTTGAAGTTACAGCTTGATTTCAGTGAGTTTTCTTCAAAATACAGGAGTTCTGCATGAAGTGTTCATTTTGGCCTTCTCTCGCTGTGAAAACACTATTTGTGACCTGTGATACAAAAATGCCATAACTTTTGTTCAAAGTGAGTTTTCAGTCAAGTTTCAACCTGAAAGCATAGAAAGATGCATAAACTTGAAGTTACAGCTTGATTTC
This sequence comes from Aulostomus chinensis, assembly GCF_037954235.1. Lineage (NCBI taxonomy): Eukaryota > Metazoa > Chordata > Actinopteri > Syngnathiformes > Aulostomidae > Aulostomus > Aulostomus chinensis. The sequence goes on along the minus strand of NC_141335.1, from coordinate 16,291,175 downwards.
AGTGAGTTTTCATCAAAATACAGGAGTTCTGCATGAAGTGTTCATTTTGGCCTTCTCTCGCTGAGAAAACACTATTTGTGACCTGTGATACAAAAATGCCATAACTTTTGTTCAAAGTGAGTTTTCAGTCAAGTTTCAACCTGAAAGCATAGAAAGATGCATAAACTTGAAGTTACAGCTTGATTTCAGTGAGTTTTCATCAAAATACAGGAGTTCTGCATGAAGTGTTCATTTTGGCCTTCTCTCGCTGAGAAAACACTATTTGTGACCTGTGATACAAAAATGCCATAACTTTTGTTCAAAGTGAGTTTTCAGTCAAGTTTCAACCTGAAAGCATAGAAAGATGCATAAACTTGAAGTTACAGCTTGATTTCAGTGAGTTTTCATCAAAATACAGGAGTTCTGCATGAAGTGTTCATTTTGGCCTTCTCTCGCTGAGAAAACACTATTTGTGACCTGTGATACAAAAATGCCATAACTTTTGTTCAAAGTGAGTTTTCAGTCAAGTTTCAACCTGAAAGCATAGAAAGATGCATAAACTTGAAGTTACAGCTTGATTTCAGTGAGTTTTCATCAAAATACAGGAGTTCTGCATGAAGTGTTCATTTTGGCCTTCTCTCGCTGAGAAAACACTATTTGTGACCTGTGATACAAAAATGCCATAACTTTTGTTCAAAGTGAGTTTTCAGTCAAGTTTCAACCTGAAAGCATAGAAAGATGCATAAACTTGAAGTTACAGCTTGATTTCAGTGAGTTTTCATCAAAATACAGGAGTTCTGCATGAAGTGTTCATTTTGGCCTTCTCTCGTTGAGAAAACGCTATTTGTGACCTGCGACACAGAAATGCCATAACTTTTGTTCAAAGTGAGTTTTCAGTCAAGTTTCAACCTGAAAGCATAGAAAGATGCATAAACTTGAAGTTACAGCTTGATTTCAGTGAGTTTTCATCAAAATACAGGAGTTCTGCATGAAGTGTTCATTTTGGCCTTCTCTCGCTGAGAAAACACTATTTGTGACCTGTGATACAAAACAGCCATAACTTTTGTTCAAAGTGAGTTTTCAGTCAAGTTTCAACCTGAAAGCATAGAAAGATGCATAAACTTGAAGTTACAGCTTGATTTCAGTGAGTTTTCATCAAAATTCAGAGGTTCTGCATGAAGTGTTCATTTTGGCCTTCTCTCGCTGAGAAAACACTATTTGTGACCTGTGATACAAAAATGCCATAACTTTTGTTCAAAGTGAGTTTTCAGTCAAGTTTCAACCTGAAAGCATAGAAAGATGCATAAACTTGAAGTTACAGCTTGATTTCAGTGAGTTTTCATCAAAATACAGGAGTTCTGCATGAAGTGTTCATTTTGGCCTTCTCTCGCTGAGAAAACACTATTTGTGACCTGTGATACAAAAATGCCATAACTTTTGTTCAAAGTGAGTTTTCAGTCAAGTTTCAACCTGAAAGCATAGAAAGATGCATAAACTTGAAGTTACAGCTTGATTTCAGTGAGTTTTCATCAAAATACAGGAGTTCTGCATGAAGTGTTCATTTTGGCCTTCTCTCGCTGAGAAAACACTATTTGTGACCTGTGATACAAAACAGCAATAACTTTTGTTCAAAGTGAGTTTTCAGTCAAGTTTCAACCTGAAAGCATAGAAAGATGCATAAACTTGAAGTTACAGCTTGATTTCAGTGAGTTTTCATCAAAATACAGGAGTTCTGCATGAAGTGTTCATTTTGGCCTTCTCTCGCTGAGAAAACACTATTTGTGACCTGTGATACAAAAATGCCATAACTTTTGTTCAAAGTGAGTTTTCAGTCAAGTTTCAACCTGAAAGCATAGAAAGATGCATAAACTTGAAGTTACAGCTTGATTTCAGTGAGTTTTCATCAAAATACAGGAGTTCTGCATGAAGTGTTAATTTTGGCCTTCTCTCGTTGAGAAAACGCTATTTGTGACCTGCGACACAGAACAGCCATAACTTTTGTTCAAAGTGAGTTTTCAGTCAAGTTTCAACCTGAAAGCATAGAAAGATGCATAAACTTGAAGTTACAGCTTGATTTCAGTGAGTTTTCATCAAAATACAGGAGTTCTGCATGAAGTGTTCATTTTGGCCTTCTCTCGCTGAGAAAACACTATTTGTGACCTGTGATACAAAAATGCCATAACTTTTGTTCAAAGTGAGTTTTCAGTCAAGTTTCAACCTGAAAGCATAGAAAGATGCATAAACTTGAAGTTACAGCTTGATTTCAGTGAGTTTTCATCAAAATACAGGAGTTCTGCATGAAGTGTTCATTTTGGCCTTCTCTCGCTGAGAAAACACTATTTGTGACCTGTGATACAAAAATGCCATAACTTTTGTTCAAAGTGAGTTTTCAGTCAAGTTTCAACCTGAAAGCATAGAAAGATGCATAAACTTGAAGTTACAGCTTGATTTCAGTGAGTTTTCATCAAAATACAGGAGTTCTGCATGAAGTGTTCATTTTGGCCTTCTCTCGTTGAGAAAACGCTATTTGTGACCTGCGACACAGAAATGCCATAACTTTTGTTCAAAGTGAGTTTTCAGTCAAGTTTCAACCTGAAAGCATAGAAAGATGCATAAACTTGAAGTTACAGCTTGATTTCAGTGAGTTTTCATCAAAATACAGGAGTTCTGCATGAAGTGTTCATTTTGGCCTTCTCTCGCTGAGAAAACACTATTTGTGACCTGTGATACAAAACAGCCATAACTTTTGTTCAAAGTGAGTTTTCAGTCAAGTTTCAACCTGAAAGCATAGAAAGATGCATAAACTTGAAGTTACAGCTTGATTTCAGTGAGTTTTCATCAAAATACAGGAGTTCTGCATGAAGTGTTCATTTTGGCCTTCTCTCGCTGAGAAAACACTATTTGTGACCTGTGATACAAAAATGCCATAACTTTTGTTCAAAGTGAGTTTTCAGTCAAGTTTCAACCTGAAAGCATAGAAAGATGCATAAACTTGAAGTTACAGCTTGATTTCAGTGAGTTTTCATCAAAATACAGGAGTTCTGCATGAAGTGTTCATTTTGGCCTTCTCTCGCTGAGAAAACACTATTTGTGACCTGTGATACAAAAATGCCATAACTTTTGTTCAAAGTGAGTTTTCAGTCAAGTTTCAACCTGAAAGCATAGAAAGATGCATAAACTTGAAGTTACAGCTTGATTTCAGTGAGTTTTCATCAAAATACAGGAGTTCTGCATGAAGTGTTCATTTTGGCCTTCTCTCGCTGAGAAAACACTATTTGTGACCTGTGATACAAAACAGCAATAACTTTTGTTCAAAGTGAGTTTTCAGTCAAGTTTCAACCTGAAAGCATAGAAAGATGCATAAACTTGAAGTTACAGCTTGATTTCAGTGAGTTTTCATCAAAATACAGGAGTTCTGCATGAAGTGTTCATTTTGGCCTTCTCTCGCTGAGAAAACACTATTTGTGACCTGTGATACAAAAATGCCATAACTTTTGTTCAAAGTGAGTTTTCAGTCAAGTTTCAACCTGAAAGCATAGAAAGATGCATAAACTTGAAGTTACAGCTTGATTTCAGTGAGTTTTCATCAAAATACAGGAGTTCTGCATGAAGTGTTCATTTTGGCCTTCTCTCGCTGAGAAAACACTATTTGTGACCTGTGATACAAAAATGCCATAACTTTTGTTCAAAGTGAGTTTTCAGTCAAGTTTCAACCTGAAAGCATAGAAAGATGCATAAACTTGAAGTTACAGCTTGATTTCAGTGAGTTTTCATCAAAATACAGGAGTTCTGCATGAAGTGTTCATTTTGGCCTTCTCTCGCTGAGAAAACACTATTTGTGACCTGTGATACAAAAATGCCATAACTTTTGTTCAAAGTGAGTTTTCAGTCAAGTTTCAACCTGAAAGCATAGAAAGATGCATAAACTTGAAGTTACAGCTTGATTTCAGTGACTTTTCATCAAAATACAGGAGTTCTGCATGAAGTGTTCATTTTGGCCTTCTCTCGCTGAGAAAACACTATTTGTGACCTGTGATACAAAAATGCCATAACTTTTGTTCAAAGTGAGTTTTCATTCAAGTTTCAACCTGAAAGCATAGAAAGATGCATAAAGTTGAAGTTACAGCTTGATTTCAGTGAGTTTTCATCAAAATACAGGGGTTCTGCATGAAGTGTTCATTTTGGCCTTCTCTCGCTGAGAAAACGCTATTTGTGACCTGCGACACAGAACAGCCATAACTTTTGTTCAAAGTGAGTTTTCAGTCAAGTTTCAACCTGAAAGCATAGAAAGATGCATCAACTTGAAGTTACAGCTTGATTTCAGTGAGTTTTCATCAAAATACAGGAGTTCTGCATGAAGTGTTCATTTTGGCCTTCTCTCGCTGAGAAAACACTATTTGTGACCTGTGATACAAAAATGCCATAACTTTTGTTCAAAGTGAGTTTTCAGTCAAGTTTAAACCTGAAAGCATAGAAAGATGCATCAACTTGAAGTTACAGCTTGATTTCAGTGAGTTTTCATCAAAATACAGGAGTTCTGCATGAAGTGTTCATTTTGGCCTTCTCTCGCTGAGAAAACGCTATTAGTGAACTGCGACACAGAACAGCCATAACTTTTGTTCAAAGTGAGTTTTCAGTCAAGTTTCAACCTGAAAGCATAGAAAGATGCATAAACTTGAAGTTACAGCTTGATTTCAGTGAGTTTTCTTCAAAATACAGGAGTTCTGCATGAAGTGTTCATTTTGGCCTTCTCTCGCTGAGAAAACACTATTTGTGACCTGTGATACAAAAATGCCATAACTTTTGTTCAAAGTGAGTTTTCAGTCAAGTTTCAACCTGAAAGCATAGAAAGATGCATAAACTTGAAGTTACAGCTTGATTTCAGTGAGTTTTCATCAAAATACAGGAGTTCTGCATGAAGTGTTCATTTTGGCCTTCTCTCGCTGAGAAAACACTATTTGTGACCTGTGATACAAAAATGCCATAACTTTTGTTCAAAGTGAGTTTTCAGTCAAGTTTCAACCTGAAAGCATAGAAAGATGCATAAACTTGAAGTTACAGCTTGATTTCAGTGAGTTTTCATCAAAATACAGGAGTTCTGCATGAAGTGTTCATTTTGGCCTTCTCTCGCTGAGAAAACACTATTTGTGACCTGTGATACAAAAATGCCATAACTTTTGTTCAAAGTGAGTTTTCATTCAAGTTTCAACCTGAAAGCATAGAAAGATGCATAAACTTGAAGTTACAGCTTGATTTCAGTGAGTTTTCATCAAAATACAGGAGTTCTGCATGAAGTGTTCATTTTGGCCTTCTCTCGCTGAGAAAACACTATTTGTGACCTGTGATACAAAAATGCCATAACTTTTGTTCAAAGTGAGTTTTCAGTCAAGTTTCAACCTGAAAGCATAGAAAGATGCATAAACTTGAAGTTACAGCTTGATTTCAGTGAGTTTTCATCAAAATACAGGAGTTCTGCATGAAGTGTTCATTTTGGCCTTCTCTCGCTGAGAAAACACTATTTGTGACCTGTGATACAAAAATGCCATAACTTTTGTTCAAAGTGAGTTTTCAGTCAAGTTTCAACCTGAAAGCATAGAAAGATGCATAAACTTGAAGTTACAGCTTGATTTCAGTGAGTTTTCATCAAAATACAGGAGTTCTGCATGAAGTGTTCATTTTGGCCTTCTCTCGCTGAGAAAACACTATTTGTGACCTGTGATACAAAAATGCCATAACTTTTGTTCAAAGTGAGTTTTCAGTCAAGTTTCAACCTGAAAGCATAGAAAGATGCATAAACTTGAAGTTACAGCTTGATTTCAGTGAGTTTTCTTCAAAATACAGGAGTTCTGCATGAAGTGTTCATTTTGGCCTTCTCTCGCTGAGAAAACACTATTTGTGACCTGTGATACAAAAATGCCATAACTTTTGTTCAAAGTGAGTTTTCAGTCAAGTTTCAACCTGAAAGCATAGAAAGATGCATAAACTTGAAGTTACAGCTTGATTTCAGTGAGTTTTCATCAAAATACAGGAGTTCTGCATGAAGTGTTCATTTTGGCCTTCTCTCGCTGAGAAAACACTATTTGTGACCTGTGATACAAAACAGCCATAACTTTTGTTCAAAGTGAGTTTTCAGTCAAGTTTCAACCTGAAAGCATAGAAAGATGCATAAACTTGAAGTTACAGCTTGATTTCAGTGAGTTTTCATCAAAATACAGGAGTTCTGCATGAAGTGTTCATTTTGGCCTTCTCTCGCTGAGAAAACACTATTTGTGACCTGTGATATAAAAATGCCATAACTTTTGTTCAAAGTGAGTTTTCAGTCAAGTTTCAACCTGAAAGCATAGAAAGATGCATAAACTTGAAGTTACAGCTTGATTTCAGTGAGTTTTCATCAAAATACAGGAGTTCTGCATGAAGTGTTCATTTTGGCCTTCTCTCGCTGAGAAAACACTATTTGTGACCTGTGATACAAAAATGCCATAACTTTTGTTCAAAGTGAGTTTTCATTCAAGTTTCAACCTGAAAGCATAGAATGATGCATAAACTTGAAGTTACAGCTTGATTTCAGTGAGTTTTCATCAAAATACAGGAGTTCTGCATGAAGTGTTCATTTTGGCCTTCTCTCGCTTAGAAAACGCTATTTGTGACCTGCGACACAGAACAGCCATAACTTTTGTTCAAAGTGAGTTTTCAGTCAAGTTTCAACCTGAAAGCATAGAAAGATGCATAAACTTGAAGTTACAGCTTGATTTCAGTGAGTTTTCATCAAAATACAGGAGTTCTGCATGAAGTGTTCATTTTGGCCTTCTCTCGCTGAGAAAACACTATTTGTGACCTGTGATACAGAAATGCCATAACTTTTGTTCAAAGTGAGTTTTCAGTCAAGTTTCAACCTGAAAGCATAGAAAGATGCATAAACTTGAAGTTACAGCTTGATTTCAGTGAGTTTTCATCAAAATACAGGAGTTCTGCACAAAGTGTTCATTTTGGCCTTCTCTCGCTGAGAAAACACTATTTGTGACCTGTGATACAAAAATGCCATACCTTTTTTTAAAAGTGAGTTTTCAGTCAAGTTTCAACCTGAAAGCATAGAAAGATGCATAAACTTGAAGTTACAGCTTTATTTCAGTGAGTTTTCATCAAAATACAGGAGTTCTGCATGAAGTTTTCATTTTGGCCTTCTCTCGCTGAGAAAACACTATTTGTGACCTGTGATACAAAAATGCCATAACTTTTGTTCAAAGTGAGTTTTCAGTCAAGTTTCAACCTGAAAGCATAGAACGATGCATAAACTTGAAGTTACAGCTTGATTTCAGTGAGTTTTCATCAAAATACAGGAGTTCTGCATGAAGTGTTCATTTTGGCCTTCTCTCGCTGAGAAAACACTATTTGTGACCTGTGATAAAAAAATGCCACAACTTTTGTTCAAAGTGAGTTTTCAGTCAAGTTTCAACCTGAAAGCATAGAAAGATGCATAAACTTGAAGTTACAGCTTGATTTCAGTGAGTTTTCATCAAAATACAGGAGTTCTGCATGAAGTGTTCATTTTGGCCTTCTCTCGCTGAGAAAACACTATTTGTGACCTGTGATCCAAAAATGCCATAACTTTTGTTCAAAGTGAGTTTTCAGTCAAGTTTCAACCTGAAAGCATAGAAAGATGCATAAAGTTGAAGTTACAGCTTTATTTCAGTGAGTTTTCATCAAAATACAGGGGTTCTGCATGAAGTGTTCATTTTGGCCTTCTCTCGCTGAGAAAACGCTATTTGTGACCTGCGACACAGAACAGCCATAACTTTTGTTCAAAGTGAGTTTTCAGTCAAGTTTCAACCTGAAAGCATAGAAAGATGCATAAACTTGAAGTTACAGCTTGATTTCAGTGAGTTTTCATCAAAATACAGGAGTTCTGCATGAAGTGTTCATTTTGGCCTTCTCTCGCTGAGAAAACACTATTTGTGACCTGTGATACAGAAATGCCATAACTTTTGTTCAAAGTGAGTTTTCAGTCAAGTTTCAACCTGAAAGCATAGAAAGATGCATAAACTTGAAGTTACAGCTTGATTTCAGTGAGTTTTCATCAAAATACAGGAGTTCTGCATGAAGTGTTCATTTTGGCCTTCTCTCGCTGAGAAAACACTATTTGTGACCTGTGATACAAAAATGCCATAACTTTTGTTCAAAGTGAGTTTTCAGTCAAGTTTCAACCTGAAAGCATAGAAAGATGCATAAACTTGAAGTTACAGCTTGATTTCAGTGAGTTTTCATCAAAATACAGGAGTTCTGCATGAAGTGTTCATTTTGGCCTTCTCTCGCTGAGAAAACGCTATTTGTGACCTGCGACACAGAACAGCCATAACTTTTGTTCAAAGTGAGTTTTTAGTCAAGTTTCAACCTGAAAGCATAGAAAGATGCATAAACTTGAAGTTACAGCTTGATTTCAGTGAGTTTTCATCAAAATACAGGAATCTGCATGAAGTGTTCATTTTGGCCTTCTCTCGCTGAGAAAACACTATTTGTGACCTGCGACACAGAACAGCCATAACTTTTGTTCAAAGTGAGTTTTCAGTCAAGTTTCAACCTGAAAGCATAGAAAGATGCATAAACTTGAAGTTACAGCTTGATTTCAGTGAGTTTTCATCAAAATACAGGAGTTCTGCATGAAGTGTTCATTTTGGCCTTCTCTCGCTGAGAAAACACTATTTGTGACCTGTGATACAAAAATGCCATAACTTTTGTTCAAAGTGAGTTTTCAGTCAAGTTTCAACCTGAAAGCATAGAAAGATGCATAAACTTGAAGTTACAGCTTGATTTCAGTGAGTTTTCATCAAAATACAGGAGTTCTGCATGAAGTGTTCATTTTGGCCTTCTCTCGCTGAGAAAACACTATTTGTGACCTGTGATACAAAAATGCCATAACTTTTGTTCAAAGTGAGTTTTCAATCCAAGTTTCAACCTGAAGCATAGAAAGATGCATAAACTTGAAGTTACAGCTTGATTTCAGTGAGTTTTCATCAAAATACAGGAGTTCTGCATGAAGTGTTCATTTTGGCCTTCTCTCGCTGAGAAAACGCTATTTGTGACCTGCGACACAGAACAGCCATAACTTTTGTTCAAAGTGAGTTTTTAGTCAAGTTTCAACCTGAAAGCATAGAAAGATGCATAAACTTGAAGTTACAGCTTGATTTCAGTGAGTTTTCATCAAAATACAGGAATCTGCATGAAGTGTTCATTTTGGCCTTCTCTCGCTGAGAAAACACTATTTGTGACCTGTGATACAAAACAGCCATAACTTTTGTTCAAAGTGAGTTTTCAGTCAAGTTTCAACCTGAAAGCATAGAAAGATGCATAAACTTGAAGTTACAGCTTGATTTCAGTGAGTTTTCATCAAAATACAGGAGTTCTGCATGAAGTGTTCATTTTGGCCTTCTCTCGCTGAGAAAACACTATTTGTGACCTGTGATACAGAAATGCCATAACTTTTGTTCAAAGTGAGTTTTCAGTCAAGTTTCAACCTGAAAGCATAGAAAGATGCATAAACTTGAAGTTACAGCTTGATTTCAGTGAGTTTTCTTCAAAATACAGGAGTTCTGCACAAAGTGTTCATTTTGGCCTTCTCTCGCTGAGAAAACACTATTTGTGACCTGTGATACAAAAATGCCATAACTTTTGTTCAAAGTGAGTTTTCAGTCAAGTTTCAACCTGAAAGCATAGACAGATGCATAAACTTGAAGTTACAGCTTGATTTCAGTGAGTTTTCATCAAAATACAGGAGTTCTGCATGAAGTGTTCATTTTGGTCTTCTCTCGCTGAGAAAACGCTATTTGTGACCTGCGACACAGAACAGCCATAACTTTTGTTCAAAGTGAGTTTTCAGTCAAGTTTCAACCTGAAAGCATAGAAAGATGCATAAACTTGAAGTTACAGCTTGATTTCAGTGAGTTTTCATCAAAATACAGGAGTTCTGCATGAAGTGTTCATTTTGGCCTTCTCTCGCTGAGAAAACACTATTTGTGACCTGTGATACAAAAATGCCATAACTTTTGTTCAAAGTGAGTTTTCAGTCAAGTTTCAACCTGAAAGCATAGAAAGATGCATAAACTTGAAGTTACAGCTTGATTTCAGTGAGTTTTCATCAAAATACAGGAGTTCTGCATGAAGTGTTCATTTTGGCCTTCTCTCGCTGAGAAAACACTATTTGTGACCTGTGATACAAAAATGCCATAACTTTTGTTCAAAGTGAGTTTTCAGTCAAGTTTCAACCTGAAAGCATAGAAAGATGCATAAACTTGAAGTTACAGCTTGATTTCAGTGAGTTTTCATCAAAATACAGGAGTTCTGCATGAAGTGTTCATTTCGGCCTTCTCTCGCTGAGAAAACGCTATTTGTGACCTGCGACACAGAACAGCCATAACTTTTGTTCAAAGTGAGTTTTTAGTCAAGTTTCAACCTGAAAGCATAGAAAGATGCATAAACTTGAAGTTACAGCTTGATTTCAGTGAGTTTTCATCAAAATACAGGAATCTGCATGAAGTGTTCATTTTGGCCTTCTCTCGCTGAGAAAACACTATTTGTGACCTGCGACACAGAACAGCCATAACTTTTGTTCAAAGTGAGTTTTCAGTCAAGTTTCAACCTGAAAGCATAGAAAGATGCATAAACTTGAAGTTACAGCTTGATTTCAGTGAGTTTTCATCAAAATACAGGAGTTCTGCACAAAGTGTTCATTTTGGCCTTCTCTCGCTGAGAAAACACTATTTGTGACCTGTGATACAAAAATGCCATAACTTTTGTTCAAAGTGAGTTTTCAGTCAAGTTTCAACCTGAAAGCATAGAAAGATGCATAAACTTGAAGTTACAGCTTGATTTCAGTGAGTTTTCATCAAAATACAGGAGTTCTGCATGAAGTGTTCATTTTGGCCTTCTCTCGCTGAGAAAACACTATTTGTGACCTGTGATACAAAAATGCCATAACTTTTGTTCAAAGTGAGTTTTCAGTCAAGTTTCAACCTGAAAGCATAGAAAGATGCATAAACTTGAAGTTACAGCTTGATTTCAGTGAGTTTTCATCAAAATACAGGAGTTCTGCATGAAGTGTTCATTTTGGCCTTCTCTCGCTGAGAAAACGCTATTTGTGACCTGCGACACAGAACAGCCATAACTTTTGTTCAAAGTGAGTTTTTAGTCAAGTTTCAACCTGAAAGCATAGAAAGATGCATAAACTTGAAGTTACAGCTTGATTTCAGTGAGTTTTCATCAAAATACAGGAATCTGCATGAAGTGTTCATTTTGGCCTTCTCTCGCTGAGAAAACACTATTTGTGACCTGTGATACAAAACAGCCATAACTTTTGTTCAAAGTGAGTTTTCAGTCAAGTTTCAACCTGAAAGCATAGAAAGATGCATAAACTTGAAGTTACAGCTTGATTTCAGTGAGTTTTCATCAAAATACAGGAGTTCTGCACAAAGTGTTCATTTTGGCCTTCTCTCGCTGAGAAAACACTATTTGTGACCTGTGATACAAAAATGCCATACCTTTTTTTAAAAGTGAGTTTTCAGTCAAGTTTCAACCTGAAAGCATAGAAAGATGCATAAACTTGAAGTTACAGCTTTATTTCAGTGAGTTTTCATCAAAATACAGGAGTTCTGCATGAAGTTTTCATTTTGGCCTTCTCTCGCTGAGAAAACACTATTTGTGACCTGTGATACAAAAATGCCATAACTTTTGTTCAAAGTGAGTTTTCAGTCAAGTTTCAACCTGAAAGCATAGAAAGATGCATAAACTTGAAGTTACAGCTTGATTTCAGTGAGTTTTCATCAAAATACAGGAGTTCTGCATGAAGTGTTCATTTTGGCCTTCTCTCGCTGAGAAAACACTATTTGTGACCTGTGATACAAAAATGCCATAACTTTTGTTCAAAGTGAGTTTTCAGTCAAGTTTCAACCTGAAAGCATAGAAAGATGCATAAACTTGAAGTTACAGCTTGATTTCAGTGAGTTTTCATCAAACTACAGGAGTTCTGCATGAAGTGTTCATTTTGGCCTTCTCTCGCTGAGAAAACACTATTTGTGACCTGTGATACAAAAATGCCATAACTTTTGTTCAAAGTGAGTTTTCAGTCAAGTTTCAACCTGAAAGCATAGAAAGATGCATAAACTTGAAGTTACAGCTTGATTTCAGTGAGTTTTCTTCAAAATACAGGAGTTCTGCATGAAGTGTTCATTTTGGCCTTCTCTCGCTGAGAAAACACTATTTGTGACCTGTGATACAAAAATGCCATAACTTTTGTTCAAAGTGAGTTTTCAGTCAAGTTTCAACCTGAAAGCATAGAAAGATGCATAAACTTGAAGTTACAGCTTGATTTCAGTGAGTTTTCATCAAAATACAGGAGTTCTGCATGAAGTGTTCATTTTGGCCTTCTCTCGCTTAGAAAACGCTATTTGTGACCTGCGACACAGAACAGCCATAACTTTTGTTCAAAGTGAGTTTTCAGTCAAGTTTCAACCTGAAAGCATAGAAAGATGCATAAACTTGAAGTTACAGCTTGATTTCAGTGAGTTTTCATCAAAATACAGGAGTTCTGCATGAAGTGTTCATTTTGGCCTTCTCTCGCTGAGAAAACACTATTTGTGACCTGTGATACAGAAATGCCATAACTTTTGTTCAAAGTGAGTTTTCAGTCAAGTTTCAACCTGAAAGCATAGAAAGATGCATAAACTTGAAGTTACAGCTTGATTTCAGTGAGTTTTCTTCAAAATACAGGAGTTCTGCATGAAGTGTTCATTTTGGCCTTCTCTCGCTGAGAAAACACTATTTGTGACCTGTGATACAAAAATGCCATACCTTTTTTTAAAAGTGAGTTTTCAGTCAAGTTTCAACCTGAAAGCATAGAAAGATGCATAAACTTGAAGTTACAGCTTGATTTCAGTGAGTTTTCATCAAAATACAGGAGTTCTGCATGAAGTGTTCATTTTGGCCTTCTCTCGCTGAGAAAACACTATTTGTGACCTGTGATACAAAAATGCCATAACTTTTGTTCAAAGTGAGTTTTCATTCAAGTTTCAACCTGAAAGCATAGAAAGATGCATAAACTTGAAGTTACAGCTTGATTTCAGTGAGTTTTCATCAAAATACAGGAGTTCTGCATGAAGTGTTCATTTTGGCCTTCTCTCGCAGAGAAAAAACACTATTTGTGACCTGTGATACAAAAATGACATAACTTTTATTCAAAGTGAGTTTTCAGTCAAGTTTCAACCTGAAAGCATAGAAAGATGCATAAACTTGAAGTTACAGCTTGATTTCAGTGAGTTTTCATCAAAATACAGGAGTTCTGCATGAAGTGTTCATTTTGGCCTTCTCTCGCTGAGAAAACGATATTTGTGACCTGTGATACAAAAATGCCATAACTTTTGTTCAAAGTGAGTTTTCAGTCAAGTTTCAACCTGAAAGCATAGAAAGATGCATAAACTTGAAGTTACAGCTTGATTTCAGTGAGTTTTCATCAAAATACAGGAGTTCTGCATGAAGTGTTCATTTTGGCCTTCTCTCGCTGAGAAAACGCTATTTGTGACCTGTGATACAAAAATGCCATAACTTTTTTTCAAAGTGAGTTTTCAGTCAAGTTTCAACCTGAAAGCATAGAAAGATGCATAAAGTTGAAGTTACAGCTTTATTTCAGTGAGTTTTCATCAAAATACAGGAGTTCTGCATGAAGTGTTCATTTTGGCCTTCTCTCGCTGAGAAAACACTATTTGTGACCTGTGATACAGAAATGCCATAACTTTTGTTCAAAGTGAGTTTTCAGTCAAGTTTCAACCTGAAAGCATAGAAAGATGCATAAACTTGAAGTTACAGCTTGATTTCAGTGAGTTTTCTTCAAAATACAGGAGTTCTGCATGAAGTGTTCATTTTGGCCTTCTCTCGCTGAGAAAACACTATTTGTGACCTGTGATACAAAAATGCCATACCTTTTTTTAAAAGTGAGTTTTCAGTCAAGTTTCAACCTGAAAGCATAGAAAGATGCATAAACTTGAAGTTACAGCTTGATTTCAGTGAGTTTTCATCAAAATACAGGAGTTCTGCATGAAGTGTTCATTTTGGCCTTCTCTCGCTGAGAAAACACTATTTGTGACCTGTGATACAAAAATGCCATAACTTTTGTTCAAAGTGAGTTTTCATTCAAGTTTCAACCTGAAAGCATAGAAAGATGCATAAACTTGAAGTTACAGCTTGATTTCAGTGAGTTTTCATCAAAATACAGGAGTTCTGCATGAAGTGTTCATTTTGGCCTTCTCTCGCAGAGAAAAAACACTATTTGTGACCTGTGATACAAAAATGACATAACTTTTATTCAAAGTGAGTTTTCAGTCAAGTTTCAACCTGAAAGCATAGAAAGATGCATAAACTTGAAGTTACAGCTTGATTTCAGTGAGTTTTCATCAAAATACAGGAGTTCTGCATGAAGTGTTCATTTTGGCCTTCTCTCGCTGAGAAAACGATATTTGTGACCTGTGATACAAAAATGCCATAACTTTTGTTCAAAGTGAGTTTTCAGTCAAGTTTCAACCTGAAAGCATAGAAAGATGCATAAACTTGAAGTTACAGCTTGATTTCAGTGAGTTTTCATCAAAATACAGGAGTTCTGCATGAAGTGTTCATTTTGGCCTTCTCTCGCTGAGAAAACGCTATTTGTGACCTGTGATACAAAAATGCCATAACTTTTTTTCAAAGTGAGTTTTCAGTCAAGTTTCAACCTGAAAGCATAGAAAGATGCATAAAGTTGAAGTTACAGCTTTATTTCAGTGAGTTTTCATCAAAATACAGGAGTTCTGCATGAAGTGTTCATTTTGGCCTTCTCTCGCTGAGAAAACACTATTTGTGACCTGTGATACAAAAATGCCATAAGTTTTGTTCAAAGTGAGTTTTCAGTCAAGTTTCAACCTGAAAGCATAGAAAGATGCATAAACTTGAAGTTACAGCTTGATTTCAGTGAGTTTTCATCAAAATACAGGAGTTCTGCATGAAGTTTTCATTTTGGCCTTCTCTCGCTGAGAAAACACTATTTGTGACCTGTGATACAAAACAGCCATAACTTTTGTTCAAAGTGAGTTTTAAGTCAAGTTTCAACTTGAAAGCATAGAAAGATGCATAAACTTGAAGTTACAGCTTGATTTCAGTGAGTTTTCATCAAAATACAGGAGTTCTGCATGAAGTGTTCATTTTGGCCTTCTCTCGCTGAGAAAACACTATATGTGACCTGTGATACAAAAATGCCATAACTTTTGTTCAAAGTGAGTTTTCATTCAAGTTTCAACCTGAAAGCATAGAAAGATGCATAAACTTGAAGTTACAGCTTGATTTCAGAGAGTTTTCATCAAAATACAGGAGTTCTGCATGAAGTGTTCATTTTGGCCTTCTCTCGCAGAGAAAAAACACTATTTGTGACCTGTGATACAAAAATGACATAACTTTTATTCAAAGTGAGTTTTCAGTCAAGTTTCAACCTGAAAGCATAGAAAGATGCATAAACTTGAAGTTACAGCTTGATTTCAGTGAGTTTTCATCAAAATACAGGAGTTCTGCATGAAGTGTTCATTTTGGCCTTCTCTCGCTGAGAAAACGATATTTGTGACCTGTGATACAAAAATGCCATAACTTTTGTTCAAAGTGAGTTTTCAGTCAAGTTTCAACCTGAAAGCATAGAAAGATGCATAAAGTTGAAGTTACAGCTTTATTTCAGTGAGTTTTCATCAAAATACAGGAGTTCTGCATGAAGTGTTCATTTTGGCCTTCTCTCGCTGAGAAAACGCTATTTGTGACCTGCGACACAGAACAGCCATAACTTTTGTTCAAAGTGAGTTTTCAGTCAAGTTTCAACCTGAAAGCATAGAAAGATGCATAAACTTGAAGTTACAGCTTGATTTCAGTGAGTTTTCATCAAAATACAGGAGTTCTGCATGAAGTGTTCATTTTGGCCTTCTCTCGCTGAGAAAACACTATTTGTGACCTGTGATACAAAAATGCCATAACTTTTGTTCAAAGTGAGTTTTCAGTCAAGTTTCAACCTGAAAGCATAGAAAGATGCATAAACTTGAAGTTACAGCTTGATTTCAGTGAGTTTTCATCAAAATACAGGAGTTCTGCATGAAGTGTTCATTTTGGCCTTCTCTCGCTGAGAAAACACTATTTGTGACCTGTGATACAAAAATGCCATAACTTTTTTTCAAAGTGAGTTTTCAGTCAAGTTTCAACCTGAAAGCATAGAAAGATGCATAAACTTGAAGTTACAGCTTGATTTCAGTGAGTTTTCATCAAAATACAGGAGTTCTGCATGAAGTGTTCATTTTGGCCTTCTCTCGCTGAGAAAACACTATTTGTGACCTGTGATACAAAAATGCCATAACTTTTGTTCAAAGTGAGTTTTCGGTCAAGTTTCAACCTGAAAGCATAGAAAGATGCATAAACTTGAAGTTACAGCTTGATTTCAGTGAGTTTTCATCAAAATACAGGAGTTCTGCATGAAGTGTTCATTTTGGCCTTCTCTCGCTGAGAAAACACTATTTGTGACCTGTGATACAAAAAGGCCATAACTTTTGTTCAAAGTGAGTTTTCAGTCAAGTTTCAACCTGAAAGCATAGAAAGATGCATAAACTTGAAGTTACAGCTTGATTTCAGTGAGTTTTCTTCAAAATACAGGAGTTCTGCATGAAGTGTTCATTTCGGCCTTCTCTCGCTGAGAAAACACTATTTGTGACCTGTGATACAAAAATGCCATAACTTTTGTTCAAAGTGAGTTTTCAGTCAAGTTTCAACCTGAAAGCATAGAAAGATGCATAAACTTGAAGTTACAGCTTGATTTCAGTGAGTTTTCATCAAAATACAGGAGTTCTGCATGAAGTGTTCATTTTGGCCTTCTCTCGCTGAGAAAACACTATTTGTGACCTGTGATACAAAAATGCCATAACTTTTGTTCAAAGTGAGTTTTCAGTCAAGTTTCAACCTGAAAGCATAGAAAGATGCATAAACTTGAAGTTACAGCTTGATTTCAGTGAGTTTTCATCAAAATACAGGAGTTCTGCATGAAGTGTTCATTTTGGCCTTCTCTCGCTGAGAAAACACTATTTGTGACCTGTGATACAAAAATGCCATAACTTTTGTTCAAAGTGAGTTTTCAGTCAAGTTTCAACCTGAAAGCATAGAAAGATGCATAAACTTGAAGTTACAGCTTGATTTCAGTGACTTTTCATCAAAATACAGGAGTTCTGCATGAAATGTTCATTTTGGCCTTCTCTCGCTGAGAAAACACTATTTGTGACCTGTGATACAAAACAGCCATAACTTTTGTTCAAAGTGAGTTTTCAGTCAAGTTTCAACCTGAAAGCATAGAAAGATGAATAAACTTGAAGTTACAGCTTGATTTCAGTGAGTTTTCTTCAAAATACAGGAGTTCTGCATGAAGTGTTCATTTTGGCCTTCTCTCGCTGAGAAAACACTATTTGTGACCTGTGATACAAAAATGCCATAACTTTTGTTCAAAGTGAGTTTTCAGTCAAGTTTCAACCTGAAAGCATAGAAAGATGCATAAACTTGAAGTTACAGCTTGATTTCAGTGAGTTTTCATCAAAATACAGGAGTTCTGCATGAAGTGTTCATTTTGGCCTTCTCTCGCTGAGAAAACACTATTTGTGACCTGTGATACAAAAATGCCATAACTTTTGTTCAAAGTGAGTTTTCAGTCAAGTTTCAACCTGAAAGCATAGAAAGATGCATAAACTTGAAGTTACAGCTTGATTTCAGTGAGTTTTCTTCAAAATACAGGAGTTCTGCATGAAGTGTTCATTTTGGCCTTCTCTCGCTGAGAAAACACTATTTGTGACCTGTGATACAAAAATGCCATAACTTTTGTTCAAAGTGAGTTTTCAGTCAAGTTTCAACCTGAAAGCATAGAAAGATGCATAAACTTGAAGTTACAGCTTGATTTCAGTGAGTTTTCATCAAAATACAGGAGTTCTGCATGAAGTGTTCATTTTGGCCTTCTCTCGCTGAGAAAACACTATTTGTGACCTGTGATACAAAACAGCCATAACTTTTGTTCAAAGTGAGTTTTCAGTCAAGTTTCAATCTGAAAGCATAGAAAGATGCATAAACTTGAAGTTACAGCTTGATTTCAGTGAGTTTTCATCAAAATACAGGAGTTCTGCATGAAGTGTTCATTTTGGCCTTCTCTCGCTGAGAAAACACTATTTGTGACCTGTGATACAAAAATGCCATAACTTTTGTTCAAAGTGAGTTTTCAGTCAAGTTTCAACCTGAAAGCATAGAAAGATGCATAAACTTGAAGTTACAGCTTGATTTCAGTGAGTTTTCATCAAAATACAGGAGTTCTGCATGAAGTGTTCATTTTGGCCTTCTCTCGCTGAGAAAACACTATTTGTGACCTGTGATACAAAAATGCCATAACTTTTGTTCAAAGTGAGTTTTCAGTCAAGTTTCAACCTGAAAGCATAGAAAGATGCATAAACTTGAAGTTACAGCTTGATTTCAGTGAGTTTTCATCAAAATACAGGAGTTCTGCATGAAGTGTTCATTTTGGCCTTCTCTCGCTGAGAAAACACTATTTGTGACCTGTGATACAAAACAGCCATAACTTTTGTTCAAAGTGAGTTTTCAGTCAAGTTTCAACCTGAAAGCATAGAAAGATGCATAAACTTGAAGTTACAGCTTGATTTCAGTGAGTTTTCTTCAAAATACAGGAGTTCTGCATGAAGTGTTCATTTTGGCCTTCTCTCGCTGAGAAAACACTATTTGTGACCTGTGATACAAAACAGCCATAACTTTTGTTCAAAGTGAGTTTTCAGTCAAGTTTCAACCTGAAAGCATAGAAAGATGCATAAACTTGAAGTTACAGCTTGATTTCAGTGAGTTTTCATCAAAATACAGGAGTTCTGCATGAAGTGTTCATTTTGGCCTTCTCTCGCTGAGAAAACACTATTTGTGACCTGTGATACAAAAATGCCATAACTTTTGTTCAAAGTGAGTTTTCAGTCACGTTTCAACCTGAAAGCATAGAAAGATGCATAAACTTGAAGTTACAGCTTGATTTCAGTGAGTTTTCATCAAAATACAGGAGTTCTGCATGAAGTGTTCATTTTGGCCTTCTCTCGCTGAGAAAACACTATTTGTGACCTGTGATAAAAAAATGCCATAACTTTTGTTCAAAGTGAGTTTTCAGTCAAGTTTCAACCTGAAAGCATAGACAGATGCATAAACTTGAAGTTACAGCTTGATTTCAGTGAGTTTTCATCAAAATACAGGAGTTCTGCATGAAGTGTTCATTTTTGCCTTCTCTCGCTGAGAAAACACTATTTGTGACCTGTGATACAAAAATGCCATAACTTTTGTTCAAAGTGAGTTTTCAGTCAAGTTTCAACCTGAAAGTATAGAACGATGCATAAAGTTGAAGTTACAGCTTGATTTCAGTGAGTTTTCATCAAAATACAGGAGTTCTGCATGAAGTGTTCATTTTGGCCTTCTCTCGCTGAGAAAACACTATTTGTGACCTGTGATACAAAAATGCCATAACTTTTGTTCAAAGTGAGTTTTCAGTCAAGTTTCAACCTGAAAGCATAGAAAGATGCATAAATTTGAAGTTACAGCTTGATTTCAGTGAGTTTTCATCAAAATACAGGAGTTCTGCATGAAGTGTTCATTTTGGCCTTCTCTCGCTGAGAAAACACTATTTGTGACCTGTGATACAAAAATGCCATAACTTTTGTTCAAAGTGAGTTTTCAGTCAAGTTTCAACCTGAAAGCATAGAAAGATGCATAAACTTGAAGTTACAGCTTGATTTCAGTGAGTTTTCATCAAAATACAGGAGTTCTGCATGAAGTGTTCATTTTGGCCTTCTCTCGCTGAGAAAACACTATTTGTGACCTGTGATACAAAAATGCCATAACTTTTGTTCAAAGTGAGTTTTCAGTCACGTTTCAACCTGAAAGCATAGAAAGATGCATAAACTTGAAGTTACAGCTTGATTTCAGTGAGTTTTCATCAAAATACAGGAGTTCTGCATGAAGTGTTCATTTTGGCCTTCTCTCGCTGAGAAAACACTATTTGTGACCTGTGATACAAAAATGCCATAACTTTTGTTCAAAGTGAGTTTTCAGTCACGTTTCAACCTGAAAGCATAGAAAGATGCATAAACTTGAAGTTACAGCTTGATTTCAGTGAGTTTTCATCAAAATACAGGAGTTCTGCATGAAGTGTTCATTTTGGCCTTCTCTCGCTGAAAAAACACTATTTGTGACCTGTGATACAAAAATGCCATAACTTTTGTTCAAAGTGAGTTTTCATTCAAGTTTCAACCTGAAAGCATAGAAAGATGCATAAACTTGAAGTTACAGCTTGATTTCAGTGAGTTTTCATCAAAATACAGGAGTTCTGCATGAAGTGTTCATTTTGGCCTTCTCTCGCTGAGAAAACACTATTTGTGACCTGTGATACAAAAATGCCATAACTTTTGTTCAAAGTGAGTTTTCAGTCAAGTTTCAACCTGAAAGCATAGAAAGATGCATAAACTTGAAGTTACAGCTTGATTTCAGTGAGTTTTCATCAAAATACAGGAGTTCTGCATGAAGTGTTCATTTTGGCCTTCTCTCGCTGAGAAAACGCTATTTGTGACCTGCGACACAGAACAGCCTTAACTTTTGTTCAAAGTGAGTTTTCAGTCAAGTTTCAACCTGAAAGCATAGAAAGATGCATAAACTTGAAGTTACAGCTTGATTTCAGTGAGTTTTCATCAAAATACAGGAGTTCTGCATGAAGTGTTCATTTTGGCCTTCTCTCGCTGAGAAAACACTATTTGTGACCTGTGATACAAAAATGCCATAACTTTTGTTCAAAGTGAGTTTTCAGTCAAGTTTCAACCTGAAAGCATAGAAAGATGCATAAACTTGAAGTTACAGCTTGATTTCAGTGACTTTTCATCAAAATACAGGAGTTCTGCATGAAATGTTCATTTTGGCCTTCTCTCGCTGAGAAAACACTATTTGTGACCTGTGATACAAAACAGCCATAACTTTTGTTCAAAGTGAGTTTTCAGTCAAGTTTCAACCTGAAAGCATAGAAAGATGCATAAACTTGAAGTTACAGCTTGATTTCAGTGAGTTTTCTTCAAAATACAGGAGTTCTGCATGAAGTGTTCATTTTGGCCTTCTCTCGCTGAGAAAACACTATTTGTGACCTGTGATACAAAAATGCCATAACTTTTGTTCAAAGTGAGTTTTCAGTCAAGTTTCAACCTGAAAGCATAGAAAGATGCATAAACTTGAAGTTACAGCTTGATTTCAGTGAGTTTTCATCAAAATACAGGAGTTCTGCATGAAGTGTTCATTTTGGCCTTCTCTCGCTGAGAAAACACTATTTGTGACCTGTGATACAAAAATGCCATAACTTTTGTTCAAAGTGAGTTTTCAGTCAAGTTTCAACCTGAAAGCATAGAAAGATGCATAAACTTGAAGTTACAGCTTGATTTCAGTGAGTTTTCATCAAAATACAGGAGTTCTGCATGAAGTGTTCATTTTGGCCTTCTCTCGCTGAGAAAACACTATTTGTGACCTGTGATACAAAAATGCCATAACTTTTGTTCAAAGTGAGTTTTCAGTCAAGTTTCAACCTGAAAGCATAGAAAGATGCATAAACTTGAAGTTACAGCTTGATTTCAGTGAGTTTTCATCAAAACACAGGAGTTCTGCATGAAGTGTTCATTTTGGCCTTCTCTCGCTGAGAAAACACTATTTGTGACTTGTGATACAAAAATGCCATAACTTTTGTTCAAAGTGAGTTTTCAGTCAAGTTTCAACCTGAAAGCATAGAAAGATGCATAAACTTGAAGTTACAGCTTGATTTCAGTGAGTTTTCATCAAAATACAGGAGTTCTGCATGAAGTGTTCATTTTGGCCTTCTCTCGCTGAGAAAACACTATTTGTGACCTGTGATACAAAAATGCCATAACTTTTGTTCAAAGTGAGTTTTCATTCAAGTTTCAACCTGAAAGCATAGAAAGATGCATAAACTTGAAGTTACAGCTTGATTTCAGTGAGTTTTCATCAAAATACAGGAGTTCTGCATGAAGTGTTCATTTTGGCCTTCTCTCGCTGAGAAAACACTATTTGTGACCTGTGATACAAAAATGCCATAACTTTTGTTCAAAGTGAGTTTTCAGTCAAGTTTCAACCTGAAAGCATAGAAAGATGCATAAACTTGAAGTTACAGCTTGATTTCAGTGAGTTTTCATCAAAATACAGGAGTTCTGCATGAAGTGTTCATTTTGGCCTTCTCTCGCTGAGAAAACACTATTTGTGACCTGTGATACAAAAATGCCATAACTTTTGTTCAAAGTGAGTTTTCAGTCAAGTTTCAACCTGAAAGCATAGAAAGATGCATAAACTTGAAGTTACAGCTTGATTTCAGTGACTTTTCATCAAAATACAGGAGTTCTGCATGAAATGTTCATTTTGGCCTTCTCTCGCTGAGAAAACACTATTTGTGACCTGTGATACAAAACAGCCATAACTTTTGTTCAAAGTGAGTTTTCAGTCAAGTTTCAACCTGAAAGCATAGAAAGATGCATAAACTTGAAGTTACAGCTTGATTTCAGTGAGTTTTCTTCAAAATACAGGAGTTCTGCATGAAGTGTTCATTTTGGCCTTCTCTCGCTGAGAAAACACTATTTGTGACCTGTGATACAAAAATGCCATAACTTTTGTTCAAAGTGAGTTTTCAGTCAAGTTTCAACCTGAAAGCATAGAAAGATGCATAAACTTGAAGTTACAGCTTGATTTCAGTGAGTTTTCATCAAAATACAGGAGTTCTGCATGAAGTGTTCATTTTGGCCTTCTCTCGCTGAGAAAACACTATTTGTGACCTGTGATACAAAAATGCCATAACTTTTGTTCAAAGTGAGTTTTCAGTCAAGTTTCAACCTGAAAGCATAGAAAGATGCATAAACTTGAAGTTACAGCTTGATTTCAGTGAGTTTTCATCAAAATACAGGAGTTCTGCATGAAGTGTTCATTTTGGCCTTCTCTCGCTGAGAAAACACTATTTGTGACCTGTGATACAAAAATGCCATAACTTTTGTTCAAAGTGAGTTTTCAGTCAAGTTTCAACCTGAAAGCATAGAAAGATGCATAAACTTGAAGTTACAGCTTGATTTCAGTGAGTTTTCATGAAAATACAGGAGTTCTGCATGAAGTGTTCATTTTGGCCTTCTCTCGCTGAGAAAACACTATTTGTGACCTGTGATACAAAACAGCCATAACTTTTGTTCAAAGTGAGTTTTCAGTCAAGTTTCAATCTGAAAGCATAGAAAGATGCATAAACTTGAAGTTACAGCTTGATTTCAGTGAGTTTTCATCAAAATACAGGAGTTCTGCATGAAGTGTTCATTTTGGCCTTCTCTCGCTGAGAAAACACTATTTGTGACCTGTGATACAAAAATGCCATAACTTTTGTTCAAAGTGAGTTTTCAGTCAAGTTTCAACCTGAAAGCATAGAAAGATGCATAAACTTGAAGTTACAGCTTGATTTCAGTGAGTTTTCATCAAAATACAGGAGTTCTGCATGAAGTGTTCATTTTGGCCTTCTCTCGCTGAGAAAACACTATTTGTGACCTGTGATACAAAACAGCCATAACTTTTGTTCAAAGTGAGTTTTCAGTCAAGTTTCAACCTGAAAGCATAGAAAGATGCATAAACTTGAAGTTACAGCTTGATTTCAGTGAGTTTTCATCAAAATACAGGAGTTCTGCATGAAGTGTTCATTTTGGCCTTCTCTCGCTGAGAAAACACTATTTGTGACCTGTGATACAAAAATGCCATAACTTTTGTTCAAAGTGAGTTTTCAGTCACGTTTCAACCTGAAAGCATAGAAAGATGCATAAACTTGAAGTTACAGCTTGATTTCAGTGAGTTTTCATCAAAATACAGGATTTCTGCATGAAGTGTTCATTTTGGCCTTCTCTCGCTGAGAAAACACTATTTGTGACCTGTGATACAAAAATGCCATAACTTTTGTTCAAAGTGAGTTTTCAGTCAAGTTTCAACCTGAAAGCATAGACAGATGCATAAACTTGAAGTTACAGCTTGATTTCAGTGAGTTTTCATCAAAATACAGGAGTTCTGCATGAAGTGTTCATTTTGGCCTTCTCTCGCTGAGAAAACACTATTTGTGACCTGTGATACAAAAATGCCATAACTTTTGTTCAAAGTGAGTTTTCAGTCAAGTTTCAACCTGAAAGTATAGAACGATGCATAAAGTTGAAGTTACAGCTTGATTTCAGTGAGTTTTCATCAAAATACAGGAGTTCTGCATGAAGTGTTCATTTTGGCCTTCTCTCGCTGAGAAAACACTATTTGTGACCTGTGATACAAAAATGCCATAACTTTTGTTCAAAGTGAGTTTTCAGTCAAGTTTCAACCTGAAAGCATAGAAAGATGCATAAATTTGAAGTTACAGCTTGATTTCAGTGAGTTTTCATCAAAATACAGGAGTTCTGCATGAAGTGTTCATTTTGGCCTTCTCTCGCTGAGAAAACACTATTTCTGACCTGTGATACAAAAATGCCATAACTTTTGTTCAAAGTGAGTTTTCAGTCAAGTTTCAACCTGAAAGCATAGAAAGATGCATAAACTTGAAGTTACAGCTTGATTTCAGTGAGTTTTCATCAAAATACAGGAGTTCTGCATGAAGTGTTCATTTTGGCCTTCTCTCGCTGAGAAAACACTATTTGTGACCTGTGATACAAAAATGCCATAACTTTTGTTCAAAGTGAGTTTTCAGTCACGTTTCAACCTGAAAGCATAGAAAGATGCATAAACTTGAAGTTACAGCTTGATTTCAGTGAGTTTTCATGAAAATACAGGAGTTCTGCATGAAGTGTTCATTTTGGCCTTCTCTCGCTGAGAAAACACTATTTGTGACCTGTGATACAAAAATGCCATAACTTTTGTTCAAAGTGAGTTTTCAGTCACGTTTCAACCTGAAAGCATAGAAAGATGCATAAACTTGAAGTTACAGCTTGATTTCAGTGAGTTTTCATCAAAATACAGGAGTTCTGCATGAAGTGTTCATTTTGGCCTTCTCTCCCTGAGAAAACACTATTTGTGACCTGTGATACAAAAATGCCATAACTTTTGTTCAAAGTGAGTTTTCATTCAAGTTTCAACCTGAAAGCATAGAAAGATGCATAAACTTGAAGTTACAGCTTGATTTCAGTGAGTTTTCATCAAAATACAGGAGTTCTGCATGAAGTGTTCATTTTGGCCTTCTCTCGCTGAGAAAACACTATTTGTGACCTGTGATACAAAAATGCCATAACTTTTGTTCAAAGTGAGTTTTCAGTCAAGTTTCAACCTGAAAGCATAGAAAGATGCATAAACTTGAAGTTACAGCTTGATTTCAGTGAGTTTTCATCAAAATACAGGAGTTCTGCATGAAGTGTTCATTTTGGCCTTCTCTCGCTGAGAAAACGCTATTTGTGACCTGCGACACAGAACAGCCATAACTTTTGTTCAAAGTGAGTTTTCAGTCAAGTTTCAACCTGAAAGCATAGAAAGATGCATAAACTTGAAGTTACAGCTTGATTTCAGTGAGTTTTCATCAAAATACAGGAGTTCTGCATGAAGTGTTCATTTTGGCCTTCTCTCGCTGAGAAAACACTATTTGTGACCTGTGATACAAAAATGCCATAACTTTTGTTCAAAGTGAGTTTTCAGTCAAGTTTCAACCTGAAAGCATAGAAAGATGCATAAACTTGAAGTTACAGCTTGATTTCAGTGACTTTTCATCAAAATACAGGAGTTCTGCATGAAATGTTCATTTTGGCCTTCTCTCGCTGAGAAAACACTATTTGTGACCTGTGATACAAAACAGCCATAACTTTTGTTCAAAGTGAGTTTTCAGTCAAGTTTCAACCTGAAAGCATAGAAAGATGCATAAACTTGAAGTTACAGCTTGATTTCAGTGAGTTTTCTTCAAAATACAGGAGTTCTGCATGAAGTGTTCATTTTGGCCTTCTCTCGCTGAGAAAACACTATTTGTGACCTGTGATACAAAAATGCCATAACTTTTGTTCAAAGTGAGTTTTCAGTCAAGTTTCAACCTGAAAGCATAGAAAGATGCATAAACTTGAAGTTACAGCTTGATTTCAGTGAGTTTTCATCAAAATACAGGAGTTCTGCATGAAGTGTTCATTTTGGCCTTCTCTCGCTGAGAAAACACTATTTGTGACCTGTGATACAAAAATGCCATAACTTTTGTTCAAAGTGAGTTTTCAGTCAAGTTTCAACCTGAAAGCATAGAAAGATGCATAAACTTGAAGTTACAGCTTGATTTCAGTGAGTTTTCATCAAAATACAGGAGTTCTGCATGAAGTGTTCATTTTGGCCTTCTCTCGCTGAGAAAACACTATTTGTGACCTGTGATACAAAAATGCCATAACTTTTGTTCAAAGTGAGTTTTCAGTCAAGTTTCAACCTGAAAGCATAGAAAGATGCATAAACTTGAAGTTACAGCTTGATTTCAGTGAGTTTTCATCAAAATACAGGAGTTCTGCATGAAGTGTTCATTTTGGCCTTCTCTCGCTGAGAAAACACTATTTGTGACCTGTGATACAAAACAGCCATAACTTTTGTTCAAAGTGAGTTTTCAGTCAAGTTTCAATCTGAAAGCATAGAAAGATGCATAAACTTGAAGTTACAGCTTGATTTCAGTGAGTTTTCATCAACATACAGGAGTT
Organism: Aulostomus chinensis; assembly: GCF_037954235.1. Lineage (NCBI taxonomy): Eukaryota > Metazoa > Chordata > Actinopteri > Syngnathiformes > Aulostomidae > Aulostomus > Aulostomus chinensis. Next base: position 16,264,404 of record NC_141335.1, on the reverse strand, counting down.
CTGCATGAAGTGTTCATTTTGGCCTTTTCTCGCTGAGAAAACACTATTTGTGACCTGTGATACAAAAATGCCATAACTTTTGTTCAAAGTGAGTTTTCAGTCAAGTTTCAACCTGAAAGCATAGAAAGATGCATAAACTTGAAGTTACAGCTTGATTTCAGTGAGTTTTCATCAAAATACAGGAGTTCTGCATGAAGTGTTCATTTTGGCCTTCTCTCGCTGAGAAAACACTATTTGTGACCTGTGATACAAAAATGCCATAACTTTTGTTCAAAGTGAGTTTTCAGTCAAGTTTCAACCTGAAAGCATAGAAAGATGCATAAACTTGAAGTTACAGCTTGATTTCAGTGAGTTTTCATCAAAATACAGGAGTTCTGCATGAAGTGTTCATTTTGGCCTTCTCTCGCTGAGAAAACACTATTTGTGACCTGTGATACAAAACAGCCATAACTTTTGTTCAAAGTGAGTTTTCAGTCAAGTTTCAATCTGAAAGCATAGAAAGATGCATAAACTTGAAGTTACAGCTTGATTTCAGTGAGTTTTCTTCAAAATACAGGAGTTCTGCATGAAGTGTTCATTTTGGCCTTCTCTCGCTGAGAAAACACTATTTGTGACCTGTGATACAAAAATGCCATAACTTTTGTTCAAAGTGAGTTTTCAGTCAAGTTTCAACCTGAAAGCATAGAAAGATGCATAAACTTGAAGTTACAGCTTGATTTCAGTGAGTTTTCATCAAAATACAGGAGTTCTGCATGAAGTGTTCATTTTGGCCTTCTCTCGCTGAGAAAACACTATTTGTGACCTGTGATACAAAACAGCCATAACTTTTGTTCAAAGTGAGTTTTCAGTCAAGTTTCAACCTGAAAGCATAGAAAGATGCATAAACTTGAAGTTACAGCTTGATTTCAGTGAGTTTTCTTCAAAATACAGGAGTTCTGCATGAAGTGTTCATTTTGGCCTTCTCTCGCTGAGAAAACACTATTTGTGACCTGTGATACAAAAATGCCATAACTTTTGTTCAAAGTGAGTTTTCAGTCAAGTTTCAACCTGAAAGCATAGAAAGATGCATAAACTTGAAGTTACAGCTTGATTTCAGTGAGTTTTCATCAAAATACAGGAGTTCTGCATGAAGTGTTCATTTTGGCCTTCTCTCCATGAGAAAACACTATTTGTGACCTGTGATACAAAAATGCCATAACTTTTTTTTAAAGTGAGTTTTCAGTCAAGTTTCAACCTGAAAGCATAGAAAGATGCATAAACTTGAAGTTACAGCTTGATTTCAGTGAGTTTTCATCAAAATACAGGAGTTCTGCATGAAGTGTTCATTTTGGCCTTCTCTCGCTGAGAAAACACTATTTGTGACCTGTGATACAAAAATGCCATAACTTTTGTTCAAAGTGAGTTTTCAGTCACGTTTCAACCTGAAAGCATAGAAAGATGCATAAACTTGAAGTTACAGCTTGATTTCAGTGAGTTTTCATCAAAATACAGGAGTTCTGCATGAAGTGTTCATTTTGGCCTTCTCTCGCTGAGAAAACACTATTTGTGACCTGTGATACAAAAATGCCATAACTTTTGTTCAAAGTGAGTTTTCAGTCAAGTTTCAACCTGAAAGCATAGAAAGATGCATAAACTTGAAGTTACAGCTTGATTTCAGTGAGTTTTCATCAAAATACAGGAGTTCTGCATGAAGTGTTCATTTTGGCCTTCTCTCGCTGAGAAAACACTATTTGTGACCTGTGATACAAAAATGCCATAACTTTTGTTCAAAGTGAGTTTTCAGTCAAGTTTCAACCTGAAAGCATAGAAAGATGCATAAACTTGAAGTTACAGCTTGATTTCAGTGAGTTTTCATCAAAATACAGGAGTTCTGCATGAAGTGTTCATTTTGGCCTTCTCTCGCTGAGAAAACGCTATTTGTGACCTGCGACACAGAACAGCCATAACTTTTGTTCAAAGTGAGTTTTCAGTCAAGTTTCAACCTGAAAGCATAGAAAGATGCATAAACTTGAAGTTACAGCTTGATTTCAGTGAGTTTTCATCAAAATACAGGAGTTCTGCATGAAGTGTTCATTTTGGCCTTCTCTCGCTGAGAAAACACTATTTGTGACCTGTGATACAAAAATGCCATAACTTTTGTTCAAAGTGAGTTTTCAGTCAAGTTTCAACCTGAAAGCATAGAAAGATGCATAAACTTGAAGTTACAGCTTGATTTCAGTGAGTTTTCATCAAAATACAGGAGTTCTGCATGAAGTGTTCATTTCTGCCTTCTCTCGCTGAGAAAACACTATTTGTGACCTGTGATACAAAACAGCCATAACTTTTGTTCAAAGTGAGTTTTCAGTCAAGTTTCAACCTGAAAGCATAGAAAGATGAATAAACTTGAAGTTACAGCTTGATTTCAGTGAGTTTTCTTCAAAATACAGGAGTTCTGCATGAAGTGTTCATTTTGGCCTTCTCTCGCTGAGAAAACACTATTTGTGACCTGTGATACAAAACAGCCATAACTTTTGTTCAAAGTGAGTTTTCAGTCAAGTTTCAACCTGAAAGCATAGAAAGATGCATAAACTTGAAATTACAGCTTGATTTCAGTGAGTTTTCTTCAAAATACAGGAGTTCTGCATGAAGTGTTCATTTTGGCCTTCTCTCGCTGAGAAAACACTATTTGTGACCTGTGATACAAAAATGCCATAACTTTTGTTCAAAGTGAGTTTTCAGTCACGTTTCAACCTGAAAGCATAGAAAGATGCATAAACTTGAAGTTACAGCTTGATTTCAGTGAGTTTTCATCAAAATACAGGAGTTCTGCATGAAGTGTTCATTTTGGCCTTCTCTCGCTGAGAAAACACTATTTGTGACCTGTGATACAAAAATGCCATAACTTTTGTTCAAAGTGAGTTTTCAGTCAAGTTTCAACCTGAAAGCATAGAAAGATGCATAAACTTGAAGTTACAGCTTGATTTCAGTGAGTTTTCATCAAAATACAGGAGTTCTGCATGAAGTGTTCATTTTGGCCTTCTCTCGCTGAGAAAACACTATTTGTGACCTGTGATACAAAAATGCCATAACTTTTGTTCAAAGTGAGTTTTCAGTCAAGTTTCAACCTGAAAGCATAGAAAGATGCATAAACTTGAAGTTACAGCTTGATTTCAGTGAGTTTTCATCAAAATACAGGAGTTCTGCATGAAGTGTTCATTTTGGCCTTCTCTCACTGAGAAAACGCTATTTGTGACCTGCGACACAGAACAGCCATAACTTTTTTCAAAGTGAGTTTTCAGCCAAGTTTCAACCTGAAAGCATAGAAAGATGCATAAACTTGAAGTTACAGCTTTATTTCAGTGAGTTTTCATCAAAATACAGGAGTTCTGCATGAAGTGTTCATTTTGGCCTTCTCTCGCTGAGAAAACACTATTTGTGACCTGTGATACAAAAATGCCATAACTTTTGTTCAAAGTGAGTTTTCAGTCAAGTTTCAACCTGAAAGCATAGAAAGATGCATAAACTTGAAGTTACAGCTTGATTTCAGTGAGTTTCATCAAAATACAGGAGTTCTGCATGAAGTGTTCATTTCTGCCTTCTCTCGCTGAGAAAACACTATTTGTGACCTGTGATACAAAACAGCCATAACTTTTGTTCAAAGTGAGTTTTCAGTCAAGTTTCAACCTGAAAGCATAGAAAGATGCATAAACTTGAAGTTACAGCTTGATTTCAGTGAGTTTTCATCAAAATACAGGAGTTCTGCATGAAGTGTTCATTTTGGCCTTCTCTCGCTGAGAAAACACTATTTGTGACCTGTGATACAAAACAGCCATAACTTTTGTTCAAAGTGAGTTTTCAGTCAAGTTTCAATCTGAAAGCATATAAAGATGCATAAACTTGAAGTTACAGCTTGATTTCAGTGAGTTTTCATCAAAATACAGGAGTTCTGCATGAAGTGTTCATTTTGGCCTTCTCTCGCTGAGAAAACACTATTTGTGACCTGTGATACAAAAATGCCATAACTTTTGTTCAAAGTGAGTTTTCAGTCAAGTTTCAACCTGAAAGCATAGAAAGATGCATAAACTTGAAGTTACAGCTTGATTTCAGTGAGTTTTCATCAAAATACAGGAGTTCTGCATGAAGTGTTCATTTTGGCCTTCTCTCGCTGAGAAAACACTATTTGTGACCTGTGATACAAAAATGCCATAACTTTTGTTCAAAGTGAGTTTTCAGTCAAGTTTCAACCTGAAAGCATAGAAATATGCATAAACTTGAAGTTACAGCTTGATTTCAGTGAGTTTTCATCAAAATACAGGAGTTCTGCATGAAGTGTTCATTTTGGCCTTCTCTCGCTGAGAAAACACTATTTGTGACCTGTGATACAAAACAGCCATAACTTTTGTTCAAAGTGAGTTTTCAGTCAAGTTTCAACCTGAAAGCATAGAAAGATGCATAAACTTGAAGTTACAGCTTGATTTCAGTGAGTTTTCTTCAAAATACAGGAGTTCTGCATGAAGTGTTCATTTTGGCCTTCTCTCGCTGAGAAAACACTATTTGTGACCTGTGATACAAAAATGCCATAACTTTTGTTCAAAGTGAGTTTTCAGTCAAGTTTCAACCTGAAAGCATAGAAAGATGCATAAACTTGAAGTTACAGCTTGATTTCAGTGAGTTTTCATCAAAATACAGGAGTTCTGCATGAAGTGTTCATTTTGGCCTTCTCTCGCTGAGAAAACACTATTTGTGACCTGTGATACAAAACAGCCATAACTTTTGTTCAAAGTGAGTTTTCAGTCAAGTTTCAATCTGAAAGCATATAAAGATGCATAAACTTGAAGTTACAGCTTGATTTCAGTGAGTTTTCATCAAAATACAGGAGTTCTGCATGAAGTGTTCATTTTGGCCTTCTCTCGCTGAGAAAACACTATTTGTGACCTGTGATACAAAAATGCCATAACTTTTGTTCAAAGTGAGTTTTCAGTCAAGTTTCAACCTGAAAGCATAGAAAGATGCATAAACTTGAAGTTACAGCTTGATTTCAGTGAGTTTTCATCAAAATACAGGAGTTCTGCATGAAGTGTTCATTTTGGCCTTCTCTCGCTGAGAAAACACTATTTGTGACCTGTGATACAAAAATGCCATAACTTTTGTTCAAAGTGAGTTTTCAGTCAAGTTTCAACCTGAAAGCATAGAAATATGCATAAACTTGAAGTTACAGCTTGATTTCAGTGAGTTTTCATCAAAATACAGGAGTTCTGCATGAAGTGTTCATTTTGGCCTTCTCTCGCTGAGAAAACACTATTTGTGACCTGTGATACAAAACAGCCATAACTTTTGTTCAAAGTGAGTTTTCAGTCAAGTTTCAACCTGAAAGCATAGAAAGATGCATAAACTTGAAGTTACAGCTTGATTTCAGTGAGTTTTCATCAAAATACAGGAGTTCTGCATGAAGTGTTCATTTCGGCCTTCTCTCGCTGAGAAAACACTATTTGTGACCTGTGATACAAAACAGCCATAACTTTTGTTCAAAGTGAGTTTTCAGTCAAGTTTCAACCTGAAAGCATAGAAAGATGCATAAACTTGAAGTTACAGCTTGATTTCAGTGAGTTTTCATCAAAATACAGGAGTTCTGCATGAAGTGTTCATTTTGGCCTTCTCTCGCTGAGAAAACACTATTTGTGACCTGTGATACAAAAATGCCATAACTTTTGTTCAAAGTGAGTTTTCAGTCAAGTTTCAACCTGAAAGCATAGAAAGATGCATAAACTTGAAGTTACAGCTTGATTTCAGTGAGTTTTCTTCAAAATACAGGAGTTCTGCATGAAGTGTTCATTTTGGCCTTCTCTCGCTGAGAAAACACTATTTGTGACCTGTGATACAAAAATGCCATAACTTTTGTTCAAAGTGAGTTTTCAGTCAAGTTTCAACCTGAAAGCATAGAAAGATGCATAAACTTGAAGTTACAGCTTGATTTCAGTGAGTTTTCTTCAAAATACAGGAGTTCTGCGCATGAAGTGTTCATTTTGGCCTTCTCTCGTTGAGAAAACACTATTTGTGACCTGTGATACAAAAATGCCATAACTTTTGTTCAAAGTGAGTTTTCAGTCAAGTTTCATCCTGAAAGCATAGAAAGATGCATAAACTTGAAGTTACAGCTTGATTTCAGTGAGTTTTCATCAAATACAGGAGTTCTGCATGAAGTGCTCATTTTGGCCTTCTCTCGCTGAGAAAACGCTATTTGTGACCTGCGACACAAAACAGCCATAACTTTTGTTCAAAGTGAGTTTTCAGTCAAATTTCAACCTGAAAGCATAGAAAGATGCATAAACTTGAAGTTACAGCTTGATTTCAGTGAGTTTTCATCAAATACAGGAGTTCCGCATGATGTGTTCATTTTGGCCTTCTCTCGCTGAGAAAACGCTATTTGTGACCTGCGACACAAAACAGCCATAACTTTTGTTCAAAGTGAGTTTTCAGTCAAGTTTCAACCTGAAAGCATAGAAAGATGCATAAACTTGAAGTTACAGCTGGATTTCAGTGAGTTTTCATCAAAATACAGGAGTTCTGCATGAAGTGTTCATTTTGGCCTTCTCTCGCTGAGAAAACACTATTTGTGACCTGTGATACAAAAATGCCATAACTTTTGTTAAAAGTGAGTTTTCAGTCAAGTTTCATCCTGAAAGCATAGAAAGATGCATAAACTTGAAGTTACAGCTTGATTTCAGTGAGTTTTCATCAAAATACAGGAGTTCTGCATGAAGTGTTCATTTTGGCCTTCTCTCGCTGAGAAAACGCTATTTGTGACCTGCGACACAAAACAGCCATAACTTTTGTTCAAAGTGAGTTTTCAGTCAAGTTTCAACCTGAAAGCATAGAAAGATGCATAAACTTGAAGTTACAGCTTGATTTCAGTGAGTTTTCATCAAATACAGGAGTTCTGCATGAAGTGTTCATTTTGGCCTTCTCTCGCTGAGAAAACACTATTTGTGACCTGTGATACAAAAATGCCATAACTTTTGTTCAAAGTGAGTTTTCAGTCAAGTTTCAACCTGAAAGCATAGAAAGATGCATAAACTTGAAGTTACAGCTTGATTTAAGTGAGTTTTCATCAAAATACAGGAGTTCTGCATGAAGTGTTCATTTTGGCCTTCTCTCGCTGAGAAAACACTATTTGTGACCTGTGATACAAAAATGCCATAACTTTTGTTCAAAGTGAGTTTTAAGTCAAGTTTCATCCTGAAAGCATAGAAAGATGCATAAACTTGAAGTTACAGCTTGATTTCAGTGAGTTTTCATCAAAATACAGGAGTTCTGCATGAAGTGTTCATTTTGGCCTTCTCTCGCTGAGAAAACGCTATTTGTGACCTGCGACACAAAACAGCCATAACTTTTGTTCCAAGTGAGTTTTCAGTCAAGTTTCAACCTGAAAGCATAGAAAGATGCATAAACTTGAAGTTAAAGCTTGATTTCAGTGAGTTTTCATCAAAATACAGGAGTTCTGCATGAAGTGTTCATTTTGGCCTTCTCTCGCTGAAAAAACACTATTTGTGACCTGCGACACAAAAAAGCCATAACTTTTCTTCAAATTGAGTTTTCAGTCAAGTTTCAACCTGAAAGCATAGAAAGATGCATAAACTTGAAGTTACAGCTTGATTTCAGTGAGTTTTCATCAAAATACAGGAGTTCTGCATGAAGTGTTCATTTTGGCCTTCTCTCGCTGAGAAAATGCTATTTGTGACCTGCGACACAAAACAGCCATAACTTTTGTTCAAAGTGAGTTTTCAGTCAAGTTTCAACCTGAAAGCATAGAAAGATGCATAAACTTGAAGTTACAGCTTGATTTCAGTGAGTTTTCATCAAAATACAGGAGTTCTGCATGAAGTGTTCATTTTGGCCTTCTCTCGCTGAGAAAACACTATTTGTGACCTGTGATACAAAAATGCCATAACTTTTGTTCAAAGTGAGTTTTCAGTCAAGTTTCAACCTGAAAGCATAGAAAGATGCATAAACTTGAAGTTACAGCTTGATTTCAGTGAGTTTTCATCAAAATACAGGAGTTCTGCATGAAGTGTTCATTTTGGCCTTCTCTCGCTGAGAAAACACTATTTGTGACCTGTGATACAAAAATGCCATAACTTTTGTTCAAAGTGAGTTTTAAGTCAAGTTTCCACCTGAAAGCATAGAAAGATGCATAAACTTGAAGTTACAGCTTGATTTCAGTGAGTTTTCATCAAAATACAGGAGTTCTGCATGAAGTGTTCAATTTGGCCTTCTCTCGCTGAGAAAACACTATTTGTGACCTGTGATACAAAAATGCCATAACTTTTGTTCAAAGTGAGTTTTCAGTCAAGTTTCATCCTGAAAGCATAGAAAGATGCATAAACTTGAAGTTACAGCTTGATTTCAGTGAGTTTTCATCAAAATACAGGAGTTCTGCATGAAGTGTTCATTTTTGCCTTCTCTCGCTGAGAAAACACTATTTGTGACCTGTGATACAAAAATGCCATAACTTTTGTTCAAAGTGAGTTTTCAGTCAAGTTTCAACCTGAAAGCATAGAAAGATGCATAAACTTGAAGTTACAGCTTGATTTCAGTGAGTTTTCATCAAAATACAGGAGTTCTGCATGAAGTGTTCATTTTGGCCTTCTCTCGCTGAGAAAACACTATTTGTGACCTGTGATACAAAAATGCCATAACTTTTGTTCAAAGTGAGTTTTAAGTCAAGTTTCATCCTGAAAGCATAGAAAGATGCATAAACTTGAAGTTACAGCTTGATTTCAGTGAGTTTTCATCAAAATACAGGAGTTCTGCATGAAGTGTTCATTTTGGCCTTCTCTCGCTGAGAAAACGCTATTTGTGACCTGCGACACAAAACAGCCATAACTTTTGTTCCAAGTGAGTTTTCAGTCAAGTTTCAACCTGAAAGCATAGAAAGATGCATAAACTTGAAGTTAAAGCTTGATTTCAGTGAGTTTTCATCAAAATACAGGAGTTCTGCATGAAGTGTTCATTTTGGCCTTCTCTCGCTGAAAAAACACTATTTGTGACCTGCGACACAAAAAAGCCATAACTTTTCTTCAAATTGAGTTTTCAGTCAAGTTTCAACCTGAAAGCATAGAAAGATGCATAAACTTGAAGTTACAGCTTGATTTCAGTGAGTTTTCATCAAAATACAGGAGTTCTGCATGAAGTGTTCATTTTGGCCTTCTCTCGCTGAGAAAATGCTATTTGTGACCTGCGACACAAAACAGCCATAACTTTTGTTCAAAGTGAGTTTTCAGTCAAGTTTCCACCTGAAAGCATAGAAAGATGCATAAACTTGAAGTTACAGCTTGATTTCAGTGAGTTTTCATCAAAATACAGGAGTTCTGCATGAAGTGTTCAATTTGGCCTTCTCTCGCTGAGAAAACACTATTTGTGACCTGTGATACAAAAATGCCATAACTTTTGTTCAAAGTGAGTTTTCAGTCAAGTTTCATCCTGAAAGCATAGAAAGATGCATAAACTTGAAGTTACAGCTTGATTTCAGTGAGTTTTCATCAAAATACAGGAGTTCTGCATGAAGTGTTCATTTTTGCCTTCTCTCGCTGAGAAAACACTATTTGTGACCTGTGATACAAAAATGGCATAACTTTTGTTCAAAGTGAGTTTTCAGTCAAGTTTCCACCTGAAAGCATAGAAAGATGCATAAACTTGAAGTTACAGCTTGATTTCAGTGAGTTTTCATCAAAATACAGGAGTTCTGCATGAAGTGTTCATTTTGGCCTTCTCTCGCTGAGAAAACGCTATTTGTGACCTGCGACACAAAACAGCCATAACTTTTGTTCAAAGTGAGTTTTCAGTCAAGTTTCAACCTGAAAGCATAGAAAGATGCATAAACTTGAAGTTACAGCTTGATTTCAGTGAGTTTTCATCAAAATACAGGAGTTCTGCATGAAGTGCTCATTTTGGCCTTCTCTCGCTGAGAAAACGCTATTTGTGACCTGCGACACAAAACAGCCATAACTTTTGTTCAAAGTGAGTTTTCAGTCAAATTTCAACCTGAAAGCATAGAAAGATGCATAAACTTGAAGTTACAGCTTGATTTCAGTGAGTTTTAATCAAAATAAAGGAGTTCTGCATGAAGTGTTCATTTTGGCCTTCTCTCGCTGAGAAAACGCTATTTGTGACCTGCGACACAAAAATGCCATAACTTTTGTTCAAAGTGAGTTTTCAGTCAAGTTTCAACCTGAAAGTATAGAAAGATGCATAAACTTGAAGTTACAGCTTGATTTCAGTGAGTTTTCATCAAAATACAGGAGTTCTGCATGAAGTGTTCATTTTGGCCTTCTCTCGCTGAGAAAACACTATTTGTGACCTGTGATACAAAAATGCCATAACTTTTGTTCAAAGTGAGTTTTCAGTCAAGTTTCAACCTGAAAGCATAGAAAGATGCATAAACTTGAAGTTACAGCTTGATTTCAGTGAGTTTTCATCAAAATACAGGAGTTCTGCATGAAGTGTTCATTTTGGCCTTCTCTCGCTGAGAAAACACTATTTGTGACCTGTGATACAAAAATGCCATAACTTTTTTTCAAAGTGAGTTTTCAGTCAAGTTTCAACCTGAAAGCATAGAAAGATGCAAAAACTTGAAGTTACAGCTTGATTTCAGTGAGTTTTCATCAAAATACAGGAGTTCTGCATGAAGTGTTCATTTTGGCCTTCTCTCGCTGAGAAAACACTATTTGTGACCTGTGATACAAAAATGCCATAACTTTTGTTCAAAGTGAGTTTTCTGTCAAGTTTCCACCTGAAAGCATAGAAAGATGCATAAACTTGAAGTTACAGCTTGATTTCAGTGAGTTTTCATCAAAATACAGGAGTTCTGCATGAAGTGTTCATTTTGGCCTTCTCTCGCTGAGAAAACACTATTTGTGACCTGTGATACAAAAATGCCATAACTTTTGTTCAAAGTGAGTTTTCAGTGAAGTTTCAACCTGAAAGCATAGAAAGATGCAAAAACTTGAAGTTACAGCTTGATTTCAGTGAGTTTTCATCAAAATACAGGAGTTCTGCATGAAGTGTTCATTTTGGCCTTCTCTCGCTGAGAAAACACTATTTGTGACCTGTTATACAAAAATGCCATAACTTTTGTTCAAAGTGAGTTTTCAGTCAAGTTTCAACCTGAAAGCATAGAAAGATGCATAAACTTGAAGTTACAGCTTGATTTCAGTGAGTTTTCATCAAAATACAGGAGTTCTGCATGAAGTGTTCATTTTGGCCTTCTCTCGCTGAGAAAACACTATTTGTGACCTGCGACAAAAAACAGCCATAACTTTTTTTCAAAGTGAGTTTTCAGTCAAGTTTCATCCTGAAAGCATAGAAAGATGCATAAACTTGAAGTTACAGCTTGATTTCAGTGAGTTTTCATCAAAACACAGGAGTTCTGCATGAAGTGTTCATTTTGGCCTTCTCTCGCTGAGAAAACACTATTTGTGACCTGTGATACAAAAATGCCATAACTTTTTTTCAAAGTGAGTTTTCAGTCAAGTTTCAACCTGAAAGCATAGAAAGATGCATAAACTTGAAGTTACAGCTTGATTTCAGTGAGTTTTCATCAAAATACAGGAGTTCTGCATGAAGTGTTCATTTTGGCCTTCTCTCGCTGAGAAAACGCTATTTGTGACCTGCGACACAAAACAGCCATAACTTTTGTTCAAAGTGAGTTTTCAGTCAAGTTTCATCCTGAAAGCATAGAAAGATGCATAAAATTGAAGTTACAGCTTGATTTCAGTGAGTTTTCATCAAAATACAGGAGTTCTGCATGAAGTGTTCATTTTGGCCTTCTCTCGCTGAGAAAACGCTATGTGTGACCTGCGACACAAAAATGCCATAACTTTTGTTCAAAGTGAGTTTTCAGTCAAGTTTCAACCTGAATGTATAGAAAGATGCATAAACTTGAAGTTACAGCTTGATTTCAGTGAGTTTTCATCAAAATACAGGAGTTCTGCATGAAGTGTTCATTTTGGCCTTCTCTCGCTGAGAAAACACTATTTGTGACCTGTGATACAAAAATGCCATAACTTTTGTTCAAAGTGAGTTTTCAGTCAAGTTTCAACCTGAAAGCATAGAAAGATGCATAAACTTGAAGTTACAGCTTGATTTCAGTGAGTTTTCATCAAAATACAGGAGTTCTGCATGAAGTGTTCATTTTGGCCTTCTCTCGCTGAGAAAACACTATTTGTGACCTGTGATACAAAAATGCCATAACTTTTGTTCAAAGTGAGTTTTCAGTCAAGTTTCATCCTGAAAGCATAGAAAGATGCATAAACTTGAAGTTATAGCTTGATTTCAGTGAGTTTTCATCAAAATACAGGAGTACTGCATGAAGTGCTCATTTTGGCCTTCTCTCGCTGAGAAAACGCTTTTTGTGACCTGCGACACAAAACAGCCATAACTTTTTTTCAAAGTGAGTTTTCAGTCAAGTTTCAACCTGAAAGCATAGAAAGATGCATAAACTTGAAGTTAAAGCTTGATTTCAGTGAGTTTTCATCAAAATACAGGAGTTCTGCATGAAGTGTTCATTTTGGCCTTCTCTCGCTGAGAAAACACTATTTGTGACCTGCGACACAAAAAAGCCATAACTTTTCTTCAAATTGAGTTTTCAGTCAAGTTTCAACCTGAAAGCATAGAAAGATGCATAAACTTGAAGTTACAGCTTGATTTCAGTGAGTTTTCATCAAAATACAGGAGTTCTGCATGAAGTGTTCATTTTGGCCTTCTCTCGCTGAGAAAACGCTATTTGTGACCTGCGACACAAAACAGCCATAACTTTTGTTCAAATTGAGTTTTCAGTCAAGTTTCAACCTGAAAGCATAGAAAGATGCATAAACTTGAAGTTACAGCTTGATTTCAGTGAGTTTTCATCAAAATACAGGAGTTCTGCATGAAGTGTTCATTTTGGCCTTCTCTCGCTGAGAAAACACTATTTGTGACCTGTGATACAAAAATGCCATAACTTTTGTTCAAAGTGAGTTTTCAGTCAAGTTTCAACCTGAAAGCATAGAAAGATGCAAAAACTTGAAGTTACAGCTTGATTTCAGTGAGTTTTCATCAAAATACAGGAGTTCTGCATGAAGTGTTCATTTTGGCCTTCTCTCGCTGAGAAAACACTATTTGTGACCTGTGATACAAAAATGCCACAACTTTTGTTCAAAGTGAGTCTTCAGTCAAGTTTCAACCTGAAAGCATAGAAAGATGCATAAACTTGAAGTTACAGCTTGATTTCAGTGAGTTTTCATCAAAATACAGGAGTTCTGCATGAAGTGTTCATTTTGGCCTTCTCTCGCTGAGAAAACACTATTTGTGACCTGCGACACAAAAAAGCCATAACTTTTCTTCAAATTGAGTTTTCAGTCAAGTTTCAACCTGAAAGCATAGAAAGATGCATAAACTTGAAGTTACAGCTTGATTTCAGTGAGTTTTCATCAAAATACAGGAGTTCTGCATGAAGTGTTCATTTTGGCCTTCTCTCGCTGAGAAAACGCTATTTGTGACCTGCGACACAAAACAGCCATAACTTTTGTTCAAATTGAGTTTTCAGTCAAGTTTCAACCTGAAAGCATAGAAAGATGCATAAACTTGAAGTTACAGCTTGATTTCAGTGAGTTTTCATCAAAATACAGGAGTTCTGCATGAAGTGTTCATTTTGGCCTTCTCTCGCTGAGAAAACACTATTTGTGACCTGTGATACAAAAATGCCATAACTTTTGTTCAAAGTGAGTTTTCAGTCAAGTTTCAACCTGAATGTATAGAAAGATGCATAAACTTGAAGTTACAGCTTGATTTCAGTGAGTTTTCATCAAAATACAGGAGTTCTGCATGAAGTGTTCATTTTGGCCTTCTCTCGCTGAGAAAACACTATTTGTGACCTGTGATACAAAAATGCCATAACTTTTGTTCAAAGTGAGTTTTCAGTCAAGTTTCAACCTGAAAGCATAGAAAGATGCATAAACTTGAAGTTACAGCTTGATTTCAGTGAGTTTTCATCAAAATACAGGAGTTCTGCATGAAGTGTTCATTTTGGCCTTCTCTCGCTGAGAAAACACTATTTGTGACCTGTGATACAAAAATGCCATAACTTTTGTTCAAAGTGAGTTTTCAGTCAAGTTTCATCCTGAAAGCATAGAAAGATGCATAAACTTGAAGTTATAGCTTGATTTCAGTGAGTTTTCATCAAAATACAGGAGTACTGCATGAAGTGCTCATTTTGGCCTTCTCTCGCTGAGAAAACGCTTTTTGTGACCTGCGACACAAAACAGCCATAACTTTTTTTCAAAGTGAGTTTTCAGTCAAGTTTCAACCTGAAAGCATAGAAAGATGCATAAACTTGAAGTTAAAGCTTGATTTCAGTGAGTTTTCATCAAAATACAGGAGTTCTGCATGAAGTGTTCATTTTGGCCTTCTCTCGCTGAGAAAACACTATTTGTGACCTGCGACACAAAAAAGCCATAACTTTTCTTCAAATTGAGTTTTCAGTCAAGTTTCAACCTGAAAGCATAGAAAGATGCATAAACTTGAAGTTACAGCTTGATTTCAGTGAGTTTTCATCAAAATACAGGAGTTCTGCATGAAGTGTTCATTTTGGCCTTCTCTCGCTGAGAAAACGCTATTTGTGACCTGCGACACAAAACAGCCATAACTTTTGTTCAAATTGAGTTTTCAGTCAAGTTTCAACCTGAAAGCATAGAAAGATGCATAAACTTGAAGTTACAGCTTGATTTCAGTGAGTTTTCATCAAAATACAGGAGTTCTGCATGAAGTGTTCATTTTGGCCTTCTCTCGCTGAGAAAACACTATTTGTGACCTGTGATACAAAAATGCCATAACTTTTGTTCAAAGTGAGTTTTCAGTCAAGTTTCAACCTGAAAGCATAGAAAGATGCAAAAACTTGAAGTTACAGCTTGATTTCAGTGAGTTTTCATCAAAATACAGGAGTTCTGCATGAAGTGTTCATTTTGGCCTTCTCTCGCTGAGAAAACACTATTTGTGACCTGTGATACAAAAATGCCACAACTTTTGTTCAAAGTTAGTCTTCAGTCAAGTTTCAACCTGAAAGCATAGAAAGATGCATAAACTTGAAGTTACAGCTTGATTTCAGTGAGTTTTCATCAAAATACAGCAGTTCTGCATGAAGTGTTCATTTTGGCCTTCTCTCGCTGAGAAAACACTATTTGTGACCTGTGATACAAAAATGCCATAACTTTTGTTCAAAGTGAGTTTTCAGTCAAGTTTCAACCTGAAAGCATAGAAAGATGCATAAACTTGAAGTTACAGCTTGATTTCAGTGAGTTTTCATCAAAATACAGGAGTTCTGCATGAAGTGTTCATTTTGGCCTTCTCTCGCTGAGAAAACACTATTTGTGAAACTGTGATACAAAAATGCCATAACTTTTGTTCAAAGTGAGTTTTCAGTCAAGTTTCAACCTGAAAGCATAGAAAGATGCATAAACTTGAAGTTACAGCTTGATTTCAGTGAGTTTTCATCAAAATACAGGAGTTCTGCATGAAGTGTTCATTTTGGCCTTCTCTCGCTGAGAAAACACTATTTGTGACCTGTGATACAAAAATGCCATAACTTTTGTTCAAAGTGAGTTTTCAGTCAAGTTTCAACCTGAAAGCATAGAAAGATGCATAAACTTGAAGTTACAGCTTGATTTCAGTGAGTTTTCATCAAAATACAGGAGTTCTGCATGAAGTGTTCATTTTGGCCTTCTCTCGCTGAGAAAACACTTTTTGTGACCTGCGACACAAAAAAGCCATAACTTTTCTTCAAATTGAGTTTTCAGTCAAGTTTCAACCTGAAAGCATAGAAAGATGCATAAACTTGAAGTTACAGCTTAATTTCAGTGAGTTTTCATCAAAATACAGGAGTTCTGCATGAAGTGTTCATTTTGGCCTTCTCTCGCTGAGAAAACACTATTTGTGACCTGTGATACAAAAATGCCATAACTTTTGTTCAAAGTGAGTTTTCAGTCAAGTTTCAACCTGAAAGCATAGAAAGATGCAAAAACTTGAAGTTACAGCTTGATTTCAGTGAGTTTTCATCAAAATACAGGAGTTCTGCATGAAGTGTTCATTTTGGCCTTCTCTCGCTGAGAAAACACTATTTGTGACCTGTGATACAAAAATGCCATAACTTTTGTTCATAGTGAGTTTTCAGTCAAGTTTCAACCTGAAAGCATAGAAAGATGCATAAACTTGAAGTTACAGCTTGATTTCAGTGAGTTTTCATCAAAATACAGGAGTTCTGCATGAAGTGCTCATTTTGGCCTTCTCTCGCTGAGAAAACACTATTTGTGACCTGTGATACAAAAATGCCATAACTTTTGTTCAAAGTGAGTTTTCAGTCAAGTTTCAACCTGAAAGCATAGAAAGATGCAAAAACTTGAAGTTACAGCTTGATTTCAGTGAGTTTTCATCAAAATACAGGAGTTCTGCATGAAGTGTTCATTTTGGCCTTCTCTCGCTGAGAAAACACTATTTGTGACCTGTGATACAAAAATGCCATAACTTTTGTTCAAAGTGAGTTTTCAGTCAAGTTTCAACCTGAAAGCATAGAAAGATGCATAAACTTGAAGTTACAGCTTGATTTCAGTGAGTTTTCATCAAAATACAGGAGTTCTGCATGAAGTGTTCATTTTGGCCTTCTCTCGCTGAGAAAACACTATTTGTGACCTGTGATACAAAAATGCCATAACTTTTGTTCAAAGTGAGTTTTCAGTCAAGTTTCAACCTGAAAGCATAGAAAGATGCATAAACTTGAAGTTACAGCTTGATTTCAGTGAGTTTTCATCAAAATACAGGAGTTCTGCATGAAGTGTTCATTTTGGCCTTCTCTCGCTGAGAAAACACTATTTGTGACCTGTGATACAAAAATGCCATAACTTTTGTTCAAAGTGAGTTTTCAGTCAAGTTTCAACCTGAAAGCATAGAAGGATGCATAAACTTGAAGTTACAGCTTGATTTCAGTGAGTTTTCATCAAAATACAGGAGTTCTGCATGAAGTGTTCATTTTGGCCTTCTCTCGCTGAGAAAACACTATTTGTGACCTGTGATACAAAAATGCCATAACTTTTGTTCAAAGTGAGTTTTAAGTCAAGTTTCATCCTGAAAGCATAGAAAGATGCATAAACTTGAAGTTACAGCTTGATTTCAGTGAGTTTTCATCAAAATACAGGAGTTCTGCATGAAGTGTTCATTTTGGCCTTCTCTTGCTGAGAAAACGCTATTTGTGACCTGCGACACAAAACAGCCATAACTTTTGTTCAAAGTGAGTTTTCAGTCAAGATTAAACCTGAAAGCATAGAAAGATGCATAAACTTGAAGTTACAGCTTGATTTCAGTGAGTTTTCATCAAAATACAGGAGTTCTGCATGAAGTGTTCATTTTGGCCTTCTCTCGCTGAGAAAACACTATTTGTGACCTGTGATACAAAAAAGCCATAACTTTTGTTCAAAGTGAGTTTTCAGTCAAGTTTCAACCTGAAAGCATAGAAAGATGCAAAAACTTGAAGTTACAGCTTGATTTCAGTGAGTTTTCATCAAAATACAGGAGTTCTGCATGAAGTGTTCATTTTGGCCTTCTCTCGCTGAGAAAACACTATTTGTGACCTGTGATACAAAAATGCCATAACTTTTGTTCCAAGTGAGTTTTCAGTCAAGTTTCAACCTGAAAGCATAGAAAGATGCATAAACTTGAAGTTACAGCTTGATTTCAGTGAGTTTTCATCAAAATACAGGAGTTCTGCATGAAGTGTTCATTTTGGCCTTCTCTCGCTGAGAAAACACTATTTGTGACCTGTGATACAAAAATGCCATAACTTTTGTTCAAAGTGAGTTTTCAGTCAAGTTTCATCCTGAAAGCATAGAAAAATGCATAAACTTGAAGTTACAGCTTGATTTCAGTGAGTTTTCATCAAAATACAGGAGTACTGCATGAAGTGCTCATTTTGGCCTTCTCTCGCTGAGAAAACGCTTTTTGTGACCTGCGACACAAAACAGCCATAACTTTTTTTCAAAGTGAGTTTTCAGTCAAGTTTCAACCTGAAAGCATAGAAAGATGCATAAACTTGAAGTTAAAGCTTGATTTCAGTGAGTTTTCATCAAAATACAGGAGTTCTGCATGAAGCGTTCATTTTGGCCTTCTCTCGCTGAGAAAACACTATTTGTGACCTGCGACACAAAGAAGCCATAACTTTTCTTCAAATTGAGTTTTCAGTCAAGTTTCAACCTGAAAGCATAGAAAGATGCATAAACTTGAAGTTACAGCTTGATTTCAGTGAGTTTTCATCAAAATACAGGAGTTCTGCATGAAGTGTTCATTTTGGCCTTCTCTCGCTGAGAAAACGCTATTTGTGACCTGCGACACAAAACAGCCATAACTTTTGTTCAAAGTGAGTTTTCAGTCAAGTTTCAACCTGAAAGCATAGAAAGATGCATAAACTTGAAGTTACAGCTTGATTTCAGTGAGTTTTCATCAAAATACAGGAGTTCTGCATGAAGTGTTCATTTTGGCCTTCTCTCGCTGAGAAAACACTATTTGTGACCTGTGATACAAAAATGCCATAACTTTTGTTCAAAGTGAGTTTTCAGTCAAGTTTCAACCTGAAAGCATAGAAAGATGCAAAAACTTGAAGTTACAGCTTGATTTCAGTGAGTTTTCATCAAAATACAGCAGTTCTGCATGAAGTGTTCATTTTGGCCTTCTCTCGCTGAGAAAACACTATTTGTGACCTGTGATACAAAAATGCCATAACTTTTGTTCAAAGTGAGTTTTCAGTAAAGTTTCATCCTGAAAGCATAGAAAGATGCATAAACTTGAAGTTACAGCTTGATTTCAGTGAGTTTTCATCAAAATACAGGAGTTCTGCATGAAGTGTTCATTTTGGCCTTCTCTCGCTGAGAAAACACTATTTGTGACCTGTGATACAAAAATGCCATAACTTTTGTTCAAAGTGAGTTTTCAGTCAAGTTTCCACCTGAAAGCATAGAAAAATGCATAAACTTGAAGTTACAGCTTGATTTCAGTGAGTTTTCATCAAAATACAGGAGTACTGCATGAAGTGCTCATTTTGGCCTTCTCTCGCTGAGAAAACGCTTTTTGTGACCTGCGACACAAAACAGCCATAACTTTTTTTCAAAGTGAGTTTTCAGTCAAGTTTCAACCTGAAAGCATAGAAAGATGCATAAACTTGAAGTTAAAGCTTGATTTCAGTGAGTTTTCATCAAAATACAGGAGTTCTGCATGAAGCGTTCATTTTGGCCTTCTCTCGCTGAGAAAACACTATTTGTGACCTGCGACACAAAGAAGCCATAACTTTTCTTCAAATTGAGTTTTCAGTCAAGTTTCAACCTGAAAGCATAGAAAGATGCATAAACTTGAAGTTACAGCTTGATTTCAGTGAGTTTTCATCAAAATACAGGAGTTCTGCATGAAGTGTTCATTTTGGCCTTCTCTCGCTGAGAAAACGCTATTTGTGACCTGCGACACAAAACAGCCATAACTTTTGTTCAAAGTGAGTTTTCAGTCAAGTTTCAACCTGAAAGCATAGAAAGATGCATAAACTTGAAGTTACAGCTTGATTTCAGTGAGTTTTCATCAAAATACAGGAGTTCTGCATGAAGTGTTCATTTTGGCCTTCTCTCGCTGAGAAAACACTATTTGTGACCTGTGATACAAAAATGCCATAACTTTTGTTCAAAGTGAGTTTTCAGTCAAGTTTCAACCTGAAAGCATAGAAAGATGCAAAAACTTGAAGTTACAGCTTGATTTCAGTGAGTTTTCATCAAAATACAGCAGTTCTGCATGAAGTGTTCATTTTGGCCTTCTCTCGCTGAGAAAACACTATTTGTGACCTGTGATACAAAAATGCCATAACTTTTGTTCAAAGTGAGTTTTCAGTCAAGTTTCATCCTGAAAGCATAGAAAGATGCATAAACTTGAAGTTACAGCTTGATTTCAGTGAGTTTTCATCAAAATACAGGAGTTCTGCATGAAGTGTTCATTTTGGCCTTCTCTCGCTGAGAAAACACTATTTGTGACCTGTGATACAAAAATGCCATAACTTTTGTTCAAAGTGAGTTTTCAGTCAAGTTTCCACCTGAAAGCATAGAAAGATGCATAAACTTGAAGTTACAGCTTGATTTCAGTGAGTTTTCATCAAAATACAGGAGTTCTGCATGAAGTGTTCATTTTGGCCTTCTCTCGCTGAGAAAACGCTATTTGTGACCTGCGACACAAAACAGCCATAACTTTTGTTCAAAGTGAGTTTTCAGTCAAGTTTCAACCTGAAAGCATAGAAAGATGCATAAACTTGAAGTTACAGCTTGATTTCAGTGAGTTTTCATCAAAATACAGGAGTTCTGCATGAAGTGTTCATTTTGGCCTTCTCTCGCTGAGAACACACTATTTGTGACCTGTGATACAAAAATGCCATAACTTTTGTTCAAAGTGAGTTTTCAGTCAAGTTTCAACCTGAAAGCATAGAAAGATGCATAAACTTGAAGTTACAGCTTGATTTCAGTGAGTTTTCATCAAAATACAGGAGTTCTGCATGAAGTGTTCATTTTGGCCTTCTCTCGCTGAAAAAACACTATTTGTGACCTGCGACACAAAAAAGCCATAACTTTTCTTCAAATTGAGTTTTCAGTCAAGTGTCAACCTGAAAGCATAGAAAGATGCATAAACTTGAAGTTACAGCTTGATTTCAGTGAGTTTTCATCAAAATACAGGAGTTCTGCATGAAGTGTTCATTTTGGCCTTCTCTCGCTGAGAAAACACTATTTGTGACCTGCGACACAAAACAGCCATAACTTTTGTTCAAAGTGAGTTTTCAGTCAAATTTCAACCTGAAAGCATAGAAAGATGCATAAACTTGAAGTTACAGCTTGATTTCAGTGAGTTTTCATCAAAATACAGGAGTTCCGCATGATGTGTTCATTTTGGCCTTCTCTCGCTGAGAAAACGCTATTTGTGACCTGCGACACAAAACAGCCATAACTTTTGTTCAAAGTGAGTTTTCAGTCAAGTTTCAACCTGAAAGCATAGAAAGATGCATAAACTTGAAGTTACAGCTTGATTTCAGTGAGTTTTCATCAAAATACAGGAGTTCTGCATGAAGTGTTCATTTTGGCCTTCTCTCGCTGAGAAAACACTATTTGTGACCTGTGATACAAAAATGCCATAACTTTTGTTAAAAGTGAGTTTTCAGTCAAGTTTCATCCTGAAAGCATAGAAAGATGCATAAACTTGAAGTTACAGCTTGATTTCAGTGAGTTTTCATCAAAATACAGGAGTTCTGCATGAAGTGTTCATTTTGGCCTTCTCTCGCTGAGAAAACGCTATTTGTGACCTGCGACACAAAACAGCCATAACTTTTGTTCAAAGTGAGTTTTCAGTCAAGTTTCAACCTGAAAGCATAGAAAGATGCATAAACTTGAAGTTACAGCTTGATTTCAGTGAGTTTTCATCAAAATACAGGAGTTCTGCATGAAGTGTTCATTTTGGCCTTCTCTCGCTGAGAAAACACTATTTGTGACCTGTGATACAAAAATGCCATAACTTTTGTTCAAAGTGAGTTTTCAGTCAAGTTTCAACCTGAAAGCATAGAAAGATGCATAAACTTGAAGTTACAGCTTGATTTAAGTGAGTTTTCATCAAAATACAGGAGTTCTGCATGAAGTGTTCATTTTGGCCTTCTCTCGCTGAGAAAACACTATTTGTGACCTGTGATACAAAAATGCCATAACTTTTGTTCAAAGTGAGTTTTAAGTCAAGTTTCATCCTGAAAGCATAGAAAGATGCATAAACTTGAAGTTACAGCTTGATTTCAGTGAGTTTTCATCAAAATACAGGAGTTCTGCATGAAGTGTTCATTTTGGCCTTCTCTCGCTGAGAAAACGCTATTTGTGACCTAGGACACAAAACAGCCATAACTTTTGTTCCAAGTGAGTTTTCAGTCAAGTTTCAACCTGAAAGCATAGAAAAATGCATAAACTTGAAGTTAAAGCTTGATTTCAGTGAGTTTTCATCAAAATACAGGAGTTCTGCATGAAGTGTTCATTTTGGCCTTCTCTCGCTGAAAAAACACTATTTGTGACCTGCGACACAAAAAAGCCATAACTTTTCTTCAAATTGAGTTTTCAGTCAAGTTTCAACCTGAAAGCATAGAAAGATGCATAAACTTGAAGTTACAGCTTGATTTCAGTGAGTTTTCATCAAAATACAGGAGTTCTGCATGAAGTGTTCATTTTGGCCTTCTCTCGCTGAGAAAATGCTATTTGTGACCTGCGACACAAAACAGCCATAACTTTTGTTCAAAGTGAGTTTTCAGTCAAGTTTCAACCTGAAAGCATAGAAAGATGCATAAACTTGAAGTTACAGCTTGATTTCAGTGAGTTTTCATCAAAATACAGGAGTTCTGCATGAAGTGTTCATTTTGGCCTTCTCTCGCTGAGAAAACACTATTTGTGACCTGTGATACAAAAATGCCATAACTTTTGTTCAAAGTGAGTTTTCAGTCAAGTTTCAACCTGAAAGCATAGAAAGATGCATAAACTTGAAGTTACAGCTTGATTTCAGTGAGTTTTCATCAAAATACAGGAGTTCTGCATGAAGTGTTCATTTTGGCCTTCTCTCGCTGAGAAAACACTATTTGTGACCTGTGATACAAAAATGCCATAACTTTTGTTCAAAGTGAGTTTTAAGTCAAGTTTCCACCTGAAAGCATAGAAAGATGCATAAACTTGAAGTTACAGCTTGATTTCAGTGAGTTTTCATCAAAATACAGGAGTTCTGCATGAAGTGTTCAATTTGGCCTTCTCTCGCTGAGAAAACACTATTTGTGACCTGTGATACAAAAATGCCATAACTTTTGTTCAAAGTGAGTTTTCAGTCAAGTTTCATCCTGAAAGCATAGAAAGATGCATAAACTTGAAGTTACAGCTTGATTTCAGTGAGTTTTCATCAAAATACAGGAGTTCTGCATGAAGTGTTCATTTTTGCCTTCTCTCGCTGAGAAAACACTATTTGTGACCTGTGATACAAAAATGCCATAACTTTTGTTCAAAGTGAGTTTTCAGTCAAGTTTCCACCTGAAAGCATAGAAAGATGCATAAACTTGAAGTTACAGCTTGATTTCAGTGAGTTTTCATCAAAATACAGGAGTTCTGCATGAAGTGTTCATTTTGGCCTTCTCTCGCTGAGAAAACGCTATTTGTGACCTGCGACACAAAACAGCCATAACTTTTGTTCAAAGTGAGTTTTCAGTCAAGTTTCAACCTGAAAGCATAGAAAGATGCATAAACTTGAAGTTACAGCTTGATTTCAGTGAGTTTTCATCAAAATACAGGAGTTCTGCATGAAGTGTTCATTTTGGCCTTCTCTCGCTGAAAACACACTATTTGTGACCTGTGATACAAAAATGCCATAACTTTTGTTCAAAGTGAGTTTTCAGTCAAGTTTCAACCTGAAAGCATAGAAAGATGCATAAACTTGAAGTTACAGCTTGATATCAGTGAGTTTTCATCAAAATACAGGAGTTCTGCATGAAGTGTTCATTTTGGCCTTCTCTCGCTGAGAAAACACTATTTGTGACCTGTGATACAAAAATGCCATAACTTTTGTTCAAAGTGAGTTTTAAGTCAAGTTTCATCCTGAAAGCATAGAAAGATGCATAAACTTGAAGTTACAGCTTGATTTCAGTGAGTTTTCATCAAAATACAGGAGTTCTGCATGAAGTGTTCATTTTGGCCTTCTCTCGCTGAGAAAACGCTATTTGTGACCTGCGACACAAAACAGCCATAACTTTTGTTCAAAGTGAGTTTTCAGTCAAGTTTCAACCTGAAAGCATAGAAAGATGCATAAACTTGAAGTTAAAGCTTGATTTCAGTGAGTTTTCATCAAAATACAGGAGTTCTGCATGAAGTGTTCATTTTGGCCTTCTCTCGCTGAAAAAACACTATTTGTGACCTGCGACACAAAAAAGCCATAACTTTTCTTCAAATTGAGTTTTCAGTCAAGTTTCAACCTGAAAGCATAGAAAGATGCATAAACTTGAAGTTACAGCTTGATTTCAGTGAGTTTTCATCAAAATACAGGAGTTCTGCATGAAGTGTTCATTTTGGCCTTCTCTCGCTGAGAAAACGCTATTTGTGACCTGCGACACAAAACAGCCATAACTTTTGTTCAAAGTGAGTTTTCAGTCAAGTTTCAACCTGAAAGCAGAGAAAGATGCATAAACTTGAAGTTACAGCTTGATTTCAGTGAGTTTTCATCAAAATACAGGAGTTCTGCATGAAGTGTTCATTTTGGCCTTCACTCGCTGAGAAAACACTATTTGTGACCTGTGATACAAAACAGCCATAACTTTTGTTCAAAGTGAGTTTTCAGTCAAGTTTCAACCTGAAAGCATAGAAAGATGCATAAACTTGAAGTTACAGCTTGATTTCAGTGAGTTTTCATCAAAATACAGGAGTTCTGCATGAAGTGTTCATTTTGGCCTTCTCTCGTTGAGAAAACACTATTTGTGACCTGTGATACAAAAATGCCATAACTTTTGTTCAAAGTGAGTTTTCAGTCAAGTTTCATCCTGAAAGCATAGAAAGATGCATAAACTTGAAGTTACAGCTTGATTTCAGTGAGTTTTCATCAAAATACAGGAGTTCTGCATGAAGTGCTCATTTTGGCCTTCTCTCGCTGAGAAAACGCTATTTGTGACCTGCGACACAAAAAAGCCATAACTTTTGTTCAAAGTGAGTTTTCAGTCAAATTTCAACCTGAAAGCATAGAAAGATGCATAAACTTGAAGTTACAGCTTGATTTCAGTGAGTTTTCATCAAAATACAGGAGTTCTGCATGATGTGTTCATTTTGGCCTTCTCTCGCTGAGAAAACGCTATTTGTGACCTGCGACACAAAACAGCCATAACTTTTGTTCAAAGTGAGTTTTCAGTCAAGTTTCAACCTGAAAGCATAGAAAGATGCATAAACTTGAAGTTACAGCTTGATTTCAGTGAGTTTTCATCAAAATACAGGAGTTCTGCATGAAGTGTTCATTTTGGCCTTCTCTCGCTGAGAAAACACTATTTGTGACCTGTGATACAAAAATGCCATAACTTTTGTTCAAAGTGAGTTTTCAGTCAAGTTTCAACCTGAAAGCAGAGAAAGATGCATAAACTTGAAGTTACAGCTTGATTTCAGTGAGTTTTCATCAAAATACAGGAGTTCTGCATGAAGTGTTCATTTTGGCCTTCTCTCGCTGAGAAAACACTATTTGTGACCTGTGATACAAAAATGCCATAACTTTTGTTCAAAGTGAGTTTTCAGTCAAGTTTAAACCTGAAAGCATAGAAAGATGCAAAAACTTTAAGTTACAGCTTGATTTCAGTGAGTTTTCATCAAAATACAGGAGTTCTGCATGAAGTGTTCATTTTGGCCTTCTCTCGCTGAGAAAACACTATTTGTGACCTGTGATACAAAAATGCCATAACTTTTGTTCAAAGTGAGTTTTCAGTCAAGTTTCCACCTGAAAGCATAGAAAGATGCATAAACTTGAAGTTACAGCTTGATTTCAGTGAGTTTTCATCAAAATACAGGAGTTCTGCATGAAGTGTTCATTTTGGCCTTCTCTCGCTGAGAAAACACTATTTGTGACCTGTGATACAAAAATGCCATAACTTTTGTTCAAAGTGAGTTTTCAGTCAAGTTTCATCCTGAAAGCATAGAAAGATGCATAAACTTGAAGTTACAGCTTGATTTCAGTGAGTTTTCATCAAAATACAGGAGTTCTGCATGAAGTGTTCATTTTGGCCTTCTCTCGCTGAGAAAACACTATTTGTGACCTGTGATACAAAAATGCCATAACTTTTGTTCAAAGTGAGTTTTCAGTCAAGTTTCAACCTGAAAGCATAGAAAGATGCAAAAACTTGAAGTTACAGCTTGATTTCAGTGAGTTTTCATCAAAATACAGCAGTTCTGCATGAAGTGTTCATTTTGGCCTACTCTCGCTGAGAAAACACTATTTGTGACCTGTGATACAAAAATGCCATAACTTTTGTTCAAAGTGAGTTTTCAGTCAAGTTTCATCCTGAAAGCATAGAAAGATGCATAAACTTGAAGTTAAAGCTTGATTTCAGTGAGTTTTCATCAAAATACAGGAGTTCTGCATGAAGTGTTCATTTTGGCCTTCTCTCGCTGAGAAAATACTATTTGTGACCTGTGATACAAAAATGCCATAACTTTTGTTCAAAGTGAGTTTTCAGTCAAGTTTCATCCTGAAAGCATAGAAAGATGCATAAACTTGAAGTTACAGCTTGATTTCAGTGAGTTTTCATCAAAATACAGGAGTTCTGCATGAAGTGTTCATTTTGGCCTTCTCTCGCTGAGAAAACGCTATTTGTGACCTGCGACACAAAAATGCCATAACTTTTGTTCAAAGTGAGTTTTCAGTCAAGTTTCAACCTGAAAGCATAGAAAGATGCATAAACTTGAAGTTACAGCTTGATTTCAGTGAGTTTTCATCAAAATACAGCAGTTCTGCATGAAGTGTTCATTTTGGCCTTCTCTCGCTGAGAAAATGCTATTTGTGACCTGCGACACAAAACAGCCATAACTTTTGTTCAAAGTGAGTTTTCAGTCAAGTTTCAACCTGAAAGCATAGAAAGATGCATAAACTTGAAGTTACAGCTTGATTTCAGTGAGTTTTCATCAAAATACAGGAGTTCTGCATGAAGTGTTCATTTTGGCCTTCTCTCGCTGAGAAAACACTATTTGTGACCTGTGATACAAAAATGCCATAACTTTTGTTCAAAGTGAGTTTTCAGTCAAGTTTCAACCTGAAAGCAGAGAAAGATGCATAAACTTGAAGTTACAGCTTGATTTCAGTGAGTTTTCATCAAAATACAGGAGTTCTGCATGAAGTGTTCATTTTGGCCTTCTCTCGCTGAGAAAACACTATTTGTTACCTGTGATACAAAAATGCCATAACTTTTGTTCAAAGTGAGTTTTCAGTCAACTTTCATCCTGAAAGCATAGAAAGATGCATAAACTTGAAGTTACAGCTTGATTTCAGTGAGTTTTCATCATAATACAGGAGTTCTGCATGAAGTGTTCATTTTGGCCTTCTCTCGCTGAGAAAACGCTATTTGTGACCTGTGATACAAAAATGCCATAACTTTTGTTCAAAGTGAGTTTTCAGTCAAGTTTCAACCTGAAAGCATAGAAAGATGCATAAACTTGAAGTTACAGCTTGATTTCAGTGAGTTTTCATCAAAATACAGGAGTTCTGCATGAAGTGTTCATTTTGGCCTTCTCTCGCTGAGAAAACACTATTTGTGACCTGTGATACAAAAATGCCATAACTTTTGTTCAAAGTGAGTTTTCAGTCAAGTTTCATCCTGAAAGCATAGAAAGATGCATAAACTTGAAGTTACAGCTTGATTTCAGTGAGTTTTCATCAAAATACAGGAGTTCTTCATGAAGTGTTCATTTTTGCCTTCTCTCGCTGAGAAAACGCTATTTGTGACCTGCGACACAAAACAGCCATAACTTTTGTTCAAAGTGAGTTTTCAGTCAAGTTTCAACCTGAAAGCATAGAAAGATGCATAAACTTGAAGTTAAAGCTTGATTTCAGTGAGTTTTCATCAAAATACAGGAGTTCTGCATGAAGTGTTCATTTTGGCCTTCTCTCGCTGAAAAAACACTATTTGTGACCTGCGACACAAAAAAGCCATAACTTTTCTTCAAATTGAGTTTTCAGTCAAGTTTCAACCTGAAAGCATAGAAAGATGCATAAACTTGAAGTTACAGCTTGATTTCAGTGAGTTTTCATCAAAATACAGGAGTTCTGCATGAAGTGTTCATTTTGGCCTTCTCTCGCTGAGAAAATGCTATTTGTGACCTGCGACACAAAACAGCCATAACTTTTGTTCAAAGTGAGTTTTCAGTCAAGTTTCAACCTGAAAGCATAGAAAGATGCATAAACTTGAAGTTACAGCTTGATTTCAGTGAGTTTTCATCAAAATACAGGAGTTCTGCATGAAGTGTTCATTTTGGCCTTCTCTCGCTGAGAAAACACTATTTGTGACCTGTGATACAAAAATGCCATAACTTTTGTTCAAAGTGAGTTTTCAGTCAAGTTTCAACCTGAAAGCATAGAAAGATGCATAAACTTGAAGTTACAGCTTGATTTCAGTGAGTTTTCATCAAAATACAGGAGTTCTGCATGAAGTGTTCATTTTGGCCTTCTCTCGCTGAGAAAACACTATTTGTGACCTGTGATACAAAAATGCCATAACTTTTGTTCAAAGTGAGTTTTAAGTCAAGTTTCATCCTGAAAGCATAGAAAGATGCATAAACTTGAAGTTACAGCTTGATTTCAGTGAGTTTTCA
Organism: Aulostomus chinensis; assembly: GCF_037954235.1. Taxonomy (NCBI): domain Eukaryota; kingdom Metazoa; phylum Chordata; class Actinopteri; order Syngnathiformes; family Aulostomidae; genus Aulostomus; species Aulostomus chinensis. The sequence goes on along the minus strand of NC_141335.1, from coordinate 16,235,998 downwards.
TCAAAATACAGGAGTTCTGCATGAAGTGTTCATTTTTGCCTTCTCTCGCTGAGAAAACGCTATTTGTGACCTGCGACACAAAACAGCCATAACTTTTGTTCAAAGTGAGTTTTCAGTCAAGTTTCATCCTGAAAGCATAGAAAGATGCAGCATAAACTTGAAGTTACAGTTTGATTTCAGTGAGTTTTCATCAAAACACAGGAGTTCTGCATGAAGTGTTCATTTTGGCCTTCTCTCGCTGAGAAAACACTATTTGTGACCTGTGATACAAAAATGCCATAACTTTTGTTCAAAGTGAGTTTTCAGTCAAGTTTCAACCTGAAAGCATAGAAAGATGCATAAACTTGAAGTTACAGCTTGATTTCAGTGAGTTTTCATCAAAATACAGGAGTTCTGCATGAAGTGTTCATTTTGGCCTTCTCTCGCTGAGAAAACGCTATTTGTGACCTGCGACACAAAACAGCCATAACTTTTGTTCAAAGTGAGTTTTCAGTCAAGTTTCAACCTGAAAGCATAGAAAGATGCATAAACTTGAAGTTACAGCTTGATTTCAGTGAGTTTTCATCAAAATACAGGAGTTCTGCATGAAGTGTTCATTTTGGCCTTCTCTCGCTGAGAAAACACTATTTGTGACCTGTGATACAAAAATGCCATAACTTTTGTTCCAAGTGAGTTTTCAGTCAAGTTTCAACCTGAAAGCATAGAAAGATGCATGAACTTGAAGTTACAGCTTGATTTCAGTGAGTTTTCATCAAAATACAGGAGTTCTGCATGAAGTGCTCATTTTGGCCTTCTCTCGCTGAGAAAACGCTATTTGTGACCTGCGACACAAAACAGCCATAACTTTTTTTCAAAGTGAGTTTTCAGTCAAGTTTCAACCTGAAAGCATAGAAAGATGCATAAACTTGAAGTTACAGCTTGATTTCAGTGAGTTTTCATCAAAATACAGGAGTTCTGCATGAAGTGTTCATTTTGGCCTTCTCTCGCTGAGAAAACACTATTTGTGACCTGCGACACAAAACAGCCATAACTTTTCTTCAAATTGAGTTTTCAGTCAAGTTTCAACCTGAAAGCATAGAAAGATGCATAAACTTGAAGTTACAGCTTGATTTCAGTGAGTTTTCATCAAAATACAGGAGTTCTGCATGAAGTGTTCATTTTGGCCTTCTCTCGCTGAGAAAACACTATTTGTGACCTGTGATACAAAAATGCCATAACTTTTGTTCCAAGTGAGTTTTCAGTCAAGTTTCAACCTGAAAGCATAGAAAGATGCATAAACTTGAAGTTACAGCTTGATTTCAGTGAGTTTTCATCAAAATACAGGAGTTCTGCATGAAGTGTTCATTTTGGCCTTCTCTCGCTGAGAAAACACTATTTGTGACCTGTGATAATAAAATGCCATAACTTTTGTTCCAAGTGAGTTTTCAGTCAAGTTTCAACCTGAAAGCATAGAAAGATGCATGAACTTGAAGTTACAGCTTGATTTAGGTGAGTTTTCATCAAAATACAGGAGTTCTGCATGAAGTGCTCATTTTGGCCTTCTCTCGCTGAGAAAACGCTATTTGTGACCTGCGACACAAAACAGCCATAACTTTTTTTCAAAGTGAGTTTTCAGTCAAGTTTCAACCTGAAAGCATAGAAAGATGCATAAACTTGAAGTTACAGCTTGATTTCAGTGAGTTTTCATCAAAATACAGGAGTTCTGCATGAAGTGTTTATTTTGGCCTTCTCTCGCTGAGAAAACACTATTTGTGACCTGTGATACAAAAATGCCATAACTTTTGTTCCAAGTGAGTTTTCAGTCAAGTTTCAACCTGAAAGCATAGAAAGATGCATAAACTTGAAGTTACAGCTTGATTTCAGTGAGTTTTCATCAAAATACAGGAGTTCTGCATGAAGTGTTCATTTTGGCCTTCTCTCGCTGAGAAAACACTATTTGTGACCTGTGATACAAAAATGCCATAACTTTTGTTCCAAGTGATTTTTCAGTCAATTTTCATCCTGAAAGCATAGAAAGATGCATAAACTTGAAGTTACAGCTTGATTTCAGTGAGTTTTCATCAAAATACAGGAGTTCTGCATGAAGTGTTCATTTTGGCCTTCTCTCGCTGAGAAAACACTATTTGTGACCTGTGATAATAAAATGCCATAACTTTTGTTCCAAGTGAGTTTTCAGTCAAGTTTCAACCTGAAAGCATAGAAAGATGCATGAACTTGAAGTTACAGCTTGATTTAGGTGAGTTTTCATCAAAATACAGGAGTTCTGCATGAAGTGCTCATTTTGGCCTTCTCTCGCTGAGAAAACGCTATTTGTGACCTGCGACACAAAACAGCCATAACTTTTTTTCAAAGTGAGTTTTCAGTCAAGTTTCAACCTGAAAGCATAGAAAGATGCATAAACTTGAAGTTACAGCTTGATTTCAGTGAGTTTTCATCAAAATACAGGAGTTCTGCATGAAGTGTTTATTTTGGCCTTCTCTCGCTGAGAAAACACTATTTGTGACCTGTGATACAAAAATGCCATAACTTTTGTTCCAAGTGAGTTTTCAGTCAAGTTTCAACCTGAAAGCATAGAAAGATGCATAAACTTGAAGTTACAGCTTGATTTCAGTGAGTTTTCATCAAAATACAGGAGTTCTGCATGAAGTGTTCATTTTGGCCTTCTCTCGCTGAGAAAACACTATTTGTGACCTGTGATACAAAAATGCCATAACTTTTGTTCCAAGTGATTTTTCAGTCAATTTTCATCCTGAAAGCATAGAAAGATGCATAAACTTGAAGTTACAGCTTGATTTCAGTGAGTTTTCATCAAAATACAGGAGTTCTGCATGAAATGTTCATTTTGGCCTTCTCTCGCTGAGAAAACACTATTTGTGACCTGCGACACAAAACAGCCATAACTTTTGTTCCAAGTGAGTTTTCAGTCAAGTTTCAACCTGAAAGCATAGAAAGATGCATAAACTTGAAGTTACAGCTTGATTTCAGTGAGTTTTCATCAAAATACAGGAGTTCTGCATGAAGTGTTCATTTTGGCCTTCTCTCGCTGAGAAAACGCTATTTGTGACCTGCGACACAAAACAGCCATAACGTTTGTTCAAAGTGAGTTTTCAGTCAAGTTTCAACCTGAAAGCATAGAAAGATGCATAAACTTGAAGTTACAGCTTGATTTCAGTGAGTTTTCATCAAAATACAGGAGTTCTGCATGAAGTGTTCATTTTGGCATTCTCTCGCTGAGAAAACACTATTTGTGACCTGTGATACAAAAATGCCATAACTTTTGTTCAAAGTGAGTTTTCAGTCAAGTTTCAACCTGAAAGCATAGAAAGATGCATAAACTTGAAGTTACAGCTTGATTTCAGTGAGTTTTCATCAAAATACAGGAGTTCTGCATGAAGTGTTCATTTTGGCCTTCTCTCGCTGAGAAAACACTATTTGTGACCTGCGACACAAAACAGCCATAACTTTTGTTCCAAGTGAGTTTTCAGTCAAGTTTCAACCTGAAAGCATAGAAAGATGCATAAACTTGAAGTTACAGCTTGATTTCAGTGAGTTTTCATCAAAATACAGGAGTTCTGCATGAAGTGTTCATTTTGGCCTTCTCTCGCTGAGAAAACGCTATTTGTGACCTGCGACACAAAACAGCCATAACTTTTGTTCAAAGTGAGTTTTCAGTCAAGTTTCAACCTGAAAGCATAGAAAGATGCATAAACTTGAAGTTACAGCTTGATTTCAGTGAGTTTTCATCAAAATACAGGAGTTCTGCATGAAGTGTTCATTTTGGCCTTCTCTCGCTGAGAAAACACTATTTGTGACCTGTGATACAAAAATGCCATAACTTTTGTTCAAAGTGAGTTTTAAGTCAAGTTTCATCCTGAAAGCATAGAAAGATGCATAAACTTGAAGTTACAGCTTGATTTCAGTGAGTTTTCATCAAAATACAGGAGTTCTGCATGAAGTGTTCATTTCTGCCTTCTCTCGCTGAGAAAACGCTATTTGTGACTTGCGACACAAAACAGCCATAACTTTTGTTCAAAGTGAGTTTTCAGTCAAGTTTCAACCTGAAAGCATAGAAAGATGCATAAACTTGAAGTTACAGCTTGATTTCAGTGAGTTTTCATCAAAATACAGGAGTTCTGCATGAAGTGTTCATTTTGGCCTTCTCTCGCTGAGAAAATACTATTTGTGACCTGTGATACAAAAATGCCATAACTTTTGTTCAAAGTGAGTTTTCAGTCAAGTTTCAACCTGAAAGCATAGAAAGATGCATAAACTTGAAGTTACAGCTTGATTTCAGTGAGTTTTCATCAAAATACAGGAGTTCTGCATGAAGTGTTCATTTTGGCCTTCTCTCGCTGAGAAAACACTATTTGTGACCTGTGATACAAAAATGCCATAACTTTTGTTCAAAGTGAGTTTTAAGTCAAGTTTCATCCTGAAAGCATAGAAAGATGCAATAAACTTGAAGTTACAGCTTGATTTCAGTGAGTTTTCATCAAAATACAGGAGTTCTGCATGAAGTGTTCATTTTGGCCTTCTCTCGCTGAGAAAACGCTATTTGTGACCTGCGACACAAAAAAGCCATAACTTTTTTTCATAGTGAGTTTTCAGTCAAGTTTAAACCTGAAAGCATAGAAAGATGCAAAAACTTGAAGTTACAGCTTGATTTCAGTGAGTTTTCATCAAAATACAGGAGTTCTGCATGAAGTGTTCATTTTGGCCTTCTCTCGCTGAGAAAACACTATTTGTGACCTGTCATACAAAAATGCCATAACTTTTGTTCCAAGTGAGTTTTCAGTCAAGTTTCAACCTGAAAGCATAGAAAGATGCATAAACTTGAAGTTACAGCTTGATTTCAGTGAGTTTTCATCAAAATACAGGAGTTCTGCATGAAGTGTTCATTTTGGCCTTCTCTCGCTGAGAAAACACTATTTGTGACCTGTGATACAAAAATGCCATAACTTTTGTTCCAAGTGAGTTTTCAGTCAAGTTTCAACCTGAAAGCATAGAAAGATGCATGAACTTGAAGTTACAGCTTGATTTCAGTGAGTTTTCATCAAAATACAGGAGTTCTGCATGAAGTGCTCATTTTGGCCTTCTCTCGCTGAGAAAACGCTATTTGTGACCTGCGACACAAAACAGCCATAACTTTTTTTCAAAGTGAGTTTTCAGTCAAGTTTCAACCTGAAAGCATAGAAAGATGCATAAACTTGAAGTTACAGCTTGATTTCAATGAGTTTTCATCAAAATACAGGAGTTCTGCATGAAGTGCTCATTTTGGCCTTCTCTCGCTGAGAAAACGCTATTTGTGACCTGCGACACAAAACAGCCATAACTTTTGTTCAAAGTGAGTTTTCAGTCAAATTTCAACCTGAAAGCACAGAAAGATGCATAAACTTGAAGTTACAGCTTGATTTCAGTGAGTTTTCATCAAAATACAGGAGTTCTGCATGAAGCTTTCATTTTGGCCTTCTCTCGCTGAGAAAACACTATTTGTGACCTGTGATACAAAAATGCCATAACTTTTGTTTAAAGTGAGTTTTCAGTCAAGTTTCAACCTGAAAGCATAGAAAGATGCATAAACTTGAAGTTACAGCTTGATTTCAGTGAGTTTTCATCAAAATACAGGAGTTCTGCATGAAGTGTTCATTTTGGCCTTCTCTCGCTGAGAAAACACTATTTGTGACTTGTGATACAAAAATGCCATAACTTTTGTTCAAAGTGAGTTTTAAGTCAAGTTTCATCCTGAAAGCATAGAAAGATGCATAAACTTGAAGTTACAGCTTGATTTCAGTGAGTTTTCATCAAAACACAGGAGTTCTGCATGAAGTGTTCATTTTGGCCTTCTCTCGCTGAGAAAACGCTATTTGTGACCTGCGACACAAAACAGCCATAACTTTTGTTCAAAGTGAGTTTTCAGTCAAGTTTCAACCTGAAAGCATAGAAAGATGCATAAACTTGAAGTTAAAGCTTGATTTCAGTGAGTTTTCATCAAAATACAGGAGTTCTGCATGAAGTGTTCATTTTGGCCTTCTCTCGCTGAGAAAACACTATTTGTGACCTGCGACACAAAAAAGCCATAACTTTTCTTCAAATTGAGTTTTCAGTCAAGTTTCAACCTGAAAGCATAGAAAGATGCATAAACTTGAAGTTACAGCTTGATTTCAGTGAGTTTTCATCAAAATACAGGAGTTCTGCATGAAGTGTTCATTTTGGCCTTCTCTCGCTGAGAAAACACTATTTGTGACCTGTGATACAAAAATGCCATAACTTTTGTTCCAAGTGAGTTTTCAGTCAAGTTTCAACCTGAAAGCATAGAAAGATGCATAAACTTGAAGTTACAGCTTGATTTCAGTGAGTTTTCATCAAAATACAGGAGTTCTGCATGAAGTGTTCATTTTGGCCTTCTCTCGCTGAGAAAACACTATTTGTGACCTGTGATACAAAAATGCCATAACTTTTGTTCCAAGTGAGTTTTCAGTCAAGTTTCAACCTGAAAGCATAGAAAGATGCATGAACTTGAAGTTACAGCTTGATTTCAGTGAGTTTTCATCAAAATACAGGAGTTCTGCATGAAGTGCTCATTTTGGCCTTCTCTCGCTGAGAAAACGCTATTTGTGACCTGCGACACAAAACAGCCATAACTTTTTTTCAAAGTGAGTTTTCAGTCAAGTTTCAACCTGAAAGCATAGAAAGATGCATAAACTTGAAGTTACAGCTTGATTTCAGTGAGTTTTCATCAAAATACAGGAGTTCTGCATGAAGTTTTCATTTTGGCCTTCTCTCGCTGAGAAAACACTATTTGTGACCTGTGATACAAAAATGCCATAACTTTTGTTCCAAGTGAGTTTTCAGTCAAGTTTCAACCTGAAAGCATAGAAAGATGCATGAACTTGAAGTTACAGCTTGATTTCAGTGAGTTTTCATCAAAATACAGGAGTTCTGCATGAAGTGCTCATTTTGGCCTTCTCTCGCTGAGAAAACGCTATTTGTGACCTGCGACACAAAACAGCCATAACTTTTTTTCAAAGTGAGTTTTCAGTCAAGTTTCAACCTGAAAGCATAGAAAGATGCATAAACTTGAAGTTACAGCTTGATTTCAATGAGTTTTCATCAAAATACAGGAGTTCTGCATGAAGTGCTCATTTTGGCCTTCTCTCGCTGAGAAAACGCTATTTGTGACCTGCGACACAAAACAGCCATAACTTTTGTTCAAAGTGAGTTTTCAGTCAAATTTCAACCTGAAAGCACAGAAAGATGCATAAACTTGAAGTTACAGCTTGATTTCAGTGAGTTTTCATCAAAATACAGGAGTTCTGCATGAAGCTTTCATTTTGGCCTTCTCTCGCTGAGAAAACACTATTTGTGACCTGTGATACAAAAATGCCATAACTTTTGTTTAAAGTGAGTTTTCAGTCAAGTTTCAACCTGAAAGCATAGAAAGATGCATAAACTTGAAGTTACAGCTTGATTTCAGTGAGTTTTCATCAAAATACAGGAGTTCTGCATGAAGTGTTCATTTTGGCCTTCTCTCGCTGAGAAAACACTATTTGTGACCTGTGATACAAAAATGCCATAACTTTTGTTCAAAGTGAGTTTTAAGTCAAGTTTCATCCTGAAAGCATAGAAAGATGCATAAACTTGAAGTTACAGCTTGATTTCAGTGAGTTTTCATCAAAACACAGGAGTTCTGCATGAAGTGTTCATTTTGGCCTTCTCTCGCTGAGAAAACGCTATTTGTGACCTGCGACACAAAACAGCCATAACTTTTGTTCAAAGTGAGTTTTCAGTCAAGTTTCAACCTGAAAGCATAGAAAGATGCATAAACTTGAAGTTAAAGCTTGATTTCAGTGAGTTTTCATCAAAATACAGGAGTTCTGCATGAAGTGTTCATTTTGGCCTTCTCTCGCTGAGAAAACACTATTTGTGACCTGCGACACAAAAAAGCCATAACTTTTCTTCAAATTGAGTTTTCAGTCAAGTTTCAACCTGAAAGCATAGAAAGATGCATAAACTTGAAGTTACAGCTTGATTTCAGTGAGTTTTCATCAAAATACAGGAGTTCTGCATGAAGTGTTCATTTTGGCCTTCTCTCGCTGAGAAAACACTATTTGTGACCTGTGATACAAAAATGCCATAACTTTTGTTCCAAGTGAGTTTTCAGTCAAGTTTCAACCTGAAAGCATAGAAAGATGCATAAACTTGAAGTTACAGCTTGATTTCAGTGAGTTTTCATCAAAATACAGGAGTTCTGCATGAAGTGTTCATTTTGGCCTTCTCTCGCTGAGAAAACACTATTTGTGACCTGTGATACAAAAATGCCATAACTTTTGTTCCAAGTGAGTTTTCAGTCAAGTTTCAACCTGAAAGCATAGAAAGATGCATGAACTTGAAGTTACAGCTTGATTTCAGTGAGTTTTCATCAAAATACAGGAGTTCTGCATGAAGTGCTCATTTTGGCCTTCTCTCGCTGAGAAAACGCTATTTGTGACCTGCGACACAAAACAGCCATAACTTTTTTTCAAAGTGAGTTTTCAGTCAAGTTTCAACCTGAAAGCATAGAAAGATGCATAAACTTGAAGTTACAGCTTGATTTCAGTGAGTTTTCATCAAAATACAGGAGTTCTGCATGAAGTGTTCATTTTGGCCTTCTCTCGCTGAGAAAACGCTATTTGTGACCTGCGACACAAAACAGCCATAACTTTTGTTCAAAGTGAGTTTTCAGTCAAGTTTCAACCTGAAAGCATAGAAAGATGCATAAACTTGAAGTTACAGCTTGATTTCAGTGAGTTTTCATCAAAATACAGGAGTTCTGCATGAAGTGTTCATTTTGGCCTTCTCTCGCTGAGAAAATACTATTTGTGACCTGTGATACAAAAATGCCATAACTTTTGTTCAAAGTGAGTTTTCAGTCAAGTTTCAACCTGAAAGCATAGAAAGATGCATAAACTTGAAGTTACAGCTTGATTTCAGTGAGTTTTCATCAAAATACAGGAGTTCTGCATGAAGTGTTCATTTTGGCCTTCTCTCGCTGAGAAAACGCTATTTGTGACCTGCGACACAAAAAAGCCATAACTTTTTTTCATAGTGAGTTTTCAGTCAAGTTTAAACCTGAAAGCATAGAAAGATGCAAAAACTTGAAGTTACAGCTTGATTTCAGTGAGTTTTCATCAAAATACAGGAGTTCTGCATGAAGTGTTCATTTTGGCCTTCTCTCGCTGAGAAAACACTACTTGTGACCTGTCATACAAAAATGCCATAACTTTTGTTCCAAGTGAGTTTTCAGTCAAGTTTCAACCTGAAAGCATAGAAAGATGCATAAACTTGAAGTTACAGCTTGATTTCAGTGAGTTTTCATCAAAATACAGGAGTTCTGCATGAAGTGTTCATTTTGGCCTTCTCTCGCTGAGAAAACACTATTTGTGACCTGTGATACAAAAATGCCATAACTTTTGTTCCAAGTGAGTTTTCAGTCAAGTTTCAACCTGAAAGCATAGAAAGATGCATGAACTTGAAGTTACAGCTTGATTTCAGTGAGTTTTCATCAAAATACAGGAGTTCTGCATGAAGTGCTCATTTTGGCCTTCTCTCGCTGAGAAAACGCTATTTATGACCTGCAACACAAAACAGCCATAACTTTTTTTCAAAGTGAGTTTTCAGTCAAGTTTCAACCTGAAAGCATAGAAAGATGCATAAACTTGAAGTTACAGCTTGATTTCAATGAGTTTTCATCAAAATACAGGAGTTCTGCATGAAGTGCTCATTTTGGCCTTCTCTCGCTGAGAAAACGCTGTTTGTGACCTGCGACACAAAAAAACCATAACTTTTGTTCAAAATTAGTTTTCAGTCAAATTTCAACCTGAAAGCATAGAAAGATGCATAAACTTGAAGTTACAGCTTGATTTCAGTGAGTTTTCATCAAAATACAGGAGTTCTGCATGAAGTGTTCATTTTGGCCTTCTCTCGCTGAGAAAACACTATTTGTGACCTGTGATACAAAAATGCCATAACTTTTGTTCAAAGTGAGTTTTAAGTCAAGTTTCATCCTGAAAGCATAGAAAGATGCATAAACTTGAAGTTACAGCTTGATTTCAGTGAGTTTTCATCAAAATACAGGAGTTCTGCATGAAGTGTTCATTTTGGCCTTCTCTCGCTGAGAAAACGCTATTTGTGACCTGCGACACAAAACAGCCATAACTTTTGTTCAAAGTGAGTTTTCAGTCAAGTTTCAACCTGAAAGCATAGAAAGATGCATAAACTTGAAGTTACAGCTTGATTTCAGTGAGTTTTCATCAAAATACAGGAGTTCTGCATGAAGTGTTCATTTTGGCCTTCTCTCGCTGAGAAAATACTATTTGTGACCTGTGATACAAAAATGCCATAACTTTTGTTCAAAGTGAGTTTTCAGTCAAGTTTCAACCTGAAAGCATAGAAAGATGCATAAACTTGAAGTTACAGCTTGATTTCAGTGAGTTTTCATCAAAATACAGGAGTTCTGCATGAAGTGTTCATTTTGGCCTTCTCTCGCTGAGAAAACGCTATTTGTGACCTGCGACACAAAAAAGCCATAACTTTTTTTCATAGTGAGTTTTCAGTCAAGTTTAAACCTGAAAGCATAGAAAGATGCAAAAACTTGAAGTTACAGCTTGATTTCAGTGAGTTTTCATCAAAATACAGGAGTTCTGCATGAAGTGTTCATTTTGGCCTTCTCTCGCTGAGAAAACACTACTTGTGACCTGTCATACAAAAATGCCATAACTTTTGTTCCAAGTGAGTTTTCAGTCAAGTTTCAACCTGAAAGCATAGAAAGATGCATAAACTTGAAGTTACAGCTTGATTTCAGTGAGTTTTCATCAAAATACAGGAGTTCTGCATGAAGTGTTCATTTTGGCCTTCTCTCGCTGAGAAAACACTATTTGTGACCTGTGATACAAAAATGCCATAACTTTTGTTCCAAGTGAGTTTTCAGTCAAGTTTCAACCTGAAAGCATAGAAAGATGCATGAACTTGAAGTTACAGCTTGATTTCAGTGAGTTTTCATCAAAATACAGGAGTTCTGCATGAAGTGCTCATTTTGGCCTTCTCTCGCTGAGAAAACGCTATTTGTGACCTGCGACACAAAACAGCCATAATTTTTTTTCAAAGTGAGTTTTCAGTCAAGTTTCAACCTGAAAGCATAGAAAGATGCATAAACTTGAAGTTACAGCTTGATTTCAATGAGTTTTCATCAAAATACAGGAGTTCTGCATGAAGTGCTCATTTTGGCCTTCTCTCGCTGAGAAAACGCTGTTTGTGACCTGCGACACAAAAAAACCATAACTTTTGTTCAAAGTTAGTTTTCAGTCAAATTTCAACCTGAAAGCATAGAAAGATGCATAAACTTGAAGTTACAGCTTGATTTCAGTGAGTTTTCATCAAAATACAGGAGTTCTGCATGAAGTGTTCATTTTGGCCTTCTCTCGCTGAGAAAACACTATTTGTGACCTGTGATACAAAAATGCCATAACTTTTGTTCAAAGTGAGTTTTAAGTCAAGTTTCATCCTGAAAGCATAGAAAGATGCATAAACTTGAAGTTACAGCTTGATTTCAGTGAGTTTTCATCAAAATACAGGAGTTCTGCATGAAGTGTTCATTTTGGCCTTCTCTCGCTGAGAAAACGCTATTTGTGACCTGCGACACAAAACAGCCATAACTTTTGTTCAAAGTGAGTTTTCAGTCAAGTTTCAACCTGAAAGCATAGAAAGATGCATAAACTTGAAGTTACAGCTTGATTTCAGTGAGTTTTCATCAAAATACAGGAGTTCTGCATGAAGTGTTCATTTTGGCCTTCTCTCGCTGAGAAAACACTATTTGTGACCTGTGATACAAAAATGCCATAACTTTTGTTCCAAGTGAGTTTTCAGTCAAGTTTCAACCTGAAAGCATAGAAAGATGCATGAACTTGAAGTTACAGCTTGATTTCAGTGAGTTTTCATCAAAATACAGGAGTTCTGCATGAAGTGCTCATTTTGGCCTTCTCTCGCTGAGAAAACGCTATTTGTGACCTGCGACACAAAACAGCCATAACTTTTTTTCAAAGTGAGTTTTCAGTCAAGTTTCAACCTGAAAGCATAGAAAGATGCATAAACTTGAAGTTACAGCTTGATTTCAATGAGTTTTCATCAAAATACAGGAGTTCTGCATGAAGTGCTCATTTTGGCCTTCTCTCGCTGAGAAAACACTATTTGTGACCTGTGATACAAAAATGCCATAACTTTTGTTCCAAGTGAGTTTTCAGTCAAGTTTCAACCTGAAAGCATAGAAAGATGCATGAACTTGAAGTTACAGCTTGATTTCAGTGAGTTTTCATCAAAATACAGGAGTTCTGCATGAAGTGCTCATTTTGGCCTTCTCTCGCTGAGAAAACGCTATTTGTGACCTGCGACACAAAACAGCCATAACTTTTTTTCAAAGTGAGTTTTCAGTCAAGTTTCAACCTGAAAGCATAGAAAGATGCATAAACTTGAAGTTACAGCTTGATTTCAATGAGTTTTCATCAAAATACAGGAGTTCTGCATGAAGTGCTCATTTTGGCCTTCTCTCGCTGAGAAAACGCTGTTTGTGACCTGCGACAAAAAAAAAACCATAACTTTTGTTCAAAGTTAGTTTTCAGTCAAATTTCAACCTGAAAGCATAGAAAGATGCATAAACTTGAAGTTACAGCTTGATTTCAGTGAGTTTTCATCAAAATACAGGAGTTCTGCATGAAGTGTTCATTTTGGCCTTCTCTCGCTGAGAAAACACTATTTGTGACCTGTGATACAAAAATGCCATAACTTTTGTTCAAAGTGAGTTTTAAGTCAAGTTTCATCCTGAAAGCATAGAAAGATGCATAAACTTGAAGTTACAGCTTGATTTCAGTGAGTTTTCATCAAAATACAGGAGTTCTGCATGAAGTGTTCATTTTGGCCTTCTCTCGCTGAGAAAACGCTATTTGTGACCTGCGACACAAAACAGCCATAACTTTTGTTCAAAGTGAGTTTTCAGTCAAGTTTCAACCTGAAAGCATAGAAAGATGCATAAACTTGAAGTTACAGCTTGATTTCAGTGAGTTTTCATCAAAATACAGGAGTTCTGCATGAAGTGTTCATTTTGGCCTTCTCTCGCTGAGAAAATACTATTTGTGACCTGTGATACAAAAATGCCATAACTTTTGTTCAAAGTGAGTTTTCAGTCAAGTTTCAACCTGAAAGCATAGAAAGATGCATAAACTTGAAGTTACAGCTTGATTTCAGTGAGTTTTCATCAAAATACAGGAGTTCTGCATGAAGTGTTCATTTTGGCCTTCTCTCGCTGAGAAAACGCTATTTGTGACCTGCGACACAAAAAAGCCATAACTTTTTTTCATAGTGAGTTTTCAGTCAAGTTTAAACTGAAAGCATAGAAAGATGCAAAAACTTGAAGTTACAGCTTGATTTCAGTGAGTTTTCATCAAATACAGGAGTTCTGCATGAAGTGTTCATTTTGGCCTTCTCTCGCTGAGAAAACACTACTTGTGACCTGTCATACAAAAATGCCATAACTTTTGTTCCAAGTGAGTTTTCAGTCAAGTTTCAACCTGAAAGCATAGAAAGATGCATGAACTTGAAGTTACAGCTTGATTTCAGTGAGTTTTCATCAAAATACAGGAGTTCTGCATGAAGTGCTCATTTTGGCCTTCTCTCGCTGAGAAAACGCTATTTGTGACCTGCGACACAAAACAGCCATAACTTTTTTTCAAAGTGAGTTTTTCAGTCAAGTTTCAACCTGAAAGCATAGAAAGATGCATAAACTTGAAGTTACAGCTTGATTTCAATGAGTTTTCATCAAAATACAGGAGTTCTGCATGAAGTGATCATTTTGGCCTTCTCTCGCTGAGAAAACGCTATTTGTGACCTGCGACACAAAACAGCCATAACTTTTGTTCCAAGTGAGTTTTCAGTCAAATTTCAACCTGAAAGCATAGAAAGATGCATAAACTTGAAGTTACAGCTTGATTTCAGTGAGTTTTCATCAAAATACAGGAGTTCTGCATAAAGTGTTCATTTTGGCCTTCTCTCGCTGAGAAACTCTATTTGTGACCTGCGACACAAAAATGCCATAACTTTTGTTCAAAGTGAGTTTTCAGTCAAGTTTCAACCTGAAAGCATAGAAAGATGCAAAAACTTGAAGTTACAGCTTGATTTCAGTGAGTTTTCATCAAAATACAGGAGTTCTGCATGAAGTGTTCATTTTGGCCTTCTCTCGCTGAGAAAACACTATTTGTGACCTATGATACAAAAATGCCATAACTTTTGTTCCAAGTGAGTTTTCAGTCAAGTTTCAACCTGAAAGCATAGAAAGATGCATAAACTTGAAGTTACAGCTTGATTTCAGTGAGTTTTCATCAAAATACAGGAGTTCTGCATGAAGTGTTCATTTTGGCCTTCTCTCGCTGAGAAAACACTATTTGTGACCTGTGATACAAAAATGCCATAACTTTTGTTCAAAGTGATTTTTCAGTCAATTTTCATCCTGAAAGCATAGAAAGATGCATAAACTTGAAGTTACAGCTTGATTTCAGTGAGTTTTCATCAAATACAGGAGTTCTGCATGAAGTGTTCATTTTGGCCTTCTCTCGCTGAGAATATACGCTATTTGTGACCTGCGACACAAAACAGCCATAACTTTTGTTCAAAGTGAGTTTTCAGTCAAGTTTCAACCTGAAAGCATAGAAAGATGCATAAACTTGAAGTTACAGCTTGATTTCAGTGAGTTTTCATCAAAATACAGGAGTTCTGCATGAAGTGTTCATTTTGGCCTTCTCTCGCTGAGAAAACACTATTTGTGACCTGTGATACAAAAATGCCATAACTTTTGTTCAAAGTGAGTTTTCAGTCAAGTTTAAACCTGAAAGCATAGAAAGATGCATAAACTTGAAGTTACAGCTTGATTTCAGTGAGTTTTCATCAAAATACAGGAGTTCTGCATGAAGTGCTCATTTTGGCCTTCTCTCGCTGAGAAAACGCTATTTGTGACCTGCGACACAAAACAGCCATAACTTTTGTTCAAAGTGAGTTTTCAGTCAAATTTCAACCTGAAAGCATAGAAAGATGCATAAACTTGAAGTTACAGCTTGATTTCAGTGAGTTTTCATCAAAATACAGGAGTTCTGCATGAAGTGTTCATTTTGGCCTTCTCTCGCTGAGAAAACACTATTGTGACCTGTGATACAAAAATGCCATAACTTTTGTTCAAAGTGAGTTTTCAGTCAAGTTTCAACCTGAAAGCATAGAAAGATGCATAAACTTGAAGTTACAGCTTGATTTCAGTGAGTTTTCATCAAAATACAGGAGTTCTGCATGAAGTGTTCATTTTGGCCTTCTCTCGCTGAGAAAACACTATTTGTGACCTGTGATACAAAAATGCCATAACTTTTGTTCAAAGTGAGTTTTAAGTCAAGTTTCATCCTGAAAGCATAGAAAGATGCATAAACTTGAAGTTACAGCTTGATTTCAGTGAGTTTTCATCAAAATACAGGAGTTCTGCATGAAGTGTTCATTTTGGCCTTCTCTCGCTGAGAAAACGCTATTTGTGACCTGCGACACAAAACAGCCATAACTTTTGTTCAAAGTGAGTTTTCAGTCAAGTTTCAACCTGAAAGTATGGAAAGATGCAAAAACTTGAAGTTACAGCTTGATTTCAGTGAGTTTTCATCAAAATACAGGAGTTCTGCATGAAGTGTTCATTTTGGCCTTCTCTCGCTGAGAAAACACTATTTGTGACCTGTGATACAAAAATGCCATAACTTTTGTTCCAAGTGAGTTTTCAGTCAAGTTTCAACCTGAAAGCATAGAAAGATGCATAAACTTGAAGTTACAGCTTGATTTCAGTGAGTTTTCATCAAAATACAGGAGTTCTGCATGAAGTGTTCATTTTGGCCTTCTCTCGCTGAGAAAACACTATTTGTGACCTGTGATACAAAAATGCCATAACTTTTGTTCAAAGTGATTTTTCAGTCAATTTTCATCCTGAAAGCATAGAAAGATGCATAAACTTGAAGTTACAGCTTGATTTCAGTGAGTTTTCATCAAAATACAGGAGTTCTGCATGAAGTGTTCATTTTGGCCTTCTCTCGCTGAGAAAACGCTATTTGTGACCTGCGACACAAAACAGCCATAACTTTTGTTCAAAGTGAGTTTTCAGTCAAGTTTCAACCTGAAAGCATAGAAAGATGCATAAACTTGAAGTTACAGCTTGATTTCAGTGAGTTTTCATCAAAATACAGGAGTTCTGCATGAAGTGTTCATTTTGGTCTTCTCTCGCTGAGAAAACACTATTTGTGACCTGTGATACAAAAATGCCATAACTTTTGTTCAAAGTGAGTTTTCAGTCAAGTTTCAACCTGAAAGCATAGAAAGATGCATAAACTTGAAGTTACAGCTTGATTTCAGTGAGTTTTCATCAAAATACAGGAGTTCTGCATGAAGTGTTCATTTTGGCCTTCTCTCGCTGAGAAAACACTATTTGTGACCTGTGATACAAAAATGCCATAACTTTTGTTCAAAGTGAGTTTTCAGTCAAGTTTCAACCTGAAAGCATAGAAAGATGCATAAACTTGAAGTTACAGCTTGATTTCAGTGAGTTTTCATCAAAATACAGGAGTTCTGCATGAAGTGTTCATTTTGGCCTTCTCTCGCTGAGAAAACGCTATTTGTGACCTGCGACACAAAACAGCCATAACTTTTGTTCAAAGTGAGTTTTCAGTCAAGTTTCAACCTGAAAGCATAGAAAGATGCATAAACTTGAAGTTTTTGCTTGATTTCAGTGAGTTTTCATCAAAATACAGGAGTTCTGCATGAAGTGTTCATTTTGGTCTTCTCTCGCTGAGAAAACACTATTTGTGACCTGTGATACAAAAATGCCATAACTTTTGTTCAAAGTGAGTTTTCAGTCAAGTTTCAACCTGAAAGCATAGAAAGATGCATAAACTTGAAGTTACAGCTTGATTTCAGTGAGTTTTCATCAAAATACAGGAGTTCTGCATGAAGTGTTCATTTTGGCCTTCTCTCGCTGAGAAAACACTATTTGTGACCTGTGATACAAAAATGCCATAACTTTTGTTCAAAGTGAGTTTTCAGTCAAGTTTCAACCTGAAAGCATAGAAAGATGCATAAACTTGAAGTTACAGCTTGATTTCAGTGAGTTTTCATCAAAATACAGGAGTTCTGCATGAAGTGTTCATTTTGGCCTTCTCTCGCTGAGAAAACACTATTTGTGACCTGTGATACAAAAATGCCATAACTTTTGTTCAAAGTGAGTTTTAAGTCAAGTTTCATCCTGAAAGCATAGAAAGATGCATAAACTTGAAGTTACAGCTTGATTTCAGTGAGTTTTCATCAAAATACAGGAGTTCTGCATGAAGTGTTCATTTTGGCCTTCTCTCGCTGAGAAAACGCTATTTGTGACCTGCGACACAAAACAGCCATAACTTTTGTTCAAAGTGAGTTTTCAGTCAAGTTTCAACCTGAAAGCATAGAAAGATGCATAAACTTGAAGTTACAGCTTGATTTCAGTGAGTTTTCATCAAAATACAGGAGTTCTGCATGAAGTGTTCATTTTGGCCTTCTCTCGCTGAGAAAATACTATTTGTGACCTGTGATACAAAAATGCCATAACTTTTGTTCAAAGTGAGTTTTCTGTCAAGTTTCAACCTGAAAGCATAGAAAGATGCAAAAACTTGAAGTTACAGCTTGATTTCAGTGAGTTTTCATCAAAATACAGGAGTTCTGCATGAAGTGTTCATTTTGGCCTTCTCTCGCTGAGAAAACACTATTTGTGACCTGTCATACAAAAATGCCATAACTTTTGTTCCAAGTGAGTTTTCAGTCAAGTTTCAACCTGAAAGCATAGAAAGATGCATAAACTTGAAGTTACAGCTTGATTTCAGTGAGTTTTCATCAAAATACAGGAGTTCTGCATGAAGTGCTCATTTTGGCCTTCTCTCGCTGAGAAAACGCTATTTGTGACCTGCGACACAAAACAGCCATAACTTTTGTTCAAAGTGAGTTTTCAGTCAAATTTCAACCTGAAAGCATAGAAAGATGCATAAACTTGAAGTTACAGCTTGATTTCAGTGAGTTTTCATCAAAATACAGGAGTTCTGCATGAAGTGTTCATTTTGGCCTTCTCTCGCTGAGAAAACACTATTTGTGACCTGTGATACAAAAATGCCATAACTTTTGTTCAAAGTGAGTTTTAAGTCAAGTTTCATCCTGAAAGCATAGAAAGATGTATAAACTTGAAGTTACAGCTTGATTTCAGTGAGTTTTCATCAAAATACAGGAGTTCTGCATGAAGTGTTCATTTTGGCCTTCTCTCGCTGAGAAAACACTACTTGTGACCTGTCATACAAAAATGCCATAACTTTTGTTCCAAGTGAGTTTTCAGTCAAGTTTCAACCTGAAAGCATAGAAAGATGCATAAACTTGAAGTTACAGCTTGATTTCAGTGAGTTTTCATCAAAATACAGGAGTTCTGCATGAAGTGTTCATTTTGGCCTTCTCTCGCTGAGAAAACACTATTTGTGACCTGTGATACAAAAATGCCATAACTTTTGTTCCAAGTGAGTTTTCAGTCAAGTTTCAACCTGAAAGCATAGAAAGATGCATGAACTTGAAGTTACAGCTTGATTTCAGTGAGTTTTCATCAAAATACAGGAATTCTGCATGAAGTGCTCATTTTGGCCTTCTCTCGCTGAGAAAACGCTATTTGTGACCTGCGACACAAAACAGCCATAACTTTTTTTCAAAGTGAGTTTTCAG
Organism: Aulostomus chinensis; assembly: GCF_037954235.1. NCBI lineage: Eukaryota > Metazoa > Chordata > Actinopteri > Syngnathiformes > Aulostomidae > Aulostomus > Aulostomus chinensis. The sequence goes on along the minus strand of NC_141335.1, from coordinate 16,217,179 downwards.
TCAAGTTTCAACCTGAAAGCATAGAAAGATGCATAAACTTGAAGTTACAGCTTGATTTCAGTGAGTTTTCATCAAAATACAGGAGTTCTGCATGAAGTGTTCATTTTGGCCTTCTCTCGCTGAGAAAACGCTATTTGTGACCTGCGACACAAAACAGCCATAACTTTTGTTCAAAGTGAGTTTTCAGTCAAGTTTAAACCTGAAAGCATAGAAAGATGCATAAACTTGAAGTTACAGCTTGATTTCAGTGAGTTTTCATCAAAATACAGGAGTTCTGCATGAAGTGTTCATTTTGGCCTTCTCTCGCTGAGAAAACTCTATTTGTGACCTGTGATACAAAAAAGCCATAACTTTTGTTCAAAGTGAGTTTTCAGTCAAGTTTCAACCTGAAAGCATAGAAAGATGCAAAAACTTGAAGTTACAGCTTGATTTCAGTGAGTTTTCATCAAAATACAGGAGTTCTGCATGAAGTGTTCATTTTGGCCTTCTCTCGCTGAGAAAACACTATTTGTGACCTGTGATACAAAAATGCCATAACTTTTGTTCCAAGTGAGTTTTCAGTCAAGTTTCAACCTGAAAGCATAGAAAGATGCATAAACTTGAAGTTACAGCTTGATTTCAGTGAGTTTTCATCAAAATACAGGAGTTCTGCATGAAGTGTTCATTTTGGCCTTCTCTCGCTGAGAAAACACTATTTGTGACCTGTGATACAAAAATGCCATAACTTTTGTTCAAAGTGATTTTTCAGTCAATTTTCATCCTGAAAGCATAGAAAGATGCATAAAGTTGAAGTTACAGCTTGATTTCAGTGAGTTTTCATCAAAATACAGGAGTTCTGCATGAAGTGTTCATTTTGGCCTTCTCTCGCTGAGAAAACACTATTTGTGACCTGCGACACAAAAAATGCCATAACTTTTGTTCAAAGTGATTTTTCAGTCAATTTTCATCCTGAAAGCATAGAAAGATGCATAAAGTTGAAGTTACAGCTTGATTTCAGTGAGTTTTCATCAAAATACAGGAGTTCTGCATGAAGTGTTCATTTTGGCCTTCTCTCGCTGAGAAAACACTATTTGTGACCTGCGACACAAAAAAGCCATAACTTTTCTTCAAATGAGTTTTCAGTCAAGTTTCAACCTGAAAGCATAGAAAGATGCATAAACTTGAAGTTACAGCTTGATTTCAGTGAGTTTTCATCAAAATACAGGAGTTCTGCATGAAGTGTTCATTTTGGCTTTCTCTCGCTGAGAAAACGCTATTTGTGACCTGCGACACAAAACAGCCATAACTTTTGTTCAAAGTGAGTTTTCAGTCAAGTTTCAACCTGAAAGCATAGAAAGATGCATAAACTTGAAGTTACAGCTTGATTTCAGTGAGTTTTCATCAAAATACAGGAGTTCTGCATGAAGTGTTCATTTTGGCCTTCTCTCGCTGAGAAAACACTGTTTGTGACCTGTGATACAAAAATGCCATAACTTTTGTTCAAAGTGAGTTTTCAGTCAAGTTTCATCCTGAAAGCATAGAAAGATGCATAAACTTGAAGTTACAGCTTGATTTCAGTGAGTTTTCATCAAAATACAGGAGTTCTGCATGAAGTGCTCATTTTGGCCTTCTCTCGCTGAGAAAACGCTATTTGTGACCTGCGACACAAAACAGCCATAACTTTTGTTCAAAGTGAGTTTTCAGTCAAATTTCAACCTGAAAGCATAGAAAGATGCATAAACTTGAAGTTACAGCTTGATTTCAGTGAGTTTTCATCAAAATACAGGAGTTCTGCATGAAGTGTTCATTTTGGCCTTCTCTCGCTGAGAAAACACTATTTGTGACCTGTGATACAAAAATGCCATAACTTTTGTTCCAAGTGAGTTTTCAGTCAAGTTTCAACCTGAAAGCATAGAAAGATGCATGAACTTGAAGTTACAGCTTGATTTCAGTGAGTTTTCATCAAAATACAGGAGTTCTGCATGAAGTGCTCATTTTGGCCTTCTCTCGCTGAGAAAACGCTATTTGTGACCTGCGACACAAAACAGCCATAACTTTTTTACAAAGTGAGTTTTCAGTCAAGTTTCAACCTGAAAGCATAGAAAGATGCATAAACTTGAAGTTAAAGCTTGATTTCAGTGAGTTTTCATCAAAATACAGGAGTTCTGCATGAAGTGTTCATTTTGGCCTTCTCTCGCTGAGAAAACACTATTTGTGACCTGCGACACAAAAAAGCCATAACTTTTCTTCAAATTGAGTTTTCAGTCAAGTTTCAACCTGAAAGCATAGAAAGATGCATAAACTTGAAGTTACAGCTTGATTTCAGTGAGTTTTCATCAAAATACAGGAGTTCTGCATGAAGTGTTCATTTTGGCCTTCTCTCGCTGAGAAAACACTATTTGTGACCTGTCATACAAAAATGCCATAACTTTTGTTCCAAGTGAGTTTTCAGTCAAGTTTCAACCTGAAAGCATAGAAAGATGCATAAACTTGAAGTTACAGCTTGATTTCAGTGAGTTTTCATCAAAATACAGGAGTTCTGCATGAAGTGCTCATTTTGGCCTTCTCTCGCTGAGAAAACACTATTTGTGACCTGTGATACAAAAATGCCATAACTTTTGTTCCAAGTGAGTTTTCAGTCAAGTTTCAACCTGAAAGCATAGAAAGATGCATGAACTTGAAGTTACAGCTTGATTTCATAGAGTTTTCATCAAAATACAGGAGTTCTGCATGAAGTGCTCATTTTGGCCTTCTCTCGCTGAGAAAACGCTATTTGTGACCTGCGACACAAAACAGCCATAACTTTTTTTCAAAGTGAGTTTTCAGTCAAGTTTCAACCTGAAAGCATAGAAAGATGCATAAACTTGAAGTTACAGCTTGATTTCAATGAGTTTTCATCAAAATACAGGAGTTCTGCATGAAGTGTTCATTTTGGCCTTCTCTCGCTGAGAAAACACTATTTGTGACCTGTGATACAAAAATGCCATAACTTTTGTTCAAAGTGAGTTTTCAGTCAAGTTTCAACCTGAAAGCATAGAAAGATGCATAAACTTGAAGTTACAGCTTGATTTCAGTGAGTTTTCATCAAAATACAGGAGTTCTGCATGAAGTGTTCATTTTGGCCTTCTCTCGCTGAGAAAACGCTATTTGTGACCTGCGACACAAAAAAGCCATAACTTTTTTTCATAGTGAGTTTTCAGTCAAGTTTAAACCTGAAAGCATAGAAAGATGCAAAAACTTGAAGTTACAGCTTGATTTCAGTGAGTTTTCATCAAAATACAGGAGTTCTGCATGAAGTGTTCATTTTGGCCTTCTCTCGCTGAGAAAACACTATTTGTGACCTGTCATACAAAAATGCCATAACTTTTTTTCCAAGTGAGTTTTCAGTCAAGTTTCAACCTGAAAGCATAGAAAGATGCATAAACTTGAAGTTACAGCTTGATTTCAGTGAGTTCTCATCAAAATACAGGAGTTCTGCATGAAGTGTTCATTTTGGCCTTCTCTCGCTGAGAAAACACTATTTGTGACCTGTGATACAAAAATGCCATAACTTTTGTTCCAAGTGAGTTTTCAGTCAAGTTTCAACCTGAAAGCATAGAAAGATGCATGAACTTGAAGTTACAGCTTGATATCAGTGAGTTTTCATCAAAATACAGGAGTTCTGCATGAAGTGCTCATTTTGGCCTTCTCTCGCTGAGAAAACGCTATTTGTGACCTGCGACACAAAACAGCCATAACTTTTTTTCAAAGTGAGTTTTCAGTCAAGTTTCAACCTGAAAGCATAGAAAGATGCATAAACTTGAAGTTAAAGCTTGATTTCAGTGAGTTTTCATCAAAATACAGGAGTTCTGCATGAAGTGTTCATTTTGGCCTTCTCTCGCTGAGAAAACACTATTTGTGACCTGCGACACAAAAAAGCCATAACTTTTCTTCAAATTGAGTTTTCAGTCAAGTTTCAACCTGAAAGCATAGAAAGATGCATAAACTTGAAGTTACAGCTTGATTTCAGTGAGTTTTCATCAAAATACAGGAGTTCTGCATGAAGTGTTCATTTTGGCCTTCTCTCGCTGAGAAAACACTATTTGTGACCTGTGATACAAAAATGCCATAACTTTTGTTCCAAGTGAGTTTTCAGTCAAGTTTCAACCTGAAAGCATAGAAAGATGCATAAACTTGAAGTTACAGCTTGATTTCATAGAGTTTTCATCAAAATACAGGAGTTCTGCATGAAGTGTTCATTTTGGCCTTCTCTCGCTGAGAAAACACTATTTGTGACCTGTGATACAAAAATGCCATAATTTTTGTTCCAAGTGAGTTTTCAGTCAAGTTTCAACCTGAAAGCATAGAAAGATGCATGAACTTGAAGTTACAGCTTGATTTCAGTGAGTTTTCATCAAAATACAGGAGTTCTGCATGAAGTGCTCATTTTGGCCTTCTCTCGCTGAGAAAACACTATTTCTGACCTGTGATACAAAAATGCCATAACTTTTGTTCCAAGTGAGTTTTCAGTCAAGTTTCAACCTGAAAGCATAGAAAGATGCATAAACTTGAAGTTACAGCTTGATATCAGTGAGTTTTCATCAAAATACAGGAGTTCTGCATGAAGTCTTCATTTTGGCCTTCTCTCGCTGAGAAAACACTATTTGTGACCTGTGATACAAAAATGCCATAACTTTTGTTCCAAGTGAGTTTTCAGTCAAGTTTCAACCTGAAAGCATAGAAAGATGCATGAACTTGAAGTTACAGCTTGATTTCAGTGAGTTTTCATCAAAATACAGGAGTTCTGCATGAAGTGCTCATTTTGGCCTTCTCTCGCTGAGAAAACGCTATTTGTGACCTGCGACACAAAACAGCCATAACTTTTGTTCAAAGTGAGTTTTCAGTCACGTTTCAACCTGAAAGCATAGAAAGATGCATAAACTTGAAGTTACAGCTTGATATCAGTGAGTTTTCATCAAAATACAGGAGTTCTGCATGAAGTGCTCATTTTGGCCTTCTCTCGCTGAGAAAACACTATTTGTGACCTGTGATACAAAAATGCCATAACTTTTGTTCAAAGTGAGTTTTAAGTCAAGTTTCATCCTGAAAGCATAGAAAGATGCATAAACTTGAAGTTACAGCTTGATTTCAGTGAGTTTTCATCAAAATACAGGAGTTCTGCATGAAGTGTTCATTTTGGCCTTCTCTCGCTGAGAAAACGCTATTTGTGACCTGCGACACAAAACAGCCATAACTTTTGTTCAAAGTGAGTTTTCAGTCACGTTTCAACCTGAAAGCATAGAAAGATGCATAAACTTGAAGTTACAGCTTGATTTCAGTGAGTTTTCATCAAAATACAGGAGTTCTGCATGAAGTGTTCATTTTGGCCTTCTCTCGCTGAGAAAATACTATTTGTGACCTGTGATACAAAAATGCCATAACTTTTGTTCAAAGTGAGTTTTCAGTCAAGTTTCAACCTGAAAGCATAGAAAGATGCATAAACTTGAAATTACAGCTTGATTTCAGTGAGTTTTCATCAAAATACAGGAGTTCTGCATGAAGTGTTCATTTTGGCCTTCTCTCGCTGAGAAAACGCTATTTGTGACCTGCGACACAAAAAAGCCATAACTTTTTTTCATAGTGAGTTTTCAGTCAAGTTTCAACCTGAAAGCATAGAAAGATGCATGAACTTGAAGTTACAGCTTGATTTCAGTGAGTTTTCATCAAAATACAGGAGTTCTGCATGAAGTGCTCATTTTGGCCTTCTCTCGCTGAGAAAACGCTATTTGTGACCTGCGACACAAAACAGCCATAACTTTTTTTCAAAGTGAGTTTTCAGTCAAGTTTCAACCTGAAAGCATAGAAAGATGCATAAACTTGAAGTTAAAGCTTGATTTCAGTGAGTTTTCATCAAAATACAGGAGTTCTGCATGAAGTGTTCATTTTGGCCTTCTCTCGCTGAGAAAACACTATTTGTGACCTGCGACACAAAAAAGCCATAACTTTTCTTCAAATTGAGTTTTCAGTCAAGTTTCAACCTGAAAGCATAGAAAGATGCATAAACTTGAAGTTACAGCTTGATTTCAGTGAGTTTTCATCAAAATACAGGAGTTCTGCATGAAGTGTTCATTTTGGCCTTCTCTCGCTGAGAAAACACTATTTGTGACCTGTGATACAAAAATGCCATAACTTTTGTTCCAAGTGAGTTTTCAGTCAAGTTTCAACCTGAAAGCATAGAAAGATGCATAAACTTGAAGTTAAAGCTTGATTTCATAGAGTTTTCATCAAAATACAGGAGTTCTGCATGAAGTGTTCATTTTGGCCTTCTCTCGCTGAGAAAACACTATTTGTGACCTGTGATACAAAAATGCCATAACTTTTTTTCCAAGTGAGTTTTCAGTCAAGTTTCAACCTGAAAGCATAGAATGATGCATGAACTTGAAGTTACAGCTTGATTTCAGTGAGTTTTCATCAAAATACAGGAGTTCTGCATGAAGTGCTCATTTTGGCCTTCTCTCGCTGAGAAAACGCTATTTGTGACCTGCGACACAAAACAGCCATAACTTTTGTTCAAAGTGAGTTTTCAGTCAAGTTTCAACCTGAAAGCATAGAAAGATGCATAAACTTGAAGTTACAGCTTGATTTCAATGAGTTTTCATCAAAATACAGGAGTTCTGCATGAAGTGCTCATTTTGGCCTTCTCTCGCTGAGAAAACGCTATTTGTGACCTGCGACACAAAACAGCCATAACTTTTGTTCAAAGTGAGTTTTCAGTCAAATTTCAACCTGAAAGCATAGAAAGATGCATAAACTTGAAGTTACAGCTTGATTTCAGTGAGTTTTCATCAAAATACAGGAGTTCTGCATGAAGCTTTCATTTTGGCCTTCTCTCGCTGAGAAAACACTATTTGTGACCTGTGATACAAAAATGCCATAACTTTTGTTCAAAGTGAGTTTTCAGTCAAGTTTCAACCTGAAAGCATAGAAAGATGCATAAACTTGAAGTTACAGCTTGATTTCAGTGAGTTTTCATCAAAATACAGGAGTTCTGCATGAAGTGTTCATTTTGGCCTTCTCTCGCTGAGAAAACACTATTTGTGACCTGTGATACAAAAATGCCATAACTTTTGTTCCAAGTGAGTTTTCAGTCAAGTTTCAACCTGAAAGCATAGAAAGATGCATGAACTTGAAGTTACAGCTTGATTTCAGTGAGTTTTCATCAAAATACAGGAGTTCTGCATGAAGTGCTCATTTTGGCCTTCTCTCGCTGAGAAAACGCTATTTGTGACCTGCGACACAAAACAGCCATAACTTTTTTTCAAAGTGAGTTTTCAGTCAAGTTTCAACCTGAAAGCATAGAAAGATGCATAAACTTGAAGTTACAGCTTGATTTCAATGAGTTTTCATCAAAATACAGGAGTTCTGCATGAAGTGCTCATTTTGGCCTTCTCTCGCTGAGAAAACGCTATTTGTGACCTGCGACACAAAACAGCCATAACTTTTGTTCAAAGTGAGTTTTCAGTCAAATTTCAACCTGAAAGCATAGAAAGATGCATAAACTTGAAGTTACAGCTTGATTTCAGTGAGTTTTCATCAAAATACAGGAGTTCTGCATGAAGCTTTCATTTTGGCCTTCTCTCGCTGAGAAAACACTATTTGTGACCTGTGATACAAAAATGCCATAACTTTTGTTCAAAGTGAGTTTTCAGTCAAGTTTCAACCTGAAAGCATAGAAAGATGCATAAACTTGAAGTTACAGCTTGATTTCAGTGAGTTTTCATCAAAATACAGGAGTTCTGCATGAAGTGTTCATTTTGGCCTTCTCTCGCTGAGAAAACACTATTTGTGACCTGTGATACAAAAATGCCATAACTTTTGTTCAAAGTGAGTTTTAAGTCAAGTTTCATCCTGAAAGCATAGAAAGATGCATAAACTTGAAGTTACAGCTTGATTTCAGTGAGTTTTCATCAAAATACAGGAGTTCTGCATGAAGTGTTCATTTTGGCCTTCTCTCGCTGAGAAAACGCTATTTGTGACCTGCGACACAAAACAGCCATAACTTTTGTTCAAAGTGAGTTTTCAGTCAAGTTTAAACCTGAAAGCATAGAAAGATGCATAAACTTGAAGTTACAGCTTGATTTCAGTGAGTTTTCATCAAAATACAGGAGTTCTGCATGAAGTGTTCATTTTGGCCTTCTCTCGCTGAGAAAACACTATTTGTGACCTGCGATAAAAAAATGCCATAACTTTTGTTCAAAGTGAGTTTTCAGTCAAGTTTCATCCTGAAAGCATAGAAAGATGCATAAACTTGAAGTTACAGCTTGATTTCAGTGAGTTTATATCAAAATACAGGAGTTCTGCATGAAGTGTTCATTTTGGCCTTCTCTCGCTGAGAAAACGCTATTTGTGACCTGCGACACAAAAATGCTATAACTTTTGTTCAAAGTGAGTTTTCAGTCAAGTTTCAACCTGAAAGCATAGAAAGATGCATAAACTTGAAGTTACAGCTTGATTTCAGTGAGTTTTCATCAAAATACAGGAGTTCTGCATGAAGTGTTCATTTTGGCCTTCTCTCGCTGAGAAAACACTATTTGTGACCTGTGATACAAAAATGCCATAACTTTTGTTCAAAGTGAGTTTTCAGTCAAGTTTCAACCTGAAAGCATAGAAAGATGCATAAACTTGAAGTTACAGCTTGATTTCAGTGAGTTTTCATCAAAATACAGGAGTTCTGCATGAAGTGTTCATTTTGGCCTTCTCTCGCTGAGAAAACACTATTTGTGACCTGTGATACAAAAATGCCATAACTTTTGTTCAAAGTGAGTTTTCAGTCAAGTTTCATCCTGAAAGCATAGAAAGATGCAAAAACTTGAAGTTACAGCTTGATTTCAGTGAGTTTTCATCAAAATACAGGAGTTCTGCATGAAGTGTTCATTTTGGCCTTCTCTCGCTGAGAAAACACTATTTGTGATCTGTGATACAAAAATGCCATAACTTTTGTTCAAAGTGAGTTTTCAGTCAAGTTTCCACCTTAAAGCATAGAAAGATGCATAAACTTGAAGTTACAGCTTGATTTCAGTGAGTTTTCATCAAAATACAGGACTTCTGCATGAAGTGTTCATTTTGGCCTTCTCTCGCTGAGAAAACACTATTTGTGACCTGTGATACAAAAATGCCATAACTTTTGTTCAAAGTGAGTTTTCAGTCAAGTTTCATCCTGAAAGCATAGAAAGATGCATAAACTTGAAGTTACAGCTTGATTTCAGTGAGTTTTCATCAAAATACAGGAGTTCTGCATGAAGTGCTCATTTTGGCCTTCTCTCGCTGAGAAAACGCAATTTGTGACCTGGGACACAAAACAGCCATAACTTATGTTCAAAGTGAGTTTTCAGTCAAATTTCAACCTGAAAGCATAGAAAGATGCATAAACTTGAAGTTACAGCTTGATTTCAGTGAGTTTTCATCAAAATACAGGAGTTCTGCATGAAGTGTTCATTTTGGCCTTCTCTCGCTGAGAAAACACTATTTGTGACCTGTGATACAAAAAAGCCATAACTTTTGTTCAAAGTGAGTTTTCAGTCAAGTTTCAACCTGAAAGCATACAAAGATGTAAAAACTTGAAGTTACAGCTTGATTTCAGTGAGTTTTCATCAAAATACAGGAGTTCTGCATGAAGTGTTCATTTTGGCCTTCTCTCGCTGAGAAAACACTATTTGTGACCTGTGATACAAAAATGCCATAACTTTTGTTCAAAGTGAGTTTTCAGTCAAGTTTCAACCTGAAAGCATAGAAAGATGCATAAACTTGAAGTTACAGCTTGATTTCAGTGAGTTTTCATCAAAATACAGGAGTTCTGCATGAAGTGCTCATTTTGGCCTTCTCTCGCTGAGAAAACGCTATTTTTGACCTGCGACACAAAACAGCCATAACTTTTGTTCAAAGTGAGTTTTCAGTCAAATTTCAACCTGAAAGCATGGAAAGATGCATAAACTTGAAGTTACAGCTTGATTTCAGTGAGTTTTCATCAAAATACAGGAGTTCTGCATGAAGTGTTCATTTTGGCCTTCTCTCGCTGAGAAAACACTATTTGTGACCTGCGACAAAAAACAGCCATAACTTTTGTTCAAAGTGAGTTTTCAGTCAAGTTTCATCCTGAAAGCATAGAAAGATGCATAAACTTGAAGTTACAGCTTGATTTCAGTGAGTTTTCATCAAAACACAGGAGTTCTGCATGAAGTGTTCATTTTGGCCTTCTCTCGCTGAGAAAACACTATTTGTGACCTGTGATACAAAAATGCCATAACTTTTGTTCAAAGTGAGTTTTCAGTCAAGTTTCAACCTGAAAGCATAGAAAGATGCAAAAACTTGAAGTTACAGCTTGATTTCAGTGAGTTTTCATCAAAATACAGGAGTTCTGCATGAAGTGTTCATTTTGGCCTTCTCTCGCTGAGAAAACACTATTTGTGACCTGTGATACAAAAATGCCATAACTTTTGTTCAAAGTGAGTTTTCAGTCAAGTTTCAACCTGAAAGCATAGAAAGATGCATAAACTTGAAGTTACAGCTTGATTTCAGTGAGTTTTCATCAAAATACAGGAGTTCTGCATGAAGTGTTCATTTTGGCCTTCTCTCGCTGAGAAAACACTATTTGTGACCTGTGATACAAAAATGCCATAACTTTTGTTCAAAGTGAGTTTTAAGTCAAGTTTCATCCTGAAAGCATAGAAAGATGCATAAACTTGAAGTTACAGCTTGATTTCAGTGAGTTTTCATCAAAACACAGGAGTTCTGCATGAAGTGTTCATTTTGGCCTTCTCTCGCTGAGAAAACGCTATTTGTGACCTGCGACACAAAACAGCCATAACTTTTTTTCAAAGTGAGTTTTCAGTCAAGTTTAAACCTGAAAGCATAGAAAGATGCATAAACTTGAAGTTACAGCTTGATTTCAGTGAGTTTTCATCAAAATACAGGAGTTCTGCATGAAGTGTTCATTTTGGCCTTCTCTCGCTGAGAAAACACTATTTGTGACCTGTGATACAAAAAAGCCATAACTTTTGTTCAAAGTGAGTTTTCAGTCAAGTTTCAACCTGAAAGCATAGAAAGATGCAAAAACTTGAAGTTACAGCTTGATTTCAGTGAGTTTTCATCAAAATACAGGAGTTCTGCATGAAGTGTTCATTTTGGCCTTCTCTCGCTGAGAAAACACTATTTGTGACCTGTGATACAAAAATGCCATAACTTTTGTTCAAAGTGAGTTTTCAGTCAAGTTTCAACCTGAAAGCATAGAAAGATGCATAAACTTGAAGTTACAGCTTGATTTCAGTGAGTTTTCATCAAAATACAGGAGTTCTGCATGAAGTGCTCATTTTGGCCTTCTCTCGCTGAGAAAACGCAATTTGTGACCTGCGACACAAAACAGCCATAACTTTTGTTCAAAGTGAGTTTTCAGTCAAATTTCAACCTGAAAGCATAGAAAGCTGCATAAACTTGAAGTTACAGCTTGATTTCAGTGAGTTTTCATCAAAATACAGGAGTTCTGCATGAAGTGTTCATTTTGGCCTTCTCTCGCTGAGAAAACACTATTTGTGACCTGCGACAAAAAACAGCCATAACTTTTGTTCAAAGTGAGTTTTCAGTCAAGTTTCATCCTGAAAGCATAGAAAGATGCATAAACTTGAAGTTACAGCTTGATTTCAGTGAGTTTTCATCAAAACACAGGAGTTCTGCATGAAGTGTTCATTTTGGCCTTCTCTCGCTGAGAAAACACTATTTGTGACCTGTGATACAAAAATGCCATAACTTTTGTTCAAAGTGAGTTTTCAGTCAAGTTTCAACCTGAAAGCATAGAAAGATGCAAAAACTTGAAGTTACAGCTTGATTTCAGTGAGTTTTCATCAAAATACAGGAGTTCTGCATGAAGTGTTCATTTTGGCCTTCTCTCGCTGAGAAAACACTATTTGTGACCTGTGATACAAAAAAGCCATAACTTTTGTTCAAAGTGAGTTTTCAGTCAAGTTTCAACCTGAAAGCATAGAAAGATGCAAAAACTTGAAGTTACAGCTTGATTTCAGTGAGTTTTCATCAAAATACAGGAGTTCTGCATGAAGTGCTCATTTTGGCCTTCTCTCGCTGAGAAAACGCAATTTGTGACGTGCGACACAAAACAGCCATAACTTTTGTTCAAAGTGAGTTTTCAGTCAAGTTTCAACCTGAAAGCATAGAAAGATGCATAAACTTGAAGTTACAGCTTGATTTCAGTGAGTTTTCATCAAAATACAGGAGTTCTGCATGAAGTGTTCATTTTGGCCTTCTCTCGCTGAGAAAACACTATTTGTGACCTGTGATACAAAAATGCCATAACTTTTGTTCAAAGTGAGTTTTCAGTCAAGTTTCATCCTGAAAGCATAGAAAGATGCATAAACTTGAAGTTACAGCTTGATTTCAGTGAGTTTTCATCAAAACACAGGAGTTCTGCATGAAGTGTTCATTTTGGCCTTCTCTCGCTGAGAAAACACTATTTGTGACCTGTGATAAAAAAATGCCATAACTTTTGTTCAAAGTGAGTTTTCAGTCAAGTTTCAACCTGAAAGCATAGAAAGATGCAAAAACTTGAAGTTACAGCTTGATTTCAGTGAGTTTTCATCAAAATACAGGAGTTCTGCATGAAGTGTTCATTTTGGCCTTCTCTCGCTGAGAAAACACTATTTGTGACTTGTGATACAAAAATGCCATAACTTTTGTTCAAAGTGAGTTTTCAGTCAAGTTTCAACCTGAAAGCATAGAAAGATGCATAAACTTGAAGTTACAGCTTGATTTCAGTGAGTTTTCATCAAAATACAGGAGTTCTGCATGAAGTGCTCATTTTGGCCTTCTCTCGCTGAGAAAACGCAATTTGTGACCTGCGACACAAAACAGCCATAACTTTTGTTCAAAGTGAGTTTTCAGTCAAATTTCAACCTGAAAGCATAGAAAGATGCATAAACTTGAAGTTACAGCTTGATTTCAGTGAGTTTTCATCAAAATACAGGAGTTCTGCATGAAGTGTTCATTTTGGCCTTCTCTCGCTGAGAAAACACTATTTGTGACCTGCGACAAAAAACAGCCATAACTTTTGTTCAAAGTGAGTTTTCAGTCAAGTTTCATCCTGAAAGCATAGAAAGATGCATAAACTTGAAGTTACAGCTTGATTTCAGTGAGTTTTCATCAAAACACAGGAGTTCTGCATGAAGTGTTCATTTTGGCCTTCTCTCGCTGAGAAAACACTATTTGTGACCTGTGATACAAAAATGCCATAACTTTTGTTCAAAGTGAGTTTTCAGTCAAGTTTCAACCTGAAAGCATAGAAAGATGCAAAAACTTGAAGTTACAGCTTGATTTCAGTGAGTTTTCATCAAAATACAGGAGTTCTGCATGAAGTGTTCATTTTGGCCTTCTCTCGCTGAGAAAACACTATTTGTGACCTGTGATACAAAAAAGCCATAACTTTTGTTCAAAGTGAGTTTTCAGTCAAGTTTCAACCTGAAAGCATAGAAAGATGCAAAAACTTGAAGTTACAGCTTGATTTCAGTGAGTTTTCATCAAAATACAGGAGTTCTGCATGAAGTGCTCATTTTGGCCTTCTCTCGCTGAGAAAACGCAATTTGTGACGTGCGACACAAAACAGCCATAACTTTTGTTCAAAGTGAGTTTTCAGTCAAGTTTCAACCTGAAAGCATAGAAAGATGCATAAACTTGAAGTTACAGCTTGATTTCAGTGAGTTTTCATCAAAATACAGGAGTTCTGCATGAAGTGTTCATTTTGGCCTTCTCTCGCTGAGAAAACACTATTTGTGACCTGTGATACAAAAATGCCATAACTTTTGTTCAAAGTGAGTTTTCAGTCAAGTTTCATCCTGAAAGCATAGAAAGATGCATAAACTTGAAGTTACAGCTTGATTTCAGTGAGTTTTCATCAAAACACAGGAGTTCTGCATGAAGTGTTCATTTTGGCCTTCTCTCGCTGAGAAAACACTATTTGTGACCTGTGATAAAAAAATGCCATAACTTTTGTTCAAAGTGAGTTTTCAGTCAAGTTTCAACCTGAAAGCATAGAAAGATGCAAAAACTTGAAGTTACAGCTTGATTTCAGTGAGTTTTCATCAAAATACAGGAGTTCTGCATGAAGTGTTCATTTTGGCCTTCTCTCGCTGAGAAAACACTATTTGTGACTTGTGATACAAAAATGCCATAACTTTTGTTCAAAGTGAGTTTTCAGTCAAGTTTCAACCTGAAAGCATAGAAAGATGCATAAACTTGAAGTTACAGCTTGATTTCAGTGAGTTTTCATCAAAATACAGGAGTTCTGCATGAAGTGCTCATTTTGGCCTTCTCTCGCTGAGAAAACGCAATTTGTGACCTGCGACACAAAACAGCCATAACTTTTGTTCAAAGTGAGTTTTCAGTCAAATTTCAACCTGAAAGCATAGAAAGATGCATAAACTTGAAGTTACAGCTTGATTTCAGTGAGTTTTCATCAAAATACAGGAGTTCTGCATGAAGTGTTCATTTTGGCCTTCTCTCGCTGAGAAAACACTATTTGTGACCTGCGACAAAAAACAGCCATAACTTTTGTTCAAAGTGAGTTTTCAGTCAAGTTTCATCCTGAAAGCATAGAAAGATGCATAAACTTGAAGTTACAGCTTGATTTCAGTGAGTTTTCATCAAAACACAGGAGTTCTGCATGAAGTGTTCATTTTGGCCTTCTCTCGCTGAGAAAACACTATTTGTGACCTGTGATACAAAAATGCCATAACTTTTGTTCAAAGTGAGTTTTCAGTCAAGTTTCAACCTGAAAGCATAGAAAGATGCAAAAACTTGAAGTTACAGCTTGATTTCAGTGAGTTTTCATCAAAATACAGGAGTTCTGCATGAAGTGTTCATTTTGGCCTTCTCTCGCTGAGAAAACACTATTTGTGACCTGTGATACAAAAAAGCCATAACTTTTGTTCAAAGTGAGTTTTCAGTCAAGTTTCAACCTGAAAGCATAGAAAGATGCAAAAACTTGAAGTTACAGCTTGATTTCAGTGAGTTTTCATCAAAATACAGGAGTTCTGCATGAAGTGCTCATTTTGGCCTTCTCTCGCTGAGAAAACGCTATTTGTGACCTGCGACACAAAACAGCCATAACTTTTGTTCAAAGTGAGTTTTCAGTCAAATTTCAACCTGAAAGCATAGAAAGATGCATAAACTTGAAGTTACAGCTTGATTTCAGTGAGTTTTCATCAAAATACAGGAGTTCTGCATGAAGTGTTCATTTTGGCCTTCTCTCGCTGAGAAAACACTATTTGTGACCTGTGATACAAAAATGCCATAACTTTTGTTCAAAGTGAGTTTTCAGTCAAGTTTCATCCTGAAAGCATAGAAAGATGCATAAACTTGAAGTTACAGCTTGATTTCAGTGAGTTTTCATCAAAATACAGGAGTTCTGCATGAAGTGTTCATTTTGGCCTTCTCTCGCTGAGAAAACGCTATTTGTGACCTGCGACACAAAACAGCCATAACTTTTGTTCAAAGTGAGTTTTCAGTCACGTTTCAACCTGAAAGCATAGAAAGATGCATAAACTTGAAGTTACAGCTTGATTTCAGTGAGTTTTCATCAAAATACAGGAGTTCTGCATGAAGTGTTCATTTTGGCCTTCTCTCGCTGAGAAAACACTATTTGTGACCTGTGATACAAAAATGCCATAACTTTTGTTCAAAGTGAGTTTTTAGTCAAGTTTCAACCTGAAAGCATAGAAAGATGCAAAAACTTGAAGTTACAGCTTGATTTCAGTGAGTTTTCATCAAAATACAGGAGTTCTGCATGAAGTGTTCATTTTGGCCTTCTCTCGCTGAGAAAACACTATTTGTGACCTGTGATAAAAAAATTCCATAACTTTTGTTCAAAGTGAGTTTTCAGTCAAGTTTCAACCTGAAAGCATAGAAAGATGCATAAACTTGAAGTTACAGCTTGATTTCAGTGAGTTTTCATCAAAATACAGGAGTTCTGCATGAAGTGTTCATTTTGGCCTTCTCTCGCTGAGAAAACACTATTTGTGACCTGTGATACAAAAATGCCATAACTTTTGTTCAAAGTGAGTTTTAAGTCAAGTTTCATCCTGAAAGCATAGAAAGATGCATAAACTTGAAGTTACAGCTTGATTTCAGTGAGTTTTCATCAAAACACAGGAGTTCTGCATGAAGTGTTCATTTTGGCCTTCTCTCGCTGAGAAAACGCTATTTGTGACCTGCGACACAAAACAGCCATAACTTTTTTTCAAAGTGAGTTTTCATTCAAGTTTAAACCTGAAAGCATAGAAAGATGCATAAACTTGAAGTTACAGCTTGATTTCAGTGAGTTTTCATCAAAATACAGGATTTCTGCATGAAGTGTTCATTTTGGCCTTCTCTCGCTGAGAAAACACTATTTGTGACCTGTGATACAAAAAAGCCATAACTTTTGTCCAAAGTGAGTTTTCAGTCAAGTTTCAACCTGAAAGCATAGAAAGATGCAAAAACTTGAAGTTACAGCTTGATTTCAGTGAGTTTTCATCAAAATACAGGAGTTCTGCATGAAGTGTTCATTTTGGCCTTCTCTCGCTGAGAAAACACTATTTGTGACCTGTGATACAAAAATGCCATAACTTTTGTTCAAAGTGAGTTTTCAGTCAAGTTTCAACCTGAAAGCATAGAAAGATGCATAAACTTGAAGTTACAGCTTGATTTCAGTGAGTTTTCATCAAAATACAGGAGTTCTGCATGAAGTGTTCATTTTGGCCTTCTCTCGCTGAGAAAACGCAATTTGTGACCTGCGACACAAAACAGCCATAACTTTTGTTCAAAGTGAGGTTTCAGTCAAATTTCAACCTGAAAGCATAGAAAGATGCATAAACTTGAAGTTACAGCTTGATTTCAGTGAGTTTTCATCAAAATACAGGAGTTCTGCATGAAGTGTTCATTTTGGCCTTCTCTCGCTGAGAAAACACTATTTGTGACCTGTGATACAAAAATGCCATAACTTTTGTTCAAAGTGAGTTTTCAGTCAAGTTTCAACCTGAAAGCATAGAAAGATGCAAAAACTTGAAGTTACAGCTTGATTTCAGTGAGTTTTCATCAAAATACAGGAGTTCTGCATGAAGTGTTCATTTTGGCCTTCTCTCGCTGAGAAAACACTATTTGTGACCTGTGATACAAAAATGCCATAACTTTTTTTCAAAGTGAGTTTTCAGTCAAGTTTCATCCTGAAAGCATAGAAAGATGCATAAACTTGAAGTTACAGCTTGATTTCAGTGAGTTTTCATCAAAATACAGGAGTTCTGCATGAAGTGCTCATTTTGGCCTTCTCTCGCTGAGAAAACGCTATTTGTGACCTGCGACACAAAACAGCCATAACTTTTGTTCAAAGTGAGTTTTCAGTCAAATTTCAACCTGAAAGCATAGAAAGATGCATAAACTTGAAGTTACAGCTTGATTTCAGTGAGTTTTCATCAAAATACAGGAGTTCTGCATGAAGTGTTCATTTTGGCCTTCTCTCGCTGAGAAAACACTATTTGTGACCTGCGACAAAAAACAGCCATAACTTTTGTTCAAAGTGAGTTTTCAGTCAAGTTTCATCCTGAAAGCATAGAAAGATGCATAAACTTGAAGTTACAGCTTGATTTCAGTGAGTTTTCATCAAAACACAGGAGTTCTGCATGAAGTGTTCATTTTGGCCTTCTCTCGCTGAGAAAACACTATTTGTGACCTGTGATACAAAAATGCCATAACTTTTGTTCAAAGTGAGTTTTCAGTCAAGTTTCAACCTGAAAGCATAGAAAGATGCATAAACTTGAAGTTACAGCTTGATTTCAGTGAGTTTTCATCAAAATACAGGAGTTCTGCATGAAGTGTTCATTTTGGCCTTCTCTCGCTGAGAAAATACTATTTGTGACCTGTGATACAAAAATGCCATAACTTTTGTTCAAAGTGAGTTTTCAGTCAAGTTTCAACCTGAAAGCATAGAAAGATGCATAAACTTGAAGTTACAGCTTGATTTCAGTGAGTTTTCATCAAAATACAGGAGTTCTGCATGAAGTGTTCATTTTGGCCTTCTCTCGCTGAGAAAACACTATTTGTGACCTGTGATACAAAAATGCCATAACTTTTGTTCAAAGTGAGTTTTAAGTCAAGTTTCATCCTGAACGCATAGAAAGATGCATAAACTTGAAGTTACAATTTGATTTCAGTGAGTTTTCATCAAAATACAGGAGTTCTGCATGAAGTGCTCATTTTGGCCTTCTCTCGCTGAGAAAACGCTATTTGTGACCTGCGACACAAAACAGCCATAACTTTTGTTCAAAGTGAGTTTTCAGTCAAATTTCAACCTGAAAGCATAGAAAGATGCATAAACTTGAAGTTACAGCTTGATTTCAGTGAGTTTTCATCAAAACACAGGAGTTCTGCATGAAGTGTTCATTTTGGCCTTCTCTCGCTGAGAAAACGCTATTTGTGACCTGCGACACAAAACAGCCATAACTTTTTTTCAAAGTGAGTTTTCAGTCAAGTTTCAACCTGAAAGCATAGAAAGATGCATAAATTTGAAGTTACAGCTTGATTTCAGTGAGTTTTCATCAAAATACAGGAGTTCTGCATGAAGTGTTCATTTTGGCCTTCTCTCGCTGAGAAAACACTATTTGTGACCTGTGATACAAAAATGCCATAACTTTTGTTCAAAGTGAGTTTTCAGTCAAGTTTCATCCTGAAAGCATAGAAAGATGCATAAACTTGAAGTTACAGCTTGATTTCAGTGAGTTTTCATCAAAATACAGGAGTTCTGCATGAAGTGCTCATTTTGGCCTTCTCTCGCTGAGAAAACGCTATTTGTGACCTGTGATACAAAAATGCCATAACTTTTGTTCAAAGTGAGTTTTCAGTCAAGTTTCATCCTGAAAGCATAGAAAGATGCATAAACTTGAAGTTACAGCTTGATTTCAGTGAGTTTTCATCAAAATACAGGAGTTCTGCATGAAGTGCTCATTTTGGCCTTCTCTCGCTGAGAAAACGCTATTTGTGACCTGCGACACAAAACAGCCATAACTTTTGTTCAAAGTGAGTTTTCAGTCAAATTTCAACCTGAAAGCATAGAAAGATGCATAAACTTGAAGTTACAGCTTGATTTCAGTGAGTTTTCATCAAAATACAGGAGTTCTGCATGAAGTGTTCATTTTGGCCTTCTCTCGCTGAGAAAACACTATTTGTGACCTGTGATACAAAAATGCCATAACTTTTGTTCAAAGTGAGTTTTCAGTCAAGTTTAAACCTGAAAGCATAGAAAGATGCATAAACTTGAAGTTACAGCTTGATTTCAGTGAGTTTTCATCAAAATACAGGAGTTCTGCATGAAGTGTTTATTTTGGCCTTCTCTCGCTGAGAAAACACTATTTGTGACCTGTGATACAAAAATGCCATAACTTTTGTTCAAAGTGAGTTTTAAGTCAAGTTTCATCCTGAAAGCATAGAAAGATGCATAAACTTGAAGTTACAGCTTGATTTCAGTGAGTTTTCATCAAAACACAGGAGTTCTGCATGAAGTGTTCATTTTGGCCTTCTCTCGCTGAGAAAACGCTATTTGTGACCTGCGACACAAAACAGCCATAACTTTTTTTCAAAGTGAGTTTTCAGTCAAGTTTCATCCTGAAAGCATAGAAAGATGCATAAACTTGAAGTTACAGCTTGATTTCAGTGAGTTTTCATCAAAATACAGGAGTTCTGCATGAAGTGTTCATTTTGGCCTTCTCTCGCTGAGAACACGCTATTTGTGACCTGCGACACAAAAAAGCCATAACTTTTGTTCATAGTGAGTTTTCAGTCAAGTTTCAACCTGAAAGCATAGAAAGATGCATAAACTTGAAGTTACAGCTTGATTTCAGTGAGTTTTCATCAAAATACAGGAGTTCTGCATGAAGTGTTCATTTTGGCCTTCTCTCGCTGAGAAAACACTATTTGTGACATGTCATACAAAAATGCCATAACTTTTGTTCCAAGTGAGTTTTCAGTCAAGTTTCAACCTGAAAGCATAGAAAGATGCATAAATTTGAAGTTACAGCTTGATTTCAGTGAGTTTTCATCAAAATACAGGAGTTCTGCATGAAGTGTTCATTTTGGCCTTCTCTCGCTGAGAAAACACTATTTGTGACCTGTGATACAAAAATGCCATAACTTTTGTTCCAAGTGAGTTTTCAGTCAAGTTTCAACCTGAATGCATAGAAAGATGCATGAACTTGAAGTTACAGCTTGATTTCAGTGAGTTTTCATCAAAATACAGGAGTTCTGCATGAAGTGCTCATTTTGGCCTTCTCTCGCTGAGAAAACGCTATTTGTGACCTGCGACACAAAACAGCCATAACTTTTTTTCAAAGTGAGTTTTCAGTCAAGTTTCCACCTGAAAGCATAGAAAGATGCATAAACTTGAAGTTACAGCTTGATTTCAGTGAGTTTTCATCAAAATACAGGAGTTCTGCATGAAGTGTTCATTTTGGCCTTCTCTCGCT
This sequence comes from Aulostomus chinensis, assembly GCF_037954235.1. Taxonomy (NCBI): domain Eukaryota; kingdom Metazoa; phylum Chordata; class Actinopteri; order Syngnathiformes; family Aulostomidae; genus Aulostomus; species Aulostomus chinensis. The sequence continues at coordinate 16,196,675 of NC_141335.1, read as the reverse complement.
AAGAAAACAATATTTGTGACCTGTGGTACAAAAATGCCATAACTTTTGTTCAAAGTGAGTTTTCAGTCAAGTTTCATCCTGAAAGCATAGAAAGATGCATAAACTTGAAGTTAAAGCTTGATTTCAGTGAGTTTTCATCAAAATACAGGAGTTCTGCATGAAGTGTTCATTTTGGCCTTCTCTCGCTGAGAAAACACTATTTGTGACCTGTGATACAAAAATGCCATAACTTTTCTTCAAATTGAGTTTTCAGTCAAGTTTCAACCTGAAAGCATAGAAAGATGCATAAACTTGAAGTTACAGCTTGATTTCAGTGAGTTTTCATCAAAATACAGGAGTTCTGCATGAAGTGTTCATTTTGGCCTTCTCTCGCTGAGAAAACGCTATTTGTGACCTGCGACACAAAACAGCCATAACTTTTGTTCAAAGTGAGTTTTCAGTCAAATTTCAACCTGAAAGCATAGAAAGATGCATAAACTTGAAGTTACAGCTTGATTTCAGTGAGTTTTCATCAAAATACAGGAGTTCTGCATGAAGTGTTCATTTTGGCCTTCTCTCGCTGAGAAAACGCTATTTGTGACCTGTGATAAAAAAATGCCATAACTTTTTTTCAAAGTGAGTTTTCAGTCAAGTTTCATCCTGAAAGCATAGAAAGATGCATAAACTTGAAGTTACAGCTTGATTTCAGTGAGTTTTCATCAAAATACAGGAGTTCTGCATGAAGTGTTCATTTTGGCCTTCTCTCGCTGAGAAAACGCTATTTGTGACCTGCGACACAAAAATGCTATAACTTTTGTTCAAAGTGAGTTTTCAGTCAAGTTTCAACCTGAAAGCATAGAAAGATGCATAAACTTGAAGTTACAGCTTGATTTCAGTGAGTTTTCATCAAAATACAGGAGTTCTGCATGAAGTGTTCATTTTGGCCTTCTCTCGCTGAGAAAACGCTATTTGTGACCTGCGACACAAAACAGCCATAACTTTTGTTCAAAGTGAGTTTTCAGTCAAATTTCAACCTGAAAGCATAGAAAGATGCATAAACTTGAAGTTACAGCTTGATTTCAGTGAGTTTTCATCAAAATACAGCAGTTCTGCATGAAGTGTTCATTTTGGCCTTCTCTCGCTGAGAAAACACTATTTGTGACCTGTGATAAAAAAAAGCCATAACTTTTGTTCAAAGTGAGTTTTCAGTCAAGTTTCATCCTGAAAGCATAGAAAGATGCATAAACTTGAAGTTACAGCTTGATTTCAGTGAGTTTTCATCAAAATACAGGAGTTCTGCATGAAGTGTTCATTTTGGCCTTCTCTCGCTGAGAAAACACTATTTGTGACCTGCGACACAAAAATGCTATAACTTTTGTTCAAAGTGAGTTTTCAGTCAAGTTTCAACCTGAAAGCATAGAAAGATGCATAAACTTGAAGTTACAGCTTGATTTCAGTGAGTTTTCATCAAAATACAGCAGTTCTGCATGAAGTGTTCATTTTGGCCTTCTCTCGCTGAGAAAACACTATTTGTGACCTGTGATACAAAAATGCCATAACTTTTGTTCAAAGTGAGTTTTCAGTCAAGTTTCCACCTGAAAGCATAGAAAGATGCAAAAACTTGAAGTTACAGCTTGATTTCAGTGAGTTTTCATCAAAATACAGGAGTTCTGCATGAAGTGTTCATTTTGGCCTTCTCTCGCTGAGAAAACACTATTTGTGACCTGTGATACAAAAATGCCATAACTTTTGTTCAAAGTGAGTTTTAAGTCAAGTTTCATCCTGAAAGCATAGAAAGATGCATAAACTTGAAGTTACAGCTTGATTTCAGTGAGTTTTCATCAAAACACAGGAGTTCTGCATGAAGTGTTCATTTTGGCCTTCTCTCGCTGAGAAAACGCTATTTGTGACCTGCGACACAAAACAGCCATAACTTTTTTTCAAAGTGAGTTTTCAGTCAAGTTTCAACCTGAAAGCATAGAAAGATGCATAAATTTGAAGTTACAGCTTGATTTCAGTGAGTTTTCATCAAAATACAGGAGTTCTGCATGAAGTGTTCATTTTGGCCTTCTCTCGCTGAGAAAACACTATTTGTGACCTGTGATACAAAAATGCCATAACTTTTGTTCAAAGTGAGTTTTCAGTCAAGTTTCAACCTGAAAGCATAGAAAGATGCATGAACTTGAAGTTACAGCTTGATTTCAGTGAGTTTTCATCAAAATACAGGAGTTCTGCATGAAGTGCTCATTTTGGCCTTCTCTCGCTGAGAAAACGCTATTTGTGACCTGCGACACAAAACAGCCATAACTTTTTTTCAAAGTGAGTTTTCAGTCAAGTTTCCACCTGAAAGCATAGAAAGATGCATAAACTTGAAGTTACAGCTTGATTTCAGTGAGTTTTCATCAAAATACAGGAGTTCTGCATGAAGTGTTCATTTTGGCCTTCTCTCGCTAAGAAAACACTATTTGTGACCTGTGGTACAAAAATGCCATAACTTTTGTTCAAAGTGAGTTTTCAGTCAAGTTTCATCCTGAAAGCATAGAAAGATGCATAAACTTGAAGTTAAAGCTTGATTTCAGTGAGTTTTCATCAAAATACAGGAGTTCTGCATGAAGTGTTCATTTTGGCCTTCTCTCGCTGAGAAAACACTATTTGTGACCTGTGATACAAAAATGCCATAACTTTTCTTCAAATTGAGTTTTCAGTCAAGTTTCAACCTGAAAGCATAGAAAGATGCATAAACTTGAAGTTACAGCTTGATTTCAGTGAGTTTTCATCAAAATACAGGAGTTCTGCATGAAGTGTTCATTTTGGCCTTCTCTCGCTGAGAAAACGCTATTTGTGACCTGCGACACAAAACAGCCATAACTTTTGTTCAAAGTGAGTTTTCAGTCAAATTTCAACCTGAAAGCATAGAAAGATGCATAAACTTGAAGTTACAGCTTGATTTCAGTGAGTTTTCATCAAAATACAGGAGTTCTGCATGAAGTGTTCATTTTGGCCTTCTCTCGCTGAGAAAACGCTATTTGTGACCTGTGATAAAAAAATGCCATAACTTTTTTTCAAAGTGAGTTTTCAGTCAAGTTTCATCCTGAAAGCATAGAAAGATGCATAAACTTGAAGTTACAGCTTGATTTCAGTGAGTTTTCATCAAAATACAGGAGTTCTGCATGAAGTGTTCATTTTGGCCTTCTCTCGCTGAGAAAACGCTATTTGTGACCTGCGACACAAAAATGCTATAACTTTTGTTCAAAGTGAGTTTTCAGTCAAGTTTCAACCTGAAAGCATAGAAAGATGCATAAACTTGAAGTTACAGCTTGATTTCAGTGAGTTTTCATCAAAATACAGGAGTTCTGCATGAAGTGCTCATTTTGGCCTTCTCTCGCTGAGAAAACGCTATTTGTGACCTGCGACACAAAACAGCCATAACTTTTGTTCAAAGTGAGTTTTCAGTCAAATTTCAACCTGAAAGCATAGAAAGATGCATAAACTTGAAGTTACAGCTTGATTTCAGTGAGTTTTCATCAAAATACAGCAGTTCTGCATGAAGTGTTCATTTTGGCCTTCTCTCGCTGAGAAAACACTATTTGTGACCTGTGATACAAAAATGCGATAACTTTTGTTCAAAGTGAGTTTTCAGTCAAGTTTCATCCTGAAAGCATAGAAAGATGCATAAACTTGAAGTTACAGCTTGATTTCAGTGAGTTTTCATCAAAATACAGGAGTTCTGCATGAAGTGTTCATTTTGGCCTTCTCTCGCTGAGAAAACACTATTTGTGACCTGCGACACAAAAATGCTATAACTTTTGTTCAAAGTGAGTTTTCAGTCAAGTTTCAACCTGAAAGCATAGAAAGATGCATAAACTTGAAGTTACAGCTTGATTTCAGTGAGTTTTCATCAAAATACAGGAGTTGTGCATGAAGTGTTCATTTTGGCCTTCTCTCGCTGAGAAAACACTATTTGTGACCTGTGACACAAAAATGCCATAACTTTTGTTCAAAGTGAGTTTTCAGTCAAGTTTCAACCTGAAAGCATAGAAAGATGCATAAACTTGAAGTTACAGCTTGATTTCAGTGAGTTTTCATCAAAATACAGGAGTTCTGCATGAAGTGTTCATTTTGGCCTTCTCTCGCTGAGAAAACACTATTTGTGACCTGTGATACAAAAATGCCATAACTTTTGTTCAAAGTGAGTTTTCAGTCAAGTTTCAACCTGAAAGCATAGAAAGATGCAAAAACTTGAAGTTACAGCTTGATTTCAGTGAGTTTTCATCAAAATACAGGAGTTCTGCATGAAGTGTTCATTTTGGCCTTCTCTCGCTGAGAAAACACTATTTGTGACCTGTGATACAAAAATGCCATAACTTTTGTTCAAAGTGAGTTTTCAGTCAAGTTTCAACCTGAAAGCATAGAAAGATGCAAAAACTTGAAGTTACAGCTTGATTTTCAGTGAGTTTTCATCAAAATACAGGAGTTCTGCATGAAGTGTTCATTTTGGCCTTCTCTCGCTGAGAAAACACTATTTGTGACCTGTGATAAAAAAATGCCATAACTTTTGTTCAAAGTGAGTTTTCAGTCAAGTTTCCACCTGAAAGCATAGAAAGATGCATAAACTTGAAGTTACAGCTTGATTTCAGTGAGTTTTCATCAAAATACAGGAGTTCTGCATGAAGTGTTCATTTTGGCCTTCTCTCGCTAAGAAAACACTATTTGTGACCTGTGATACAAAAATGCCATAACTTTTGTTCAAAGTGAGTTTTCAGTCAAGTTTCATCCTGAAAGCATAGAAAGATGCATAAACTTGAAGTTACAGCTTGATTTCAGTGAGTTTTCATCAAAATACAGGAGTTCTGCATGAAGTGTTCATTTTGGCCTTCTCTCGCTGAGAAAACACTATTTGTGACCTGTGATACAAAAATGCCATAACTTTTGTTCAAAGTGAGTTTTCAGTCAAGTTTCAACCTGAAAGCATAGAAAGATGCATAAACTTGAAGTTACAGCTTGATTTCAGTGAGTTTTCATCAAAATACAGGAGTTCTGCATGAAGTGCTCATTTTGGCCTTCTCTCGCTGAGAAAACGCAATTTGTGACCTGCGACACAAAACAGCCATAACTTTTGTTCAAAGTGAGGTTTCAGTCAAATTTCAACCTGAAAGCATAGAAAGATGCATAAACTTGAAGTTACAGCTTGATTTCAGTGAGTTTTCATCAAAATACAGGAGTTCTGCATGAAGTGTTCATTTTGGCCTTCTCTCGCTGAGAAAACACTATTTGTGACCTGTGATACAAAAATGCCATAACTTTTGTTCAAAGTGAGTTTTCAGTCAAGTTTCAACCTGAAAGCATACAAAGATGCAAAAACTTTAAGTTACAGCTTGATTTCAGTGAGTTTTCATCAAAATACAGGAGTTCTGCATGAAGTGTTCATTTTGGCCTTCTCTCGCTGAGAAAACACTATTTGTGACCTGTGATACAAAAATGCCATAACTTTTGTTCAAAGTGAGTTTTCAGTCAAGTTTCAACCTGAAAGCATAAAAGATGCAAAAACTTGAAGTTACAGCTTGATTTCAGTGAGTTTTCATCAAAATACAGGAGTTCTGCATGAAGTGTTCATTTTGGCCTTCTCTCGCTGAGAAAACACTATTTGTGACCTGTGATACAAAAATGCCATAACTTTTGTTCAAAGTGAGTTTTAAGTCAAGTTTCATCCTGAAAGCATAGAAAGATGCATAAACTTGAAGTTACAGCTTGATTTCAGTGAGTTTTCATCAAAACACAGGAGTTCTGCATGAAGTGTTCATTTTGGCCTTCTCTCGCTGAGAAAACACTATTTGTGACCTGTGATACAAAAATGCCATAACTTTTGTTCAAAGTGAGTTTTCAGTCAAGTTTCAACCTGAAAGCATAGAAAGATGCATAAAATTGAAGTTACAGCTTGATTTCAGTGAGTTTTCATCAAAATACAGGAGTTCTGCATGAAGTGTTCATTTTGGCCTTCTCTCGCTGAGAAAACGCTATTTGTGACCTGCGAAACAAAACAGCCATAACTTTTGTTCAAAGTGAGTTTTCAGTCAAGTTTCAACCTGAAAGCATAGAAAGATGCATAAACTTGAAGTTACAGCTTGATTTCAGTGAGTTTTCATCAAAATACAGGAGTTCTGCATGAAGTGTTCATTTTGGCCTTCTCTCGCTGAGAAAATACTATTTGTGACCTCTGATACAAAAATGCCATAACTTTTGTTCAAAGTGAGTTTTCAGTCAAGTTTCAACCTGAAAGCATAGAAAGATGCATAAACTTGAAGTTACAGCTTGATTTCAGTGAGTTTTCATCAAAATACAGGAGTTCTGCATGAAGTGTTCATTTTGGCCTTCTCTCGCTGAGAAAACACTATTTGTGACCTGTGATACAAAAATGCCATAACTTTTGTTCAAAGTGAGTTTTAAGTCAAGTTTCATCCTGAAAGCATAGAAAGATGCATAAACTTGAAGTTACAGCTTGATTTCAGTGAGTTTTCATCAAAATACAGGAGTTCTGCATGAAGTGCTCATTTTGGCCTTCTCTCGCTGAGAAAACGCTATTTGTGACCTGCGACACAAAATAGCCATAACTTTTGTTCAAAGTGAGTTTTCAGTCAAATTTCAACCTGAAAGCATAGAAAGATGCATAAACTTGAAGTTACAGCTTGATTTCAGTGAGTTTTCATCAAAATACAGGAGTTCTGCATGAAGTGCTCATTTTGGCCTTCTCTCGCTGAGAAAACGCTATTTGTGACGTGCGACACAAAACAGCCATAACTTTTGTTCAAAGTGAGTTTTCAGTCAAATTTCAACCTGAAAGCATAGAAAGATGCATAAACTTGAAGTTACAGCTTGATTTCAGTGAGTTTTCATCAAAATACAGGAGTTCTGCATGAAGTGTTCATTTTGGCCTTCTCTCGCTGAGAAAACACTATTTGTGACCTGTGATACAAAAATGCCATAACTTTTGTTCAAAGTGAGTTTTCAGTCAAGTTTAAACCTGAAAGCATAGAAAGATGCATAAACTTGAAGTTACAGCTTGATTTCAGTGAGTTTTCATCAAAATACAGGAGTTCTGCATGAAGTGTTTATTTTGGCCTTCTCTCGCTGAGAAAACACTATTTGTGACCTGTGATACAAAAAATGCCATAACTTTTGTTCAAAGTGAGTTTTAAGTCAAGTTTCATCCTGAAAGCATAGAAAGATGCATAAACTTGAAGTTACAGCTTGATTTCAGTGAGTTTTCATCAAAACACAGGAGTTCTGCATGAAGTGTTCATTTTGGCCTTCTCTCGCTGAGAAAAGGCTATTTGTGACCTGCGACACAAAACAGCCATAACTTTTTTTCAAAGTGAGTTTTCAGTCAAGTTTCATCCTGAAAGCATAGAAAGATGCATAAACTTGAAGTTACAGCTTGATTTCAGTGAGTTTTCATCAAAATACAGGAGTTCTGCATGAAGTGTTCATTTTGGCCTTCTCTCGCTGAGAACACGCTATTTGTGACCTGCGACACAAAAAAGCCATAACTTTTGTTCATAGTGAGTTTTCAGTCAAGTTTCAACCTGAAAGCATAGAAAGATGCATAAACTTGAAGTTACAGCTTGATTTCAGTGAGTTTTCATCAAAATACAGGAGTTCTGCATGAAGTGTTCATTTTGGCCTTCTCTCGCTGAGAAAACACTATTTGTGACCTGTCATACAAAAATGCCATAACTTTTGTTCCACGTGAGTTTTCAGTCAAGTTTCAACCTGAAAGCATAGAAAGATGCATAAATTTGAAGTTACAGCTTGATTTCAGTGAGTTTTCATCAAAATACAGGAGTTCTGCATGAAGTGTTCATTTTGGCCTTCTCTCGCTGAGAAAACACTATTTGTGACCTGCGACACAAAAATGCCATAACTTTTGTTCCAAGTGAGTTTTCAGTCAAGTTTCAACCTGAAAGCATAGAAAGATGCATGAACTTGAAGTTACAGCTTGATTTCAGTGAGTTTTCATCAAAATACAGGAGTTCTGCATGAAGTGCTCATTTTGGTCTTCTCTCGCTGAGAAAACGCTATTTGTGACCTGCGACACAAAACAGCCATAACTTTTTTTCAAAGTGAGTTTTCAGTCAAGTTTCCACCTGAAAGCATAGAAAGATGCATAAACTTGAAGTTACAGCTTGATTTCAGTGAGTTTTCATCAAAATACAGGAGTTCTGCATGAAGTGTTCATTTTGGCCTTCTCTCGCTAAGAAAACACTATTTGTGACCTGTGGTACAAAAATGCCATAACTTTTGTTCAAAGTGAGTTTTCAGTCAAGTTTCATCCTGAAAGCATAGAAAGATGCATAAACTTGAAGTTAAAGCTTGATTTCAGTGAGTTTTCATCAAAATACAGGAGTTCTGCATGAAGTGTTCATTTTGGCCTTCTCTCGCTGAGAAAACACTATTTGTGACCTGTGATACAAAAATGCCATAACTTTTCTTCAAATTGAGTTTTCAGTCAAGTTTCAACCTGAAAGCATAGAAGGATGCATAAACTTGAAGTTACAGCTTGATTTCAGTGAGTTTTCATCAAAATACAGGAGTTCTGCATGAAGTGCTCATTTTGGCCTTCTCTCGCTGAGAAAACGCTATTTGTGACCTGCGACACAAAACAGCCATAACTTTTGTTCAAAGTGAGTTTTCAGTCAAATTTCAACCTGAAAGCATAGAAAGATGCATAAACTTGAAGTTACAGCTTGATTTCAGTGAGTTTTCATCAAAATACAGGAGTTCTGCATGAAGTGCTCATTTTGGCCTTCTCTCGCTGAGAAAACGCTATTTGTGACCTGCGACACAAAACAGCCATAACTTTTGTTCAAAGTGAGTTTTCAGTCAAATTTCAACCTGAAAGCATAGAAAGATGCATAAACTTGAAGTTACAGCTTGATTTCAGTGAGTTTTCATCAAAATACAGGAGTTCTGCATGAAGTGTTCATTTTGGCCTTCTCTCGCTGAGAAAACACTATTTGTGACCTGTGATACAAAAATGCCATAACTTTTGTTCAAAGTGAGTTTTCAGTCAAGTTTAAACCTGAAAGCATAGAAAGATGCATAAACTTGAAGTTACAGCTTGATTTCAGTGAGTTTTCATCAAAATACAGGAGTTCTGCATGAAGTGTTTATTTTGGCCTTCTCTCGCTGAGAAAACACTATTTGTGACCTGTGATACAAAAAATGCCATAACTTTTGTTCAAAGTGAGTTTTAAGTCAAGTTTCATCCTGAAAGCATAGAAAGATGCATAAACTTGAAGTTACAGCTTGATTTCAGTGAGTTTTCATCAAAACACAGGAGTTCTGCATGAAGTGTTCATTTTGGCCTTCTCTCGCTGAGAAAAGGCTATTTGTGACCTGCGACACAAAACAGCCATAACTTTTTTTCAAAGTGAGTTTTCAGTCAAGTTTCATCCTGAAAGCATAGAAAGATGCATAAACTTGAAGTTACAGCTTGATTTCAGTGAGTTTTCATCAAAATACAGGAGTTCTGCATGAAGTGTTCATTTTGGCCTTCTCTCGCTGAGAACACGCTATTTGTGACCTGCGACACAAAAAAGCCATAACTTTTGTTCATAGTGAGTTTTCAGTCAAGTTTCAACCTGAAAGCATAGAAAGATGCATAAACTTGAAGTTACAGCTTGATTTCAGTGAGTTTTCATCAAAATACAGGAGTTCTGCATGAAGTGTTCATTTTGGCCTTCTCTCGCTGAGAAAACACTATTTGTGACCTGTCATACAAAAATGCCATAACTTTTGTTCCACGTGAGTTTTCAGTCAAGTTTCAACCTGAAAGCATAGAAAGATGCATAAATTTGAAGTTACAGCTTGATTTCAGTGAGTTTTCATCAAAATACAGGAGTTCTGCATGAAGTGTTCATTTTGGCCTTCTCTCGCTGAGAAAACACTATTTGTGACCTGCGACACAAAAATGCCATAACTTTTGTTCCAAGTGAGTTTTCAGTCAAGTTTCAACCTGAAAGCATAGAAAGATGCATGAACTTGAAGTTACAGCTTGATTTCAGTGAGTTTTCATCAAAATACAGGAGTTCTGCATGAAGTGCTCATTTTGGTCTTCTCTCGCTGAGAAAACGCTATTTGTGACCTGCGACACAAAACAGCCATAACTTTTTTTCAAAGTGAGTTTTCAGTCAAGTTTCCACCTGAAAGCATAGAAAGATGCATAAACTTGAAGTTACAGCTTGATTTCAGTGAGTTTTCATCAAAATACAGGAGTTCTGCATGAAGTGTTCATTTTGGCCTTCTCTCGCTAAGAAAACACTATTTGTGACCTGTGGTACAAAAATGCCATAACTTTTGTTCAAAGTGAGTTTTCAGTCAAGTTTCATCCTGAAAGCATAGAAAGATGCATAAACTTGAAGTTAAAGCTTGATTTCACTGAGTTTTCATCAAAATACAGGAGTTCTGCATGAAGTGTTCATTTTGGCCTTCTCTCGCTGAGAAAACACTATTTGTGACCTGTGATACAAAAATGCCATAACTTTTCTTCAAATTGAGTTTTCAGTCAAGTTTCAACCTGAAAGCATAGAAGGATGCATAAACTTGAAGTTACAGCTTGATTTCAGTGAGTTTTCATCAAAATACAGGAGTTCTGCATGAAGTGCTCATTTTGGCCTTCTCTCGCTGAGAAAACGCTATTTGTGACCTGCGACACAAAACAGCCATAACTTTTGTTCAAAGTGAGTTTTCAGTCAAATTTCAACCTGAAAGCATAGAAAGATGCATAAACTTGAAGTTACAGCTTGATTTCAGTGAGTTTTCATCAAAATACAGGAGTTCTGCATGAAGTGCTCATTTTGGTCTTCTCTCGCTGAGAAAACGCTATTTGTGACCTGCGACACAAAACAGCCATAACTTTTTTTCAAAGTGAGTTTTCAGTCAAGTTTCCACCTGAAAGCATAGAAAGATGCATAAACTTGAAGTTACAGCTTGATTTCAGTGAGTTTTCATCAAAATACAGGAGTTCTGCATGAAGTGTTCATTTTGGCCTTCTCTCGCTAAGAAAACACTATTTGTGACCTGTGGTACAAAAATGCCATAACTTTTGTTCAAAGTGAGTTTTCAGTCAAGTTTCATCCTGAAAGCATAGAAAGATGCATAAACTTGAAGTTAAAGCTTGATTTCACTGAGTTTTCATCAAAATACAGGAGTTCTGCATGAAGTGTTCATTTTGGCCTTCTCTCGCTGAGAAAACACTATTTGTGACCTGTGATACAAAAATGCCATAACTTTTCTTCAAATTGAGTTTTCAGTCAAGTTTCAACCTGAAAGCATAGAAGGATGCATAAACTTGAAGTTACAGCTTGATTTCAGTGAGTTTTCATCAAAATACAGGAGTTCTGCATGAAGTGCTCATTTTGGCCTTCTCTCGCTGAGAAAACGCTATTTGTGACCTGCGACACAAAACAGCCATAACTTTTGTTCAAAGTGAGTTTTCAGTCAAATTTCAACCTGAAAGCATAGAAAGATGCATAAACTTGAAGTTACAGCTTGATTTCAGTGAGTTTTCATCAAAATACAGGAGTTCTGCATGAAGTGTTCATTTTGGCCTTCTCTCGCTGAGAAAACACTATTTGTGACCTGTGATAAAAAAATGCCATAACTTTTGTTCAAAGTGAGTTTTCAGTCAAGTTTCCACCTGAAAGCATAGAAAGATGCATAAACTTGAAGTTACAGCTTGATTTCAGTGAGTTTTCATCAAAATACAGGAGTTCTGCATGAAGTGTTCATTTTGGCCTTCTCTCGCTGAGAAAACACTATTTGTGACCTGTGATACAAAAATGCCATAACTTTTGTTCAAAGTGAGTTTTCAGTCAAGTTTCAACCTGAAAGCATAGAAAGATGCAAAAACTTGAAGTTACAGCTTGATTTCAGTGAGTTTTCATCAAAATACAGGAGTTCTGCATGAAGTGTTCATTTTGGCCTTCTCTCGCTGAGAAAACACTATTTGTGACCTGTGATACAAAAATGCCATAACTTTTGTTCAAAGTGAGTTTTCAGTCAAGTTTCAACCTGAAAGCATAGAAAGATGCAAAAACTTGAAGTTACAGCTTGATTTTCAGTGAGTTTTCATCAAAATACAGGAGTTCTGCATGAAGTGTTCATTTTGGCCTTCTCTCGCTGAGAAAACACTATTTGTGACCTGTGATAAAAAAATGCCATAACTTTTGTTCAAAGTGAGTTTTCAGTCAAGTTTCCACCTGAAAGCATAGAAAGATGCATAAACTTGAAGTTACAGCTTGATTTCAGTGAGTTTTCATCAAAATACAGGAGTTCTGCATGAAGTGTTCATTTTGGCCTTCTCTCGCTAAGAAAACACTATTTGTGACCTGTGATACAAAAATGCCATAACTTTTGTTCAAAGTGAGTTTTCAGTCAAGTTTCATCCTGAAAGCATAGAAAGATGCATAAACTTGAAGTTACAGCTTGATTTCAGTGAGTTTTCATCAAAATACAGGAGTTCTGCATGAAGTGTTCATTTTGGCCTTCTCTCGCTGAGAAAACACTATTTGTGACCTGTGATACAAAAATGCCATAACTTTTGTTCAAAGTGAGTTTTCAGTCAAGTTTCAACCTGAAAGCATAGAAAGATGCATAAACTTGAAGTTACAGCTTGATTTCAGTGAGTTTTCATCAAAATACAGGAGTTCTGCATGAAGTGCTCATTTTGGCCTTCTCTCGCTGAGAAAACGCAATTTGTGACCTGCGACACAAAACAGCCATAACTTTTGTTCAAAGTGAGGTTTCAGTCAAATTTCAACCTGAAAGCATAGAAAGATGCATAAACTTGAAGTTACAGCTTGATTTCAGTGAGTTTTCATCAAAATACAGGAGTTCTGCATGAAGTGTTCATTTTGGCCTTCTCTCGCTGAGAAAACACTATTTGTGACCTGTGATACAAAAATGCCATAACTTTTGTTCAAAGTGAGTTTTCAGTCAAGTTTCAACCTGAAAGCATACAAAGATGCAAAAACTTGAAGTTACAGCTTGATTTCAGTGAGTTTTCATCAAAATACAGGAGTTCTGCATGAAGTGTTCATTTTGGCCTTCTCTCGCTGAGAAAACACTATTTGTGACCTGTGATACAAAAAATGCCATAACTTTTGTTCAAAGTGAGTTTTCAGTCAAGTTTCAACCTGAAAGCATAAAAAGATGCAAAAACTTGAAGTTACAGCTTGATTTCAGTGAGTTTTCATCAAAATACAGGAGTTCTGCATGAAGTGTTCATTTTGGCCTTCTCTCGCTGAGAAAACACTATTTGTGACCTGTGATACAAAAATGCCATAACTTTTGTTCAAAGTGAGTTTTAAGTCAAGTTTCATCCTGAAAGCATAGAAAGATGCATAAACTTGAAGTTACAGCTTGATTTCAGTGAGTTTTCATCAAAACACAGGAGTTCTGCATGAAGTGTTCATTTTGGCCTTCTCTCGCTGAGAAAACACTATTTGTGACCTGTGATACAAAAATGCCATAACTTTTGTTCAAAGTGAGTTTTCAGTCAAGTTTCATCCTGAAAGCATAGAAAGATGCATAAACTTGAAGTTACAGCTTGATTTCAGTGAGTTTTCATCAAAATACAGGAGTTCTGCATGAAGTGTTCATTTTGGCCTTCTCTCGCTAAGAAAACACTATTTGTGACCTGTGATACAAAAATGCCATAACTTTTGTTCAAAGTGAGTTTTCAGTCAAGTTTCATCCTGAAAGCATAGAAAGATGCATAAACTTGAAGTTACAGCTTGATTTCAGTGAGTTTTCATCAAAATACAGGAGTTCTGCATGAAGTGTTCATTTTGGCCTTCTCTCGCTGAGAAAACACTATTTGTGACCTGTGATACAAAAATGCCATAACTTTTGTTCAAAGTGAGTTTTCAGTCAAGTTTCAACCTGAAAGCATAGAAAGATGCATAAACTTGAAGTTACAGCTTGATTTCAGTGAGTTTTCATCAAAATACAGGAGTTCTGCATGAAGTGCTCATTTTGGCCTTCTCTCGCTGAGAAAACGCAATTTGTGACCTGCGACACAAAACAGCCATAACTTTTGTTCAAAGTGAGGTTTCAGTCAAATTTCAACCTGAAAGCATAGAAAGATGCATAAACTTGAAGTTACAGCTTGATTTCAGTGAGTTTTCATCAAAATACAGGAGTTCTGCATGAAGTGTTCATTTTGGCCTTCTCTCGCTGAGAAAACACTATTTGTGACCTGTGATACAAAAATGCCATAACTTTTGTTCAAAGTGAGTTTTCAGTCAAGTTTCAACCTGAAAGCATACAAAGATGCAAAAACTTGAAGTTACAGCTTGATTTCAGTGAGTTTTCATCAAAATACAGGAGTTCTGCATGAAGTGTTCATTTTGGCCTTCTCTCGCTGAGAAAACACTATTTGTGACCTGTGATACAAAAATGCCATAACTTTTGTTCAAAGTGAGTTTTCAGTCAAGTTTCAACCTGAAAGCATAAAAAGATGCAAAAACTTGAAGTTACAGCTTGATTTCAGTGAGTTTTCATCAAAATACAGGAGTTCTGCATGAAGTGTTCATTTTGGCCTTCTCTCGCTGAGAAAACACTATTTGTGACCTGTGATACAAAAATGCCATAACTTTTGTTCAAAGTGAGTTTTAAGTCAAGTTTCATCCTGAAAGCATAGAAAGATGCATAAACTTGAAGTTACAGCTTGATTTCAGTGAGTTTTCATCAAAACACAGGAGTTCTGCATGAAGTGTTCATTTTGGCCTTCTCTCGCTGAGAAAACACTATTTGTGACCTGTGATACAAAAATGCCATAACTTTTGTTCAAAGTGAGTTTTCAGTCAAGTTTCAACCTGAAAGCATAGAAAGATGCATAAAATTGAAGTTACAGCTTGATTTCAGTGAGTTTTCATCAAAATACAGGAGTTCTGCATGAAGTGTTCATTTTGGCCTTCTCTCGCTGAGAAAACGCTATTTGTGACCTGCGAAACAAAACAGCCATAACTTTTGTTCAAAGTGAGTTTTCAGTCAAGTTTCAACCTGAAAGCATAGAAAGATGCATAAACTTGAAGTTACAGCTTGATTTCAGTGAGTTTTCATCAAAATACAGGAGTTCTGCATGAAGTGTTCATTTTGGTCTTCTCTCGCTGAGAAAATACTATTTGTGACCTCTGATACAAAAATGCCATAACTTTTGTTCAAAGTGAGTTTTCAGTCAAGTTTCAACCTGAAAGCATAGAAAGATGCATAAACTTGAAGTTACAGCTTGATTTCAGTGAGTTTTCATCAAAATACAGGAGTTCTGCATGAAGTGTTCATTTTGGCCTTCTCTCGCTGAGAAAACACTATTTGTGACCTGTGATACAAAAATGCCATAACTTTTGTTCAAAGTGAGTTTTAAGTCAAGTTTCATCCTGAAAGCATAGAAAGATGCATAAACTTGAAGTTACAGCTTGATTTCAGTGAGTTTTCATCAAAATACAGGAGTTCTGCATGAAGTGCTCATTTTGGCCTTCTCTCGCTGAGAAAACGCTATTTGTGACCTGCGACACAAAACAGCCATAACTTTTGTTCAAAGTGAGTTTTCAGTCAAATTTCAACCTGAAAGCATAGAAAGATGCATAAACTTGAAGTTACAGCTTGATTTCAGTGAGTTTTCATCAAAATACAGGAGTTCTGCATGAAGTGCTCATTTTGGCCTTCTCTCGCTGAGAAAACGCTATTTGTGACCTGCGACACAAAACAGCCATAACTTTTGTTCAAAGTGAGTTTTCAGTCAAATTTCAACCTGAAAGCATAGAAAGATGCATAAACTTGAAGTTACAGCTTGATTTCAGTGAGTTTTCATCAAAATACAGGAGTTCTGCATGAAGTGTTCATTTTGGCCTTCTCTCGCTAAGAAAACACTATTTGTGACCTGTGATACAAAAATGCCATAACTTTTGTTCAAAGTGAGTTTTCAGTCAAGTTTAAACCTGAAAGCATAGAAAGATGCATAAACTTGAAGTTACAGCTTGATTTCAGTGAGTTTTCATCAAAATACAGGAGTTCTGCATGAAGTGTTTATTTTGGCCTTCTCTCGCTGAGAAAACACTATTTGTGACCTGTGATACAAAAAATGCCATAACTTTTGTTCAAAGTGAGTTTTAAGTCAAGTTTCATCCTGAAAGCATAGAAAGATGCATAAACTTGAAGTTACAGCTTGATTTCAGTGAGTTTTCATCAAAACACAGGAGTTCTGCATGAAGTGTTCATTTTGGCCTTCTCTCGCTGAGAAAACGCTATTTGTGACCTGCGACACAAAACAGCCATAACTTTTTTTCAAAGTGAGTTTTCAGTCAAGTTTCATCCTGAAAGCATAGAAAGATGCATAAACTTGAAGTTACAGCTTGATTTCAGTGAGTTTTCATCAAAATACAGGAGTTCTGCATGAAGTGTTCATTTTGGCCTTCTCTCGCTGAGAACACGCTATTTGTGACCTGCGACACAAAAAAGCCATAACTTTTGTTCATAGTGAGTTTTCAGTCAAGTTTCAACCTGAAAGCATAGAAAGATGCATAAACTTGAAGTTACAGCTTGATTTCAGTGAGTTTTCATCAAAATACAGGAGTTCTGCATGAAGTGTTCATTTTGGCCTTCTCTCGCTGAGAAAACACTATTTGTGACCTGTCATACAAAAATGCCATAACTTTTGTTCCACGTGAGTTTTCAGTCAAGTTTCAACCTGAAAGCATAGAAAGATGCATAAATTTGAAGTTACAGCTTGATTTCAGTGAGTTTTCATCAAAATACAGGAGTTCTGCATGAAGTGTTCATTTTGGCCTTCTCTCGCTGAGAAAACACTATTTGTGACCTGCGACACAAAAATGCCATAACTTTTGTTCCAAGTGAGTTTTCAGTCAAGTTTCAACCTGAAAGCATAGAAAGATGCATGAACTTGAAGTTACAGCTTGATTTCAGTGAGTTTTCATCAAAATACAGGAGTTCTGCATGAAGTGCTCATTTTGGTCTTCTCTCGCTGAGAAAACGCTATTTGTGACCTGCGACACAAAACAGCCATAACTTTTTTTCAAAGTGAGTTTTCAGTCAAGTTTCCACCTGAAAGCATAGAAAGATGCATAAACTTGAAGTTACAGCTTGATTTCAGTGAGTTTTCATCAAAATACAGGAGTTCTGCATGAAGTGTTCATTTTGGCCTTCTCTCGCTAAGAAAACACTATTTGTGACCTGTGGTACAAAAATGCCATAACTTTTGTTCAAAGTGAGTTTTCAGTCAAGTTTCATCCTGAAAGCATAGAAAGATGCATAAACTTGAAGTTAAAGCTTGATTTCAGTGAGTTTTCATCAAAATACAGGAGTTCTGCATGAAGTGTTCATTTTGGCCTTCTCTCGCTGAGAAAACACTATTTGTGACCTGTGATACAAAAATGCCATAACTTTTCTTCAAATTGAGTTTTCAGTCAAGTTTCAACCTGAAAGCATAGAAGGATGCATAAACTTGAAGTTACAGCTTGATTTCAGTGAGTTTTCATCAAAAATACAGGAGTTCTGCATGAAGTGCTCATTTTGGCCTTCTCTCGCTGAGAAAACGCTATTTGTGACCTGCGACACAAAACAGCCATAACTTTTGTTCAAAGTGAGTTTTCAGTCAAATTTCAACCTGAAAGCATAGAAAGATGCATAAACTTGAAGTTACAGCTTGATTTCAGTGAGTTTTCATCAAAATACAGGAGTTCTGCATGAAGTGTTCATTTTGGCCTTCTCTCGCTGAGAAAACACTATTTGTGACCT